>NC_080432.1:23950944-24281229 GCF_028018845.1 Melospiza georgiana | reverse complement strand
ACCTTCACTAGTTTAATGATATGACAACTTAACACCCTTTTCAAAGAGAAATACATAACCAATGTATACAAACCCAGTGAAGTAACACAGCCACATGAACTCTGTTTGGAAGAGGCTGACTGATCAAACAGCACATGGGCAGCCCTCATTAGTCCCAGTGTGTGCTGCTCTTTGATTTGTTTCCATCAGGCAAAGGATGCTGAGGTAAAGGAACAGCTGGTTCTTTGAAAGGGCTATCATTAAGGGATAAAAATAAAGAACTCAAAGCATCAAGGTTTTATTACAGAACAATCAATTTTCTGACAACAGCAGATGAACATTCCCCATTATTTCCTTACAAAAAGGAAAACACTTTTTGTAGAATACTACAGTATTTACAATAAAAAAAATATTATTTACATAAGTCACTTTTAAAACCTCCCCTTGTAAGTCACATTTAATTCTGTTATTGGGTTTTATTTTATCCTTTTTTTCCTTTTTTTTTTTTTTTTTAATTAAACTTTGCTCCACAGAAACATCAGCAATTATGCTTGGTGGAATGGGGTAAGAAGTTCACACAAAGCTCTCTCACTGCACAGGCAGTGATGACAGGTTCTGTTAAATATGCATTTTCTCACCTTAAAGATATTTCACTGGAAGAGCCTGAGCAGCAGAAGAAAAAATAATGGTCTCTTGGCAAGCACATATAAGCTGCCATTATTGTGATGAAACATTAAACCACAAGCAGCTTCCACAGCCAGACCTGCTTATGTAAAGGAGCACATTTCTTCAAGTGTTTTAGTTTAAATAGATATTAATGTACTTTTAAGAATGGTCTTCTAACTCAGATTTCACCTCTTTTGTATGTATAATACAATACATTAATGTGTTTTTGGAGTAAGGGTTTGGTTGTTTTTATTTTTCAAAAATCTCTGAGAAAAGATTAAATTGAAAAGAAATTAGCTGCCTTCTGCTTCCTACCAGCAAAGTAGTACAGACTTTTTAAAATCCTGGATCAAAACTACCTTATGCAATTTTGAATTTGCCAAGCCCAGTACCAATCCATCAAAGAAGGATTTCCTTCATTTCATTTTGGGCATTTACATAAGTACCTTAAGTTGGGTCACTGGAATTACTCTCCCTCATTCCCTATCCCAACTCACTCTATTCAGAAGGCTCATCCTATAATCTAATTTCACAAAAGAAAACTGCACTTTCTCTCCCTGTGAAGCAGCAAATATACATACAGCTTATTTTCATGAAGGCTTGATCTCCAGGGGGTTAATATTTCAGAACTCCTAGGTAAAATTTGCAATCACAGTAGGAAAAGCTAAAGAGACACTTAACCTCAGGAATGCCTCACATCTTTGTCACATTAGGACCCTCCAAATGCAAATTACTGTGAAAGCAAAGATTTTTCAAGTTTTTCCTCTGAGAAAAGGGGGTGAAGGAAAAAGGCACAAGATGCCCTGGAAGAGCTTCGTGTTAGGAATAAAAGGTTTTTTACAAGAACATGCTTCTCTCTGTAGACCCACACATCTTGGATTTCTAAACTGAATTTCAGAATGTAATGAAATTTAGCCCTTTCAAGCTGGTTTGGAGATCAGTTCCAGAGCTGGATCATCAGACTCACTGAGATATGTAAAGGATAAAAAATGACAATAAAATTGCCATTCTCCTCTTCACATATAAAAAATTACTAGATGTGCAGAATAATGACAAACTTCAGCAACAAAAAAATCCCTGTTAGCAAAATTAATTGCTTCTGCAAAATAGCTCCCTCTTCAGTGTTCTTTCAGTTTGACCCTGCTGATTTGAACATACAAAAGATCCTTTAGTCAAGGCCACCAGTTTGGAAAAACTGTGTTATATTGAGGTGGTATTTTAAATATCATGGACTTGTCCTTCTCAAAGCTGAAGGCCAGAAGATATCATTAGTTCAGTTAATCAAATGTTTATGGAATGCTATTCCACAGTATTCAACAATAGCTGGCCTGCAAAAAGGTTTCCCCCTATTTTCATATGGTAATTTTGATCTATAAAGAGAATTGCAAGCTAACCACAAAACTTCAGTCTTCACTTAGATAAACTGGATAAAAGTAATAATATAGCACGCTCAGCCAGTCTCCAGTCAAGTTATTCATAATCCAAAAGAATAAACAGTGACTAAGCTCAAAAGTTTAGTTTTCCTAGTTGAACAGAGGATTTTCTGAGCAATTTTGAAGAACTTGGCCTTTCAACAACTACTCCTCACATTTATTTGTATGTTCAGAGACAAGAACATAAAAATTAGATTGCAAACCTTTTGCTCAGGGCTCCTAAGTGGCTGAACAAACACTTAGAGAGCATCTATCAATGTTTAGATGCATTGATATCCCAGAACAAGCTAAGAATTCACCCTTTACACATGGAAATACAGAATTTAAAGTGAGCTACAATTTTCCTGGATGGAAAACTCACTTCATTTTAGAAAGGGGAACTAAGACCGCATCGCCACAGCTGATGAAAATGCCACTTTCTCTTAGTATTTGCAAGATCCTACCAGGTAACAGCTCTAAGTTAATGCAGGAGATATGTTTCTAGTTATATTGGGATAGGAAGGCGTGTGTGGGTAGTTTAGTATTTTTTATAAACTTACTTTAAGCTTATTTTGGATTCCAGTTTCCAGTTTGCTCTTGAGACCTCTTTTTGAGTATCCTGAACTTGTTTCAGATGTAGCAATTTGTCCAACTAGAAGAAATTATGTTATTAATGACATAGAAAGGGCCTAGAAAAGAAGTCACTTAATTTCTCTAAAAGAAAAGTTCTTTTTTCATAAAGGATGAGGATGCTAAACCATGAAATTTTCAACATTTAGGAGGATTGTACTGCTTAAGAGGAGAGCAGTTATTTCTAATTAAGGGTAAGCGACATTCTTCTTTCAAGGTTTTCCATTTGGTTGCTTATGTTTTAAAAAGGGAACAGTTATACAAGTAGTATGTGTTTATGTAAATCATGTCATTATTTTGACCTCTACCAATGTAGAGATCAAAATCTAATTTATCTCTGCAAAGAGTTTTACTTATAGTATTTATGCATTATTTCCCAGTAAATTAATGATTGGGAATTCAAATAATTTTGCTTCACTACAGGGATCACACGATTTTTTTAAATACTCACACTGATCTATCTGAGCCCTGGATGAGGGTAAGGAGAGGAGTAGCCTTAATTCACTGTGAGGATAGTTTGGTGATCTGATCACACAAGCTTCTATGGAATCAGATATTCCAAGAAACACTGCCAAGGTCCTGAAGAGTTTATAATTCTTCAGATGCACTGAATTGCTTTACTAAACACTAGCTGCACAAGAGGAACACATTTTTGTGTATATTTGCATTAAAGAAGTAAGCCTTATCTTAGCAGTACAATAAGAACCCTGAGAGTTTTGATTTTCTTTTTCCCTTGCAAGAGAAGTCAGTTTGTAGTGTTTTAAGCATATGCAAGAATTGGGTCAGACTAGATGGATTTCCAGTAAATATAAGTATTTTTGGGTTCCATTTTTGAGTAGCAATGACTATGTCTTGGTTAAAGACTGGCATTCTTTCAAGCTTTCGCATCTCCCACACTGGACAAGGAAAAAGAGTTAATTACACAAGTTTTCAATCCAGAAAAGAGCTGCCTTTATTACTTAGAAGATGGTGGGTCACATTTCAGGGAATGAGTTCTAGAAAATTCTATACCCAGCAGGGAGTGTACATCAGCATGAATGGAAAACTGCAAGCCAGAAGCTATGAAATCATTACAAACTCTCACTGACCTTCTTTCAGCACAGGACCTTTGCAAGCATCAATACACATCTGCTAAAATAAAAAACCTACTTCCCACCACCTCTTCCCTCACACAATACACATGATTTATATCTGTTTTCTGTGGAAGTGTATTCCTTGCTTCCTGTCTTTGCTCTGTGCAGAGAAATTAGAGACAAGAGGAAAACTGCCCACATGGAGAATAGATGGCAATGCCCATATGTGAAATATATACCATTGCAAAATCAACATCACACTGGGCCGGAAAAAGCTACCAACTTGTCTTTGAGAAGGAAAAAAAAATTAAAAAGCCCAAACTACAGACTTAAAAAGGAATAAGGAGGAAATGAGTCATGGGGAAAATTTCAGGGAAATTTCACATGAAAAGGAAACTCATAAGCAATTTCATAAAGTTTTCCATGCTGTCTTCCCCCTCTCCCCCCCACCCCCATCCTTTCTTTTTTCTTTCCCAGAAGCTTGATGGAAGAGGACAGGCCTCAAAATACTTTTATTTATCCTGCTATTAGAGGGAGAACAAAACAGAGAACAGGCCACAGTGTGCTCTGACACTCTGAAGATTTGTCTGCTGCATCTTTTTATTCATGGAATAAAAAAATGCATTGCATCAAGAACTGGCAACTACAAGCATTCAAAAACTATGAATCAGATTGCCAAAACCCAAACACATTAAATAACCATTCCATCTCCAGTTTTCAGACATGCTGTCAGGAAATGAATGGTTTCTTTCTTCTCCTACGTCAAATGGGCAGGTGGAAAATTCCCAAGCACGTTCTTCTCATGGCTATGTTCTCAATCAGCTGGAAAGCAAATGTGTCAAAGTCCCAATAAGGTCATTTGGATTTATATCTTAAGTCCCTCCCTGACATTCAGAGGCAGCCTTCTGTCTTTGCTCCTGCACTAGAGAAACCAGAAACTTGTGAACGTTCAGATATGGAAGGGGAAAAAAGATTCTAAGAGATAAAGCTGAGTCCTCAACATCCCTATTATAAATTGGCTTTACTTAAGCAAATTATCTTCTTTCCTCTGCAAATATCTTAAGTCATCACCTAATTAAAGAAAGAAAAGCAAGCTGCCTTGCTGTTCCAGGCCAACATACTTTGCTTACGGAGAGCACAATAGTTTGTAGAGCAGATGGAAACACCTGCTGGAAGCTCTAAAGAACACTCATTTTCCCAGCTGCTCAGAAGACTAAAGCACACTGCTCTGCTTGATACATTTACCTGTTCACAAGCTAACAACCTCGGCAGCTTCTAAACATCACTCAGAGTCAGTCTTGTCTCTGAATGTGGCCCAAGAAAAGGCTTTCTCAAAAAAAGTTTACCACAAATACAGTCTGCAGGGTAATTTGTTTGAATTAATCCAGAACATGAAAAATTGAGTCCTCATGCAAAACATTTGTTTCCAGGAGGCTCACAAAAGGATTCTGCTACTGAAATGACATCATGTTTGTCTTAAACAAGTGTGGTTTTCCAGGAGTCTTCCAATGAGACATTGCCTGGATTCAGTGAATCAGATTTTCTAGCTTTAGCACTTTCCAAAATAAATAAAAGAAGAAACTATATTAGCAATCAAAATAGAAGCAAAAGCACAGGAATTGAGAATTTCTTTCCCTACACAGACATGCTACTCAGATTCCAGACTATGTCTCAATTTGGACGGCTGTTCCGTTTGATTTGGAATTCTACTTTGACTGTCATTGACCTGGAAATACTTTATAGATACTTAACTCTTGGGGAAAGGTCACAATTAGGATCCTGAAAAAAACCTCAGCATTTTAGGGAGGTCACAAGTCCAACCATGACTCACATACATAGAGATAGTTTCAAGGAATCAATTATTAGCTGTTTGAATGTGTCATGGCACAGTTCACACACAGCCATTTCATTATACAGATCAATTTTGCAGACACATCAAAAAGCAGCAATCTCAACAGTTTGAATGCGTAAATTCAAACAGAATTTCTTCTAGTAAAGCCACTGGTGAAAAAATTATTCTTTCTTATCACACATATGAACATGTTTAAGTTCAATGGTTTGTTGATAAAAAACACTTCTGGGGGGAAAAAACCTCTTAAAACTCTCCTACTAATGAATTCATTGTAGCTGCAAGAATTTCAATTAAAATAACAACAACCTGTAGAAAAAGCAGCACATGTGACTCAAGACAAAAGCTGCAGCCAGCCACCAGCATAAGAAGTGCCAAAAAGAGCTGACCTTGTCAACTCCACCAATGGAGGTTGCCACACACTCCTGGTACAGAGGAAACCCAAACAGATTTTATTCTGTAGCTACAGATAACATCTTGACTATTGCTCTAAGAACCTGCTGGCTGTCCCTCTTGGTGCCCTTTGGTCTTAGGTTCTGATCCAGCAGTGCTCTTTGCCCCCTCAGTTGTATGAACTCATTCTGCCAGCAAAGCCTTGGTTTCTAATCTCACCTCTGGTCTGCTTAACACTAATCCCTGGATCTCACTGCCTACCATGCCCCTCCCCTTCCCTACTATTTCTAATCATTTTACTGACACTGGAGGACGAACAAGCCAGCAGGAGAGAACACTTAGCCTAGAATCACTCTCTGGAGCTTGTACCCCCTTGTTTTCCACTTCTTTAAAACTGTATTTCACTCCTGCCTGCCCAAAGCTACAGATCTATCCACTCATGCCCCAGTTCAGATTCCTTGCAACCAAGTAAAAGAGAAGCAACTGGAACCAACCCAACTGATATCCTAGAAACAAGAATAAAACCTGAGCATCATCAAGGACCTACCAGTGGCCCTAGAGTTTCCTGCAACATAACTGATGAGGAATAAAACATTAACAGTCAGATAAACCATATGCCCTTTACAGTACTTGTTCTCTAGCATTTTCCTAATGGCATTTATTCTGAATTTGAGCAGAGGTTGAAAAAGAGTCTGGTTTATTTTGTGGATTTTTTGGGAAGTTTTGCTGTTATGCTGGGACAGTGAAGGAGAGAAACATTTACAAAAAATTTGGCAAGAAGGGGCAACACCCACTTTTCTTTTGTTATTTTGGCCGCCATTGCCAAGATTTTTGGATTTTCATTCTGGAAAAAGGAGAAAGATGAGGAATTGTCTGAAGGAGTGTTTGCTGGGCTGCTTGCCCTCAGAAAACTGGAGAATTGCCGAGGCTGAAGAAAGAAAGTATTCTATAAACTCAGATCTGACTTGTGCTGAACAGAACAACATTTATGGAGAATTAATATTTCCAGTGTCTTGACCTAGGAAACTTTGTTATCTTGTATGAAGTTCAAAGAAATGACCAGTGGAAAAACCACAGAAACTGCCAAACAATCAGCAGTAGTGCTGGCTAGTTGTCCTGTCTGACAGTGTCTTGTCAGACACCTCAATAAGAACGTGCAGGAAGAAAGCCTGCAAGAGACAGAGATGGTGAGTTTATTCTTAGCCTCTGGTAACATTTATCTTATGCCTGAGTATTATAAAATACTCAGGCTTACATTCTTCTCACTACTACTCATTCATTAGCAGACTGTTCCTGTCTTCTATATAAAAAGACCTAATCCTTTTGTTCCACAAGCAATTTTTAAGCCCTCTTCACTCTTGCTGAGTACCCAAATTCATGAAGGAAAAGGACTGACAGCAGCCAGACAACCTGCCCATTCAAGCAAAAAAGGTACAAATCAGACCCTCGGGTTCCCTCAGCTGCCAGTAGTAGGTAATCAGTCAGAAGCGCCACACTTAAAGTCCTGTGACTTTAAAATAAAGTCTAAATGCTGTATCTTGTTCTAAGGAAAAGTTTCCATTTTATGGAATATCTTACTAGGAGGCATTGTTAGCTGTGAATGCTGGTTCAGAGTGTGTAAAACAGCTTCAAGGCTTCAGGGAGCACAGTATTACAGAGGAAGAAAGTAGTAAGGAGAAGATTAAATCTTACATCTGGGATTTGTTCAGTTATTACAGAGCAAGGGATGCTCTTGAGAAGCTGCCTCTCCAAGCCAGGAGGTCTGGTTGGGCTGGCCAGCCGTCCAAGGCACCAACTACAAAGATTTAATCAACCTTGAACTGTTGGAGGAAGTTCTCATTCTCCAGCAGCAAGCCCAGGAGCAGAGCTGGGCAAAGGAAGGACACAACCATACTAAAAGGCAGCCCTGGAAAACCCTTCAAAAACAGCTGGGAGCCACCAGCTCAGACAGCAGAACCAGCACAAACAGTTGTGTAAAAAGACCAAGTTTGCAGTGACTGCTTGTAAAACAAGTATCTGTAATCTTATCCAGCCTACATGGCTAAACCCACAGGGGGTAAAGAGAAGGAATGGGGCCAGCTGGAGAAGGCTGGTTGAAGAAAACAAAAATATGAATTCCTGTTGCCTGCCTTATTTAGAGTATAATTTATTTATCACCACCCCAGACTGAAATGTCTGAGCAACCTCCAGAGCACTGAGAAGTTATTTTTGCCCTCCAAAATATAAGGAGTATAAGAAACACAACCAACAATCACCGTTTAATACAATAATAATGCAATACTATGATTCACTTGCATTAAGTCTGACTAAATATGTCATTATCTTTAAATAGAAATGGCAACTAATAATTTTAAAACTAAAAATAGAAAGATATGTGATGCGAATCCTATAGGACTTACTCCTAACATGAATATATTATGCTGTCTTTCAAATGTTTTCCTAGGTGCTTTCAGCTTTGGTAATTTTTTTGTTTTTCATTCAATTTTGCTTTCCATTTCTTTTGTGTACCAAGATACCACCTAGTCACAGAAATGCATTTCCAGAATTTTGTACAAAAAAGGACTACATCATTCCACTACGACAGAAACCATCCTGATATGAAATGTAGATGCCATTGTAACTAAAGAAAGTCAAATGGCAGAGAAGATGACAATGAAATATGTGGGATCAAATATACAAATAAACCCTTTATAATGAAAGGAATACTAAAACTCTTCTAAAAATGTCAGCTAGAGGAACTCAATAAAGGTCAGGACACTTTGAAAAGGAGAAGTTAATCAAAGACTTTCTGTATTTACTGTCTTTTGTTCCATAACATAGTACAATGTACTCTAGGTTTCTTTAAAGCTGTGACCTTTCTTGCCAGCATTCACTGTTCACTAACACAAAATTCCCAAGTTTTGCTTGAAGAAGCCAAACCTGTTGATGTGTAAATCATGAGTCTCCAAAAGCACTACTTAAACGACAGAGCTTCACCAACATGATTACTTTTGACTGTACTTGCATAAACCAAAATAAACAATAGGTGGGGAATGACCCCAGAACTCCCTTCATATATTTTAAACAGCCTTTAATGTTACCATTCCCACCGCTAGCAAATGAAAATAGGTGGGGCAAATATCTTTGTGCCAATAAAAATGTTTCATTTAACAACAAAGCATGTGTTAAGAAGGCCAATTAAAATGTACAGGCACGTTTTGAAGTCACTGAATTTAGAGTTATGAAAATAAACCGGCATTTTCAAAATGGAAGCATGACAAAAATGACAAGCAGATTTCCATTACCTTAAGGAAAACTATGGTTTTCAAATAATTTTCTTTAAACTGTCACTATCAAAATCAAAACAAAAATCAAGAATGAGAGAGATTGTGAATAGCATCAAAACCACTCTTGAAACTTATTTTTTTGTGGCTCAACAACCACATTTTCCTGTGTTTTAAAGCGCTTCTTTCCTTTCTTTCAGGGCAAGACCATTAACACAGGAGGAGAAACAGCCTATAGCAAGACTACACAGCAAGTGCCTCTGTCCTTCCCCTCCTCAGGAAAGAGCATTATTTTCCTAGGGTGGCTTAGCTAAAACGTACATTTAAGTTGCACAGCAGCTAAAACTACAGCTTCTGTTTTCAATTCCCATGATTCCCAAGACTTAAAAGTGGAAAGGAAATTTGTTTCCCAAATAACACCCCTTATTTTGCAGCTTACTTAAAGCTAAGTAGTTATTTCCTGTGAGAATTTTACAGGAATTAATAAGACATCTTTTTCTTTTAAAGAGACTCATCCCTGAGTCATCTCAAACCCATACAGACACAGTACCCTACAAACAACAGATCCACACAGAATGGCTGAGGATAGAAGGGATCTCTGGAGGTCTTCTGGTCCTATCCTGATCAAGCAGGACCAACTGCAGCCAGAGAGCTTATGAATATCTGAGGGAGACTCCATAACCACCTTGGACAACCTGTGCTGGTGCTCACTGGCCCTCCAAGTCAAAAAAGGTGTTTTCTGATGTGGCTTGTCACTCTCATACTTTCAGAAAAATCTCATTGCCCAGGATTCTTCTCCTGGGAAGCTGAGAAGCCTCAAAGAAAAATGAAAACAATAATTATCTGATTTGCTTCTCCTGTGTTTTGCTGCTTTGGAATGTGTTTGGACATTGTTCACCAACAGGTGGTTGTTGCATTGGTTTCTGCTTGAATTGTTTTTGACTTAATGACCAACCACAGTCAGGCTGTGTTGGGACTCTGGAAGGAGTCATGAGTTTTCATTAGTATCTTTTAGCCTTCTGTAAGTACCCTTTCTGTATTCTTTAGCATAGTTTAGTATAGTTTAGCATTCCTTAACATAATATAGATCATAAAATAAAAATTAGCCTTCTAAGAGCATGGAGTCAGACTCATCATTCCTTCCTGCCACGGGGCACCTCATAGATATGACAGTGTCTGTGTTTGTGTCCATTGCCTCAGGTCCTGTCACTGGGCACCTCAGAGAAGAGCCTGGTTCCATCCTCTCTGCACCTTCAGGCACTTGCACACACTGATAACATGTCCCTCCCCAAACCTTTTCTCCTGCAGGCTGAGCAGCCCCAGCTCCCATCCCCTCCTCACATGTCAGAGATGCTCCAGTCCCCTCCCCATCTTTGTGGCCCTTCACTGAACTCTCTCCTGTATATCCAGTATGTATTTGTGCAGGGGATCAATCCTAAACATTTCTGAAAGAAATGGAGTATCCTGATAAGCTGGGAAGTTAAGCCTGAAGGGTTAAAAGTTTCACCCAAGCTGCTGCACAGGGTTTTACAAGAAGCCAAAGAGCCCTCCAAATTCACCATGAGGGGGTTTCTGCTTTAGCCACAATAACAGCTTTGGTCCTGGTCCTAACTCAGAGCAGAACAATTAAGGCCAGCTTTCAGGAAACTAAATTCTGTCTGAAAATATCTCCCTAGGTGCAAAATTAGGAAGACTATAAAGTCACTTAAAAATTCACCATTCCTCAGCTCTCTTTCAAACAGTTTAAGTTTCATGAAGCAAATAATAAAGCAGATAATGTTGTTGTGAAATATTGCAAGGCTGAGAGAAAAAATAGCAACTCTGTGTCACAGCATGACCTATCAAAACAGTTCAAATTACTTCAGGAAACCATAAATATATTAAAAAAAAAAAAGTTTACCCATCTTCCAACTTTTTCCCTCCACATTTTGGTAAAAGAACCAAATGCCTAGGTAGACTAGAAGACATGAGCAACAACTGCAAGTTCCTTTACACTTATTTATATTAAGCCATTATTCTTTCACAGTGCTTCCTGAGCAGTTTACAGTAATCTGCACTATGAAAAAGGGATGTAACAAAGAAAATGAGACGTTATGTGATGAGCATTTCTTAGGATGTCAGAATTTTTAATAACTAAAACTGTAGCAAAGAGGAAAGAGATTAATGGCAACAGAGCAAGCAAGAAATGGTATTTTACGTATATTATAGAAAATACAAAATTGAAAGTGATCTAAAACCTCTAACAGCATACTTATAAGTCTTTTTTACTGGTAACAGATTCCATGCCTCAAATCATGTTTGACTGCATGAGTCAGTAAGGAAAAATATAATAATTTCCTGATACTTCACTGAAATTCTTAGACCAAACTACAACAAAAATAAATAATAATCCCTTTTAGAAGGAATATTAGAATAGGATTCTCCTCCAGTTGTTCAGGAACGTTAGGGATTTAAAGTATTTCAAAATGTCTGGCTGCAGTTCAACACAACATAGCTAACGGGACTCAATATGAACTCTCCCATAACACTTTATCTAGTCAAATAATTTCTCTTTATAACTTTCTATCTCCAGCTTCCATCCTGTCAGATAGAGATATCAAGCATATAAATGGGAAACTACATTAAGAGATCATAACTGACTCTTTTAAGATGAAAGTAGGTTTTTCTATACATTACGAACCCCCTCAAGTCAGCTGCAAGATACCCCATTAAATAACATCTACAACCTGCAATTTCTGTAAAGCTGTTACACATTTTGATAGCATAATTTAGTCACTTTCTATTATGCAGACCACATAACAGAAATGGCAACACTTTTTGGCATCCAAGGTTACTTCGTGCATAGAGGAATATTATTTTTTTTTTACCACTAGCAGGGAAGTCAAGGCATTAATTGCAATTTGTTATCAGATGTGCCAATAAAGGCAATCACTGTGCCCTCCATCAAAAGCTGAAAGAGACTGAACTGATTACCAAATAAGGTAAAGTATGATAAATCTAAAACTCCAAGCTTCACACCTCATTCAAAATGCATCTCTCCAAGTTATCAACTGCAAAGATGTCTGCCAGTTCATCAAGTCACCTTTGTCTCATTCTAAATATCATAAAAAACTAAGGTATATTTACTATATTCACTGTGAAAGCCAACAAAGATTAGGGAAAGCTGTCTATCACCAATTAGGAAGTAAAAGTCAAAGCATAGAGGTTCAGTATTACTTCCTTGGGAGAAAGGCATCCCAATCAACATCCTTCACCTTGACTGCAGAGCTATCAGCCTGAAACTAGAGGAAGTGGTCCTGGATGGCCAATACAATTTTCACAAGTTACTGTGAGGAAAATTTCAGAATGTGAGTAGAGAAATTAGAACAGGCTATTTTCCTCCTACTTCTTGGAACAATAACCTATGTGTTCAATCATGCATGTGTAAATAGACAAGGAACTGCTTCACTCTGGACCAAAGCAAGATTTAAGGCAGGAAGCACAATTTGAGAGGCATAAAGCAGAATTCAGTCAAACTACAGGACCATTTGTGATTGTAAATGGCTTTGTAGAAATACCTTGGAATACTGACAGATTTCTTTTTCTGGCGATCTTGATCCTATATTCAGGAACTCATTCCAGTGACTTCTCTGTGGAGTCAGCATTGATCTCTACAGGTATCTATCATTTGCCTACAATAAAACAGACTGCCAGGAAATCATAGTAGTCTCAGACTACAGATGAAGTGATTCTGTGGAAATCTAACACATAATGATTAGTTTGGGCCCAGAAAGTGTTTTAGTCAGATACAGCAACATCGGAATTTACAGGAGGGGTTTTGCAAGGGGTCATCCTCAGTGTAAGTAGTTTGCTACATCCACAGCGGAGATCAGGGGATTCAGCACCACTCAAAAAAACATTTGGGATACTGCAGCTGCACAATGAAACACAGAGAAATTTTAAAGCACCAGATTTAAGGCTGTTGCTCCCTGGCTGGTTTGTTTTTTCACACAGGAACTCCACCTTATCTAATGCACAGGCCATGACAGCAGGGTGAAGAAGGAGAAATTACTTTGTAATTCTTTTTCCCCTTCCCATAATAGAGTGCTTAGATATTAAAATTCTAGGGCAAAATCCTCTTTTTTCCCCTTTTTCTTCCATCTTAAGTTTATTATACTGCTATCTGAAAGTGCTGTATTTCAGTAACTTATTTCCACAAAATATCCTATTTGTATTTTAATAACTCAAGGCCTATATTATAACTCAGCACGCAGCATATGAATTGTGTCTGCTTAATCTGGAATGTTTCCAGACTAATTTTTTTCAGAATATTTGTCACTGTGCAGTACATCACAAGCACAATTCACAGTTGTTATGAGCTTCAGTTGCAGCTGTGAAAGCTTTGCATTCTTTATTTTATAGACGTCCAATTTGGAACCTTACTATTGAAATACAAGGATCACAAGTGGTTACTGTTAATAATGTTACTTATCTTGCTTCTTAAGCAAAAAGTAAAATTCAGGTCTTCAGTGGGATTTAACTACAGAAACCTTCAGATTATCATCTCCAATCCTTTATTCAGTTCAGGATACAACATCAGGCACATGCAACAAGTAAAATGTGTTCTACAGATTCCACAGACCACGCTCTTTAAATCTAAGGTGTTCCTAAAATACAAGCTGTGGTAAACAGCAAGTTTTTAATGGAAGAAAAAAAGATAATGTGTTAATGAAAATACATTCTGTCAATTCAAATAAGGAGATGTGGGTGACATTAAAAAACTCAGCCCATATATCACTTGTCACTTATGTTTCTGTTGGTATTTTAATGAAGTCTAAGATCATGAGCCTACTGTGAAGAGAATCTGGGAGAGTAACAGCTGCTCATCTCTAACAGCAATCGTGTAACTTAAGAAATGCCATTTTATTATTTTCAAGGAACAAAGGAAAGGAAAACACTCCAATGACAAGGCAGGATATCTTAAACAGAGGAAGACCCAACATTCCCACGTACAATATGCATGCTTTCCTAAAAATCAAAACCTCAGCATTTAAGTTGGCCAAAACCCATAACTTCCAAGCATTCCCTTCAAATTCTTTCACTAAATTAAAAAAAAAAAAAACACCCCCTCCCCCCCCCAAAAAACAAAAACAAAAACAAAAACCAACTGGAGCTAGAAAGAGATCAGACATAAGTGTTTCTGTATTTGCTACATTTCAGGGTAGGTCTGGTATCACCAACAGGTTAATGGATGAAAGAGCAAAGTGCTAATTAAAGCAAAAGCTTTTATTTCAAGCTATTAGTGTAAATCTGTGTAGTCAGTGTACAATTCCTTAAACCAGCAGGCTCAACTGAGTTAAAGAAAGAGCAAATCCTATCATTTTTAATGTTTCTCATGCCTAATCTAGGTACCTTTTTTATGAGTACTTCACTATTTTCCTCCCCAGAAGCAAAATAATGTCTTCTAGTGCTATTAAATGCTCATAAAAGAACTGATTTTCAAATAAAAACCTTAATATGAAAATCCTAAAATGTAACCTATTTTCCCTTTGAAATATATTCTGCCCATCAAGAAAAGTCAATTACATCAATCAAACTACAGAATTTGAAGGTAATAAAGTAATGATTCTAAGTATTTTCTTTTTCTTTTTCCCTACTAGTTACATTGTAGCCAGAAAATTTCTTTATTCTACATTAAGGAACAACTTATCCAAGCTAACTTCCCTCTGAAAAAACTGAGTTTTTATTATGATTGCATTTACAATGCTTATATAGACATTTCTTAAGCTTTTTCCAGAACAAAAACAGTTAAAATGTTTTAATTAAACCACTTTTCCTTGAGAAATGTTTCCTTTACAATGTTTTGAATATAACTCAACATTGGCTGCATCTTTCTTGACAGATGGTATTTCCTTAACAGAGAATGTCTCAAATGGTTTATGTATAACATTCTTTCTAAAATTCATTTCCTTTCTGTGTTAGAAGTTAATACACCAAGAAAAAAAAACCAACCAGGAATGTTTCATGCCATGTGGGATATAACTGTTCTAGAGTTTTGCTTTAAATTAGCCGAGTAATATTTTTGTAGAAATATTATTAACGTGGTTGAAGCTTAACATTTGCAAAATGGAAAAATACTTGCCCACAACACTGCTTCTCTCCAGATCCCACTCCAACATTAACTTCTCTTTTATGTTCTACTCCTCAGTCCCAGTCTGGTGAAATCTGACAGATCTCAGTAAGGTTCAGCTTAAGAGAGAGATGTTAACTGAGTGACTCTTTTCAAGAACAACAGACTGGTAGTTCTGTAACAAATACCTCCCAAACCAGAAAGGAAAGTTCTTATAACTTCCCTACAAAATCAATCAAACCCCTGAAATCAGCAGAAAAGCACACCATAATCTTTCTCAGGAGGAGGACAGACACTGAGGTCTCACAGAAGTAGATGCAGCTCCTAGGGGTGAGCCACTCCTCCATATTAACAACAAAACACAAGTTCTTAAGAGGGAGACTTGTATCAGCTGGAAGAAGAACTAAGGTTCCACAAGTAAAAATCTTGGGAAAATGGAATTTGCAGGAAATATCTTTGCAGGATATTCAGGCCAAAGGTATTGGGTTTGCAGCTTGTAATATACACTCCCTATAAAGGTTGTAAATGTTTGGCTAAAGGGCTGGAGGGCAACAGCAGCAAGAGCAGTCTTTAAGTGATAAAGAAATACCTGTTGATAATTTCTTTTTCTTCTCATTATGCTATAAGCATTCATT
Organism: Melospiza georgiana; assembly: GCF_028018845.1. Lineage (NCBI taxonomy): Eukaryota > Metazoa > Chordata > Aves > Passeriformes > Passerellidae > Melospiza > Melospiza georgiana. Next base: position 24,265,220 of record NC_080432.1, on the reverse strand, counting down.
AAAATATTACTTTTCTAACACATCAAATAATTTTCTGTACAGCCAAAAAATTTTATTCTAAAATATTCTGCCGCCTGTGGAACTATATTTACAGTAATATTTTGCTACTTTCCATTTTTGGGCATCTCTTAGCCAATATGCTATTTTGTGAGACTTCTAGTAAACATTATCATCTGTGTTAATACTGTGTTCATAGAGAATATCTTGCACTGAAATCCAAAGCTGTCAGACAGTTTCCCTAAATTTGAAGGCTTGTCTATTTTATAATTATCAAGAAATGATGTATTTCTAAACTTTACAAAACCCTAAATATGTCTGTCCTAAATATGCCTTTTCCAGCTACTTTTGTCCTTCAATACACATTGAGAGATCATGGAGACTATGAATACAATCTTTCTCTCTGGTATGCAAACTCATTTTAGCTTCCTGCTCACAGCAATGCTACCTTCAGTTCTGAAGGCAAGCTGAATGCCCAGAGCCCATGATAAGAAAGCTTTGGGACATATGTGCAGCGCCAGTTTGTCTAAAAGATTTTTATGGATGCCTTCCATAAGGTTACAAAAAAAAGAAGAACTGTATTTGGCACCTCTGTTTGCCACTGACAACATATAAAATGAACAAGGACCTGAAGGAACAGGGGAATACCTGACAGCTTCCCTTTAAAAAGGGGAAGGATTTCCTACACCCATTTCAGGGGCCCCAGGCTGCTGCTGGAAGGTGAAAGTCTGCCAAGCTGCAAAGGCACAGAGAGAAGGCAGACCCTCAGAAAGCCCAGCTAACCTGTGACTGAAAGCAAAACTTTACTAAATCCTTTAAACTCTTCATATGGTTAATTCCAATTAAAAATAATTGTTATTAGTATGTTTTCAAAGAGAACTACAGGACTACTGTGTAACACATCATATTTGTTCTTCAGCAGACCAGCCTACCACAATTACTTCAACAAAACCCACGTCATTTCAGCTATTTCTCCCTTTAGACAGAATATGAATTCCTGTGCTATCAATAACCATTTTAGCAATATCCCTGTTGTGACCACTTCAGGCACATTTGCTTCTGCCTAAACTTAATTTCCATACTTCCATAACTACAGAGCCATTGTCTCAATCTTGCAGGTCAGTCATCTCTCAAGGTCCTTTGATGGCTGCTGTAATTAGAACACACACAAAAAAGTAGCTGTTTGACCTCTGACAACTTAGCAGGCATTTGTCTTTCAAAAACTATTAAGGTGGCAGACAGGATAAACATACAGCTTTTTTACCCACTGTCATAATCTAAATGAGATATGCTGTTCAATTCAAGCATTGTTTGAAAGTGTGAGGTTTTTTATTGCTTAGTGGAGTTGACACTCTTCAACATCTAACACTGCATCCAAGAGAGGTGCAAAACTAAATGCTTCTCAACATTTACCAAAAAGACCAAGATTCTTTCTTCATAGCAGGACTGAGATACAAGACGTACAATGCCTACCTTTATTGCAACACAAGTAAAAATATTCTGTGAGACAGAATAATAATTATTAAAATGTAAATTGTGGAAATTGGCATCTCAAGACAGAATAATTTATAACAAATTAATGAAGTATTCATTCTGTAATGAATGGCAGACCCATGCAAACGCTCAAAATAGCAGATAACTGTAAGGATTTCATTTCAAACTTGGTATTCAAGAGAAAATTTAAACCTGATGTTCCTAATAAAAGAACACACTTCTCTGAGTAAAACCATAATTTTGGGAGAGACACACCCTTTGTCACTTCCAATGGTTAGAAATAGATGAGTCTGCAAAACATTTATTGTAAATCATATTGAGATAAGTATTTTTTGAAGGAAACTCTAGTGCAAAATCTATCCATCTCATGGAGGCAGCACAAAATGCAGCAAAACCAATCCTTTCCTCAAACAGTCTATCACCAAAGTTTAGAAAGATCAAACATACACTACATTCCATCTTCTTAGACAGTCTGTAATTATTTAAGAGAGATTCAAACAAACCAAATACCCCCTTTCCAAGTGTGAAATGCATGCCAATTCCCAGGGCATTATCTGGGAATTCCACTATCTGATGATGAATTACACATAAATAGCTGCCTGGCAACCCATCATTTTTACTTGTCCTGAGGATAAATCTAATGACCTGGGAAAGAGATCCTAAAAGAAATTGCTAAAACTGTTTTCTTTTTAAAGGAATTCACTAGGTAAGTTGACAGATGAGCGGTGTTTTCACACTGAAGAGGGGGGGACCAGAAGAAAGCTACTGTCTGTTTAGGAGGCTGAAAGGAAATGATTAGCCTTACCTTACCAGACTACAGGCTGTCTCCATAACCTTGGCATGAGTGTATTACCTCACACTTCCTAAAATGTTGGACTCTTGAATAAACAGGATTTCCATGAGTGAGGAGTTTTAAAAAAAATGGACTGGTTCCCAACAGAAACTTAACAGGTAAGTACTTCTTATACTTGTTTTGCTCTGTGAGAAATCTTTTGCAGTTTTCCTTGGCTTTGTTAAAGAACCAAGCAATGACTTCCCTGGAGCACATGGCCCCCAGCTCCAGCTGATCCACAATCTTAAAAATTTACCCAGCAGAACCAGAAACAAGCTCCAAGTTCTGACCATAGCCTGAAAGCCCATTTGCAGCTTGGATCAGCATGTGGTCATCACTGTCTCCTGGCTTATCATACCACAAGAGTTAAAAGTTCTTTCTCAATGAGGACAAAACATGTAACTGCTTTTCAGTGAACAGACTGCTTAAGAAATTCCCACTGTACCACAAGAATTCTGAGGAAGAGTTAGTTGAGTTTATGAGAAAAAATCATTCACTGAAATTGAAAGTGCTTCACCATGTTAGTTTCTTAAAGGTAATAGCACAAGCTGCAAATATTAGAAGAAAAAAAAAAGCTTTACCAGTCATTATTAAATTTATAATGTTTTATTCTTGCTGAAGTACTATCTGCTTTTTCAAAACCAATGCTCTTTACACTCACACAAACCACAAACATGATCTTGAAAACAAATGGAATTGATCAGCTGAACAAATGCCTGATTACTGTAGGTATTAAGAACCAGAAGGATCTAGTCCTTCTAGCATCTGAGTAATAAATAAAGCATCTAAAAAAACAAAATGAGCTTTCTCACAATTCCATGTCCAAACTAGAACAGAATTTTTTGACATTATTTTCACTAGAGAAACAGTTTTTCCAAGCTAACCAGCACATCTCATATAAAAACACAAAATGGAAATCCAGAGGACTCATCATTTTCTTCCATTTCTCCTCACACTTAGGGAAAGGAATTTACTCTACCTGTGATCAGAAGAAATGGTCAATCTGAAGAGAAGTCTGCTGACAAATTGACTCCCTTGATCTCTGAACACTCTGCCAACTGGAAAACTCTCAGTATAGCCAAGACACTTTTTTTCTGCATTTGGGTATAAAAAAGTGATACAAGATTGGTAACAGTTTTCAGAGTCTTTTTACTTGAGGGTTTTTCTAGCACTTTTCTAAAAACTGTAACAAGCAAACGTTTAGCAACTCAGAAGGTTGTAATAGCCACCTGATAGAGGCAATCCAAATTCCTTCCCACTTCTGTGTGGGAATATATAAAATGCTGAATACCATCTAGCCAGAGCTGTGCACTTGCTGTACATCTGTTTACAGCTTTAATTCACCAACTGAAAATGGTAACTATACCCTGCCCAAGGACATACAAGACAACCAATGAAAACAGTAATCTCCAAAACTTCACATACTGCTTGCAGAGAAGTCTGGAAAAACAGAGGCATTTTACTGTGTTTTGATGTTGTAATTTAGCTGCTTCATGAATGGAATTTACAGTTGCTTTCTGAACAGCTACCTTTCAAATTTCAGAAATACAGCGTGAAGTGCTTTCAGTGGTATTTATTACAGAGGAACTACTAGTATCCTATTTGAGGCTGTCTATAAACAAATTGTAAAAACAGTTCAAAAACATTAATCAGCTTAAAAACATTAATTTCTGCATACATTTTTCTATGTAAGTTAAATCCCATTAGGAGAACATACTTTTTAAAATATGGCTTGAACTAATTTTAAAGATGGTTGGAAAAGTTTGGCCTACACTGATTAGAGTCTATACTTAAATGAAAGGAAAATTTAACCACAAAAACTGTGCTCATTTTAGAAAAACAAGCATATCACTGCCAAAGTGCAGTCCTAAGTTTAGATGGCTGTCTGACTAAAACATTATAATTATGAGAAACTAAAATGGATTTCTAAATGTTTCAAGATGAAACAGCCATTGGGTAATTTGCAAGATATGCAATTATCTTCTGAATTCAAACACAATGCTAATACCCCATCTGAACAAATGCAGACTGTTTGTGTGAAGACTGAGGAAATCAATGTTAAACATCAATACCAACACTAGATAGGAGTAACCATAATGAAATCTAAGAGCAGAATTACCAAGTGATGTGGAATTAATTACTTCAAGAATTTTCTCCGAGGAGAGGGGAAAAAAAAGGCTTGGAATCTCTCTCTGTTGCCTCTGTCTCTCCAAGAGCTGCTCAAGCTGAACAGAGGGTCCTCAGCCATTTTATCCTCACTAAAACTGCATCAGGAGGCATTTCACCCAAGCTCTCATGTGTAGCAAGTCAGCAACATTTTTACCTTCCAACACCAGAGAGGGTCTTCAAATAGATTCAAAGGGTCATAGAACATATATTCTGCTACTTCAAAAAATTAACATTTATATCTTCATGGGATCATTACCATACTTGACCATGCAAAAGTTAAAAGGAAACAAAAATTAAACATAATCACACGCTCACCCCAGATCTGTTTGTCCATTTCATGTATAACCATTGTAAATTCCAGTTACTTTGCAAAGTAAGTTAAATCTTGATCTGCAACAATCATGAACAGTTTGATGCAATTAGCAGGATTGCAAGAAATTCAAAGTAACTCCATTCTTGTTTAAAAATCATGATGGCATGTACTTGTCAGTACCTGCACTACCTTCTATTGTCTGGCTTTGATTTAGTAAGAAAAATTAATGACTTGGTTGTGTTCTATTTCTGGGTGTCCTTTGAAAGCCTGAGTGTTCAGTTATCTTTTGACTCTTCTGACTGCAGCCCAGTCTGTTGTTTCACTGATTTGGTGAAAGGAGTACAAAACAATCTGTCATTTATAGATAAAAACACACAGGAACTGTGAGAAGCATGTCTGGGGACACAGCAGTTCACAGGACCACCATCATTCCAAGAGTAATTTTATAAAGGAACACAGAAACTTTTCAGTAAAAATTAATTCTCTTTCTACCAGCAGTGTGAGTTCATCCACATAACTGCTTCATACAGACTCATGAGGCACTCTTCATTTAGCCTTCATGGCACCTCTGGAGCTGCCACCAAAGGAGAAGAGCAAATAGAGATCAATTTCTCTCAACAGTAAGAGATGCTGGATGCCTTAAAAATAATAAAACCATCGTAAGCTCAATGAAAAAGCGCCTGAGATTAAGAAACGTCTTTCAGAAACGCTGGAATGAAAGCAATACCTGCTCCCTTGACACCTAAAATAACATCAACAGCAGGTTTTACACCAAAGCATGCCTGAAACAAGCTCCTCAAGACTCAGGGGAGTTTTAGTATCACACATGCAAAATCTTGGAAAAGCAGGGTGAAAAAAAGCAGTTCTGTTCCTAAGGGGAAAACACCTTAAGCCTATTATCAGATTAAAGGCAAATTAATTTCCTCAAACTCATGAAAGGATAGCATGCAAAGCTACTAATTTTGCATTGGCAAGTAAAGACTCTCCCAGTTTTTAACCCCTAAGCATTCAAAAACTCTAATACAAACAAATGTAATTAGGTAAATTAAATTTATTGTACCAAAATAAGGTCAAGTTCACAACTAGCTCACCTAAGAGAAAAAAATTAGGAAAACGAAGAGATATTTTGGGTATGTTTGAAGAATTCTGCTATCATAGCTCTATCATATCTCACTGTGCCATGCTATAGCAAAAAATTGGACAATTCACAATGCAGAATTGTCTCTCAGGAGCAATTTACTTGTTAGGCCAAGGCAACAAACAGTAAAATCAAACTGTGAGCTTTTGCCCACAGTCAGCAGGGACCTGTTCCAAAAATTCAACTCTCCAAAGGTTCCATCTCCCCCTCTCTTAGCCCTGAGCGCTGCCCAAGCACCACGCACACAACACAAACAAGCCAGCTCTCCTCAGGCCCGTGCCAAGAAAACATTGAACCAGACTGTGGAGCTCAGTGCCTCGTGTCTGTGTGCCCCCAGAAACAAGGGAACAAGGAAGGGACAGGCTTGAGCAAGGCTGTAAGTGGAGAAGAGGAGAATGAAATAAGGAAAGAAGGACAAAGGAAAACACAATTATTTGTAAATATATAATGATGAGGTAGGAAGAAAGCATACATTGAGACAAAGACTCTGCACATCCCAAGAAGATGAAAGAAGCAGCCAACAAAAGTTAAAAAAAAAATAAAAGTGTTTTGGCAAAGCAGAGTTGGGAGGAGTAAGGGGTACCAGCACACTGAAGGATGGGACAAGTAAGAGGAAAGAAAAGACATACGTGAGACTGTCCAAACAAAAATTAGGAGAAATAAACTCTATGGGGAAAACTCTTGGACAGAATCAGGTAGAAAGCCAGCAGAAGGACAAGAGGATTTGCACCTATGGCAGTTCACATTAAGAACCTAGGGATTAAAAATCTGGCTTTACTAAAAATAGCTGGTGAAGGAATAGAGACTCTGAAGGAACAGATGAAACACATGAGAGTTTCCCACGTGAGCAACTGGAGAAAGGTTCATGCGATCCAGCAAATCCTATCACTGCTAAAACCCCAAGTGGGTGTGAAGATGACACATTATTCCATTCCCAATATTCCTTCCAGATTGCTTTTGTGGGCAGGGCAGGGGCAGACAAAGCCAAGAGGGCAAAACTCATTGAGACTGAGGAGCTGGGCCATGCCAGAATCAAAGTTTCCCTGCACAATCTCAGTCTAACTTTCATAGTAGGGTACAAAATTATCTTTCCTTCAAGATTCTGCCTCACTGAGTACATATGGTGAACCATGTGAGGTATAAATGAATGTTTGTAAGTGACTTCCCTCTTTCAGCACAGAAACACTTTGGCAAGCAGTGAATGGAGAAAAAACCCTTGGAAGATGAGAAAGTTCCTTCACAGGCTTATACTCTCTTCAGTCTTACCACATATTCCCTACACATGGCTGACTTTTCTTTTTTTAAAACTGAAACTTTTCAGAAGTTTGAGGTGTAGTTCTGATTTTCTGAATGACCACTTTGAGATTTGGTTTCTCGAGGTACAGTTTCACATTATGGTTGACTCACAGCTGGGTTACATTAGCACAGAGGGAGAAACAGCTTTCATTCATATCAGAGCAAGCACTCACTGGAATAACTTCCATCCCCATAAAACTCTTAGATCAACTGTCCCTGAAGTCATCCAGCCACTAAATCCACTACAAAGAGACCAACAAGAACCCATGGCCAGGCATGGAAAGGAGTGAGACCACACTCTTCAGCTGCAGCCCACACACTGACCAAACTGAATTCACACTGGTAAAGGCTACCTTGACGTGCTGAGGTACAGCTTCCACTGCAGCTCTGCATTCAGACTATGAGCTAACACTGTAAAACATGACTGCAAAGTAAACCAATTCATTTTAGCTTTCTGTGTTCAATTTAAGACATATTGTGGCTTTTTTTTTTAAATCCTAGCTTCCCCATTTGTTAAGTGAGAAGCAGAATGGAGGGGAACCCATCTATTAATCTCTGTTTTACGGTGTTAGAATAAGCTCATGCTTGAGAAACATTAGAAGGTTACCATGCTATCTACAACTGAAATGTCCAAAAGCAGTGGCTGAGTTGTTGGACAGAACACCCAGGTGCTATGAAGTGAGAGAGATACGGTGATATTTTTAATCAGTAAGTAAAACACACTACCCATTAGTGTAGCCCACTCCACACACCAACAAAAGTAGAGATTAAAGAAGCCCAGTGACCAAGAACTACATTGCAATGAATGCACACAAGCACCGGTGTGAAGCTGGACGCCCAGTCTAAAACTCCAGCGTTTATTTTTAGTGTGCAGCTTCTGGCAGCCACAGCTATGTGCTGAAGAGCCCGGTTGTGCAAAGCCTTGTTGCAGCACTCGCCCTGCATTCACTGCACAAGAGACCATTCAGGTCAAAGTTTAGCTTTGCCAGAGGGCACATCCAGCCCAGGCGGCAGCAGGCGCGCCAATACTAACGGGAAAAGTGACAACAAGACACAATAACCAAAGAAAACCACCCCGTTACAGCTGGAAAAAACCCTGACTGGCTTCTGTGTATGTACAAGCCAAAACAAGACACTCAGTTTGTTCCCCAGAAGGAAAGACGCTAAGGATGAGATTATAACAACAGGCCTCCGGTTATTTATTCCTCCAGGTGCAACAAAAGCAGCAGCACTGAAACCGAGCTTTCGGGTACCGTACACGTCTCACACACACGGAACGCCTCCGCAGACAAGCTCAAGCGCTCTCCTCCATCGCCGCGGCTCCCGGCCGTCCTACAGCGCGGCGACCATGCCTGGGGACAAACGGGAGGCGGCTGAGAGAGAGCCCGGCGGGCGACAACCACCCGGCGAGGCCAGGGGAGCTGCGGAACCTCGGAGCCCCGGCGGCCCCTCCCTCACCTGGGACAGGGCAGCGCCGCGGCGGGAGGAGCTCACGGAGCCGCCGCGCCGCCGCCGCCGCCGCCCGTGGGCGCCAGGGCCGCCGCCATCTTCCCGCGGCCTCTGACCCCGCTCACTTCCGGTCACGGCGGTCACGCCGTTGCCATGGCAGCGCTGGCGGCCGGGCCCCCTTAAAGGGACCGCGCGGGACGGGGCTCGGGGCCTGCGGAGGGAAAGCGGGCGGCTCAATGTGGGCATGAGCCCCAAAGGGACAGCGGCTCCTCCGCCCCTCAGCGCGGCACCGAGGGGAAATCCGTACTCCTGCTTAGCTCCGGAATTCGTCTTAAAATAGCCTATGCGGTGGGAGAGTAGTGGAAAACGACCGTGGCGTGTTTTCCACTGCTGTGAGGAGATGGTTTAACTTAACTTTCCCCTTAACTTTCCCCGAAACAAGCCGTATTTTCAGTTTTTATTACTCCGCCCTTTGCCACCACTCACTGTTGATGGAGTTAACCTCTTTATACTCTTTCCACATGTATGTTTTTATAAGGTAAACAAAGCTGGTGAAACCCCCAGTCTGAGAAGGGAAACTCCAGGAGGTTTTAAATAAAGTTTTATGTTTCTGTGAAACCAAAGTGAGTCCGTGCCCGGCTGACAAGAGCTGCTGGATGGGGACCAGAGTAACCTGGGCTCTCTTTCTGATTCCACATCAATTCCATGTCTATAGATGAACACGTTCCTCTGCAAAATTCCTGCGAAGTACAAATGCCAGGGCAAAACCTGATCCCATATCCACTTCGGGATATATCCCCCATAGCCATTCTCCCTCTGAGATCCTTCTTTCCCACTAGCTAGCAGCTAGCTTTGAGGACAACATTGTCTCTTCCAATACGCTTACAATGATCCAGTGAGAATTTGTTGCCTTAAAGAGTACCTTTGTGGGCTTGAGAATCAGTCATCAATTTGGTCAAAACTTGAAATCTAAAGAAAAAAAAATAGGGAATGAGCCTTTGGGGAATCTCGTCCTAAAAGTCCTAAAATGTTGGAAATTCCACTGTCATCGCTTTTTGAGGGATTTGTTCATTCAGCCTGGAGAAGCAGGAGCTAAGGGGGCACTTAGCTGTTGTCTACAACTGGTGGAAAGTAATTGAGAAATTACTACCAGACTCTTCTCCAAGGTGCACAGCAAGCAAATGACAGGCATTGGTCCCATGATGCAGCAGGAGAAATCCCAATTAGTTAATAGGAAGGAATTCTTCAAAGTTAGAGCAGTCAAGCACTGGAATGGGCTTCCCTAGACCTTGTGCAATCTCAAACCCAGAATGGACCAGGTCTTATGTAAAATTAAGAACAGCATCCCAAATCCTTCGAAATGCTTTAGCTGAAGAGACAAAGCCAGCTCTGTGTTGGAGCGCTCTGCCTCTTGTGTTGGGAGGCTCTTTGTTGTGTGATTCACCTCATCTGACTTGTGCTAACCAGGAAACAGGCATTTAGTCAGACTTAGTCACCAAGATTCCCTCCTCTAGGCATCTCCAAAAAGTGACCCATTCTGTCCCAAACTGTCTAAAACAGCCCAGCACATGGGGAGCTGAAATAGCTCACCTTGAGGTCGCTCTGGCTGATGACATAGTTAAAGCCAGGTGAAATGAGTCCTCGCTGATGCCTCCTGAAAAAAAAGACAAGAACAAGGCAAACTGCTGGATTTTAATTAGCAATAACTTAGCATGAAAGACATATCATCAGCAGAATGTCCCCAAGGGTAACATGTGCTGTGGGCTGTCAGCCACAGACTTGTGGCCAGGCTCCTGGGCAGCCTCAAAACTTCAAGCAGAAGGTTGAAGTTGGTATCTGCAATAGATAGTTTGCATCTGCAATATCTGCAAAAATTCCTGGTGCAACCCTGTAATGCTAAATGGAAAGCTGTCCCCAAATTTTTATACTGCTGTAGTCTAGGAAAGGTGAGAGGGGTGAAACAGCAGTCATGTCTACATGCGACTTTTGGTATTTGTACCAAAGGGCAGTCATGGCTCTTTTGATAAACTGGGCAAAAATGGATATGGCTAATTGCCTCTTGGGTTGAAGGTCTCTGCATGGAAGAAATCCATGCTAAAATGGGTTAATAAAATACTGAGAAAGATTTTCCAAGTAGCTAAGTAAGGAGCTTTGGCACTCTGTGCACCAAAATATAGACCAGAATCTTACAGCAGCCCACTCTCTGCCACTTGCAGGGTGACCCTGGATAAATCATCTCACTTTCCTATCAGCATAGTAAGAATAATGACATTTTCTTCTTGCTCAGAGTGCTGTCAGGAGATGATAACCAAAGTTTGTAATTTGCTTAGAAAATGCCAACACCTCACTATATAAATTTTTGGTTAAGATATTTTACTTAAATCTGTGGAGAAAACGAATTGGTAAGACAAACAATAATGAGTAATGGTGTTCCTGTTTTCCTTAAGAACCCCAGAGCACTTTTGTACCATTTGGAGATAAATCTCTGTCTATACATTGACATGCAGGCAGCTGAAGAAGGACATGGCATCTTTTCAAGCATTCACCCTAGCACTCTAGCAGAAAATACAAAGGCAAATTTAATTTTCAGTTGCAACTACATGGGCAAAGCAGATAAGCACCTTGTGCTTTACACACAGACACTGAAAGCTGAACTTGTGTGAAGTGAGTTAGTGTAGGCATTTTGTTAGAAAGCAAAAAGTCTGCTCAAGAAAAATATAGGCATTCATAATGCCCCTACAGTTTTTGTGAAAGTGGAAAGTACAATTTCTACAGCCAAAGACAACAGTGAGGGGAAGAAAAGAATGTTCAGTATTCAGCAAAAAGGAAGAATCCGGCTGACTGGAAATGTATGTGCATTTCAGAAGGCTTTGTTAAAATAATATTAAGGTATTGGCTTTATGTCCACAAAAATAATGCCATTTGATGCCGAAGTCAAGCTTTCCACGTGTTTGAAATAAAACAATATAGATTTAATTTAGCCACAAAACAATTCCTGTGGGGAGAGCTGGAAGCAGCAAGGCCTGATTCCCAACAGCCATGCTTCCCTGTGCTACTCAGCCCATCTCCATCCCCACTGCATTAATTTTGTCTCCCTCCCACTCCATGGACAGCATCCTTGCAAAGCAAGAAGCAGGAGGTGCAGGTGGGCCAGCAAGTACCAGCTGCCAAGAGAAACAATAATGTTTGCTCAGTCAGGGCATGAATTTAGTTCTCACTCCTCTATCATAATGTCTGTATTAACAGATCTTGTAAGAGCATGATTGTTTCTGAGAATTCTGCCCTTCCATCAAATTTGAGCAAAATTCATCAAGAAGGTTCAAAAGCTCTTGGAAAGGGACTTGCAGCCAGACTGAAAAGCAGCATGGCCACATAAGGAAAGTTCATGTGAAAAAACAGATTGGAAAACTAGAAAGTTGCCCACAGTGGGGGGAAAAACCTCACAAAAATTAAAATCCTTTTGCAAGGGGATGAAATTGAAAATGATTCAGTCTTTCAAATTTTATTAGCACCTGAGAAATAGGAAAAACAGAAAATTATACAAGCTACTATCCATCCACTGACAGGACCTGGAAACATATGGCATGAAGAATTCAAGATCTTCATAGGAACACAAGAGAAAGGATTTTTTTTTTTTTTTTTTTTTTTATAGCTGGGGTTAGCTTTACAAAACATTTTTTGGCTATATGCTTTGTAGCAGGACCCCTCCATTCATCTTGTATTAGCTCAGCTGGATGACAAGTGGCATCATGGAGCTCATAACAAGTCTCCAAGAGGGGACACAGAGAGGAGGGAAATCATTTGAAACCAGTGTTACTAACGAGAGCAGTATGCCTAAAACATTTGGGGTTTTAATCACTATTGCTTAGCTCCGTGTTTTATTTGCAGACTAAGTCCCCTTGGGGCCCATATCTGAGCTGAGGGAATGATAGACCATGTGGCACTCAAAGGGAAGAAAAGATAAACAGTATGGAAAATATCATTAGGCAGCCAGTCACGCCTCTCTGTAACTGCCAAAGAACAGCAGAAAAGATAACTCATGTTCTCCTGGTCCTTGAAAAAGCCTCAGTCACTTGAATAAAGAGACTTTCTAGGAGCTCTTGTTGAGAAATGGCCTGGGCTGTGCTTGCATCAATTGGTTTTCAAACTGAGATTCACAAGCTACTTATGGATCTGCGGTTTACATGGCTATTTCCACTTCCTAAATCTCATCAGTATGTGTTAATTGCTTTCCTAATGGTCCTATGCCGTGTAAACAGTTGCAAAATTAGCCCCAGAGATGGTATTAAATGATAAATTCAAGGAATGGAAGAAGAGGAAGAGGAAAGGATTGCATGAGAGAAAGATGAGAAGGAGCTATTAAATGCCTGAGGTGGGAGGTCATGAGGTGCATTCCCCAAAGCCCTGTGCCCCAGAGAGCAGTGCAGATGTGATCCTCAGGGCTCCTACTGCCTTTACTCCAAGGACACCTTGGGATGGCTCTGCCCTCACACCCCTGCTCTCCCCTAACAGACCTCATGTAGCTCATTTACAGAATCTGCCATGCTCCACATCCACCTGGGTTTTTCCTCTCTTCTGGGTTTTCTGAGCAAATTTCACAGCCTGTGAGAAGAGCTAAGTTACTTGATGTCTGGATAATTCACCGTCTCACCTCCATTTGCCTACTTTTCTGGAGGGTTTGAGATAAGGATATGACAAGCCTGCAGAAGGATTTTCACCTCTCCATCTGCTTGCAAAGAAAATCAGATATCTGAGCCCACATATCCTCCTAGGTGTGGAAATTTGCTAACTGTTCATAACATGCCTAAGCTGCACTTGTTAATTTTTCTTCCAGAAACAGCAGAAGTAGAGAAGAGGCCTTGACTTGAAGGGTATCAGCACAGCAGTGAATAGAGATTACTGTCACCAAATCAAAACAGGGGAGGCAGTGACAGCATGGAAAGCTTGCACTGATTTAAGCTGCTATAATATTTCTAGTGCCTGCAAGGTAGGTGTATATCTCTGGAGACAGACTAAGCTCGTTCTTATGTACAGCCTCATGAACAGCAAACAATAAAGGCCACTGTTTACTACCCTACAAATATAGTAACTGGCACAGGTGATATAATGGGTTTAGCTGATTTGGGAAACATTATGAGTTCAAATGTTTTTACTATCAAATTCAAAAGACATCTGTAGGTACAACCATAAAAGGCGATTCAATAAATTACAGGGTTTTTTAAACTCTCCAAAGCTGAAGAGAAGATGGAGTTGATTCAGAAATGTTTATTTGATTTAGTTGCTGTTTGGTTCACAGGAGACTCCCCACAGGGGCAATAAAAACCAAGGCTGCCTTTTTTATAGTGCAAAGATTTTATACTGCAGCCCTCTCCAGTCTGTTTAAACATGCCCCTCTCTTGCCTCAAATACTAAGAAATTCCATTCATCACAACTCAGAAATTTCAGAGATGGAAATGATCTATTAGGCCCTATGATCCATCTCCTGAAAAATGCAGGGTTTCTCCCTATAGTGCATTTGTATTTTTAACGTTTTGTCCATCGAGTTTATAAGGTCACATTAGTGAAGTGTACCTTTCATTACGTTTCATGTTTATGTCAACAAATAGTATGGGGTTGCTTAATTTCAGTGTAATTGGTCCTATGGACGTAGCAGGGAAAGGAAGCAAGCAGTAGCCACCATAAATGGCAGATGCCAGAATCAGGAGGGGTTGTTTTGTTGCTTAATGTGATCAGTGCTATGCACAGTGAGCTTTCCACTATTCCTCTTTGGAGAGTGGTCATTCTAATGTCAGTCATTAGCAATTTGCTGCTGGTCACTTGGGAACAGCGTGTTTCCTACAAATTGCTTCTATTAGTCACCAGTTCTTGTCCAAATAATTGACTATGAGAGAGAGACAGCCTGTGTGAGATGGGTGTTAGCAGGGTGGCAGAGTGTATGAGCACATTGTTATAGGACACACACTTTATGGTTTTGAATGCCAAAAATTAGTGGAATGGGCTCAGATCTCTTTTATGCTGGGGTCAGGCTGGAGCTGCACCACCAAAGTCCAATGGAGCACTTTGAAAAGCCAAGGCTAATGCACATGAGGTCAGTATCTGGCAGTAGTACAGCAGCACATTTGCTTGTCTCTGAAATGCAGTCACCTCTGGCATGAAACCTGGCAGCTGTTTCACATAAAATGGTCAGGATGTGGACCAATATCCTTCAGGAAAGGAGGAAGAGAAAGAGGAAGAGCATGGAGGAGTCTGACTAGTTTGTACCCTTCATATTCCTGTCATCTGCCCCTTTAGTGAAAGCTCTTCTACACAGTGTTGTTAATTCAAGTACCTGCTTTTTTGACAGCCTTTTATCTCACTGAAAATAGGTGTTTTGGCATAACAGAAAATACAAGGAACAAAAAAAAATTTCACTTACCTACTAAAAAGAAAAATGCTCTGTAAAAAAAAGCAGGTCACAGTAGCACATCAGGTGTCAGCTATGTCATTCTCATTAAGAACTACATTCCTTTCACCACACCATCTGAATACATTCTGCTTTAGGTTATTGCTGGACTGCTACTCTGGTCCTGCTGTCTTGGTTTGTGAAGGCTGAACCTGAGAGAGTACAGGGCTAAGAGGTTACAAATGCCCTCCCAATAAAACTCATGCCACAGTTATAAGGAAGTGTCAAAGATTGTGGTTGATAGGATACTTCTAGATGCCAGAAAAGGGCGCTTTGAGTTCATACAACTAATTCTGGAGCCTCTGAAATACATCTTGTGACCCTAATGCAGGTGACAGAGGTGTGGAGAGAGAAGCAGCAGAACCTTTGAATCCAAAGCTGCCAGTCTCTGGACTGATAAAGAGAGAACTGGATGCCAACTCCCCAAACTCTGGGTAGGAACCAAGGAGGGTACTGGGAAACCAGAGCTTAATTATTGCTGCCATGGGAGGAGGCAGCAAGAGCAGCAGGACAATGGATGGGGGTTAGAGAGGGGATAGAGGAGCCAGCCTTACGTAAGCCATTCCTCAAAGTTACACAACGGAGTAAAGTAATAACACTAATGCACTTTTATAATGCATTCCTACAGAGATTTAAAATGCTTTGAAAAGATAAGTAAATATTATATCAGAAGGTGGCAGATGGAGAAACCAGACCAATGAGGAAATCAGTGGCTTCCTTGTAACTGTAGGGAGAGTCAGAGTTGTGTTGAGGAGCAAGAGAAAGGTCTCTGGAGCCCCTGAGCACTTGGGCACAGTCTTCCAAATGCCCAGGTGTGCTGGACAGGAGGAAAACTGGCAGGTTAGGAAGAAATTTTCCCTAAATCAGGAAACAAATCAGAAACAAGAAATGCATTTTTCAAGCTGGAAAAAGATGTTTAGTGAAAAAAAACACAGAAGCATTTTGGGTTCCCAGGATTTTATAACCTTTTCTAGTGTGAGCCAAAGGACTCTATCCAAGTTTCCAGAGATTATTCCTGACAGGAAAAGCAAAGCTTTTATAAAGGACATAGCAATGGCACAGTAAAAACAACAACAATAATGAAAAGATGTCTTTTGTTTAACCACCTGGACAGATCGTGGACAATGCAAATAAGATGTGGAATAACAGGCTCCAAGAGACAGGTCACAGCTACAGGGGCTTGTCAGGCCAAAGCAGCAGAGTGAGATAGTGTGAGGTGCAGGTGAGGGGTAAGGAAGGGCAATGCTCCCAGGAGCATGGATCTGCCTGGGCTCTTTGTGGTAAAGCTTCTCTTTGTCATCAGAGCCAGTGACCCTTAGGAGTTGTCTGCTTTCCCAAAAACTTACTCAAACCACTTACTGATTTCCCAGTGACAACAGACTCTCCAGCCCTCCTTACTATCTGCCTGGGCTGGACTAGTCCCTTTGGGGTTACTGTGGGGGAGTAACAACCTCAGGAGCAATCACTGGATGCAGAGGAACCTCCATCCTGCAGAGAATGTGTTCTGTGCCTTTGAGCATGTCTGTCCATGCAGTGAGGAGTGTGGAGGTCACCCTGCTCATCCCTGGCTATTAATTGATGCATGCTGAGGACATCCCCTGACTGCTGCTTTGCTGGTCTTACAGCTCTCAGTCCATTCCTGCTGCTCTGCCTCTACTCATGGGTGCAGCTGCACTCTTTCTCCCAGGACAGGCAGCTCCTGTGCTGTGTGTCCCCTCTCCTGCCTGTGGTACTGCTGTGGGCAAGACAGATCTTCCAGGAGAGATTTTAGCTGGGGACGTCAGATTATGTGGCTCAGGACTTTACCTGCAAGACAGAAATTAAGCTTTCAGCAAAACACTCAGCTCTCACCCCTCCTGGACTGAGAGGAGGGCTCAGCCATGCATCCAGAGGTAACGCTGTGCAGATCTGTAGGAACAGTCCTGTGTTTTCTGTGTTCATTCAGCTTTCAGGACTTAGGGAAAAATATATGTCCTGCCACATGAAATGCAGTAACTAATAAATAATGATCTGCATTTCTGCACCATTTAGCAACTGCTCGTGACTGCAGTGTTGTAACAGGTCAGTGAGCAGACAGGTGTTGCCCCCATTTCTGGCTGGAGAGATCTGGAGCACAGAACCATGGCTGAAGATCATTTACTTTTCCAGAAGGGGTGGTGCATGGCCTCCTTCCCTGCTGCAGTCTCTCCATGGGCAAGTCTGCTGCCAGGAGGAGCTGTAATCTCCCCTGGGTTGGGAAATGGCACAACAGGCACGTGTCCCAGTCACACTCACTGGCTCATTCATGCAGCGTGTTTATCTGTGGGTCTGGAGGGGAGCAAGGTAGCAAATGCCAGCCCTCTATGCTGGAAAGTCTGTACCTGTGGCTGCCAGGAAGACTTTGGCCATGGTTACATGACATCCAGTGCTGTTTGGTCAGTCTGAAGCTGACGCTCTCCTCTGCTCTGGCTCATCTGGACAGGATCCGACATTCTGGGCGAAAGCGAATGCAGCAGCTGAAGCTGGCACAGAGGGGACTGAGCCGGCTTCAGAAAAAGCATGTGGCTTTCCAAACATCTTGCAGTCCAAAGCAAAACCAGCAGTTCTGACATGCTGTGAGCAATAAACAATGAGCTTTGTCAGCATGTCTAGAGGAAATGATAATTCCCGGAGTGTGAATGATGAAATGTTAACCAAGATGGAGGCTTTGGATAGCATTGTGGTTAGCAAAGCATATGTGCATCAGTGTGGAAGAGCTGACACTAACGCAAAGAGCCCTAACTAAGACATAAAAATCTTCCAGGTCTCTCAACTTACAGCCCAGTGGTATTTTCTCCTGTTCCCTGTGCAAAGCATAAAGCACTGCTTGTGCTTGAAAGGGAGATTTGCAGTGCTGTAACCAGCACCTGAATCTACCCCTCAGGCTGCAGGGCTTGGCTCTTCATCACCCAGAGCTCAGCGCTGCCATCAGCCCTCTGAGGCACACAGGGCTTGGTGCAGGGTAATTTACTGTTGTACCTGCATTATGAGATTGGCTGTCCCTCTCTTCTCCTCTTTGAATTAAGAGGCAGCTCTGCTCACTCCAGTGTAATTGAAAACCTAATGAATCAAGGGGAGTGTTTTTAAGGTTACAGTGACCTTGACAGAGACCTGCTAGCCCTGTGCTTAAATATTTTGCAAACCTGGCCAAAAAGAGTCAAAGAGCATTTTTCCCCTTTGCTTGGAAAACGTTAAAACTGTTCTCTGCAAACCATGTGAAATGTTTCCAGTCACTCCAGCAATGAACAGCTTTGACATGCATGTATTAGCAGAAAACAAGAATAACTAGAGTCAGAGAAAATTACGCAATTATTCATAGTAATAATATTAATTTCACAATGTCATCACTTTAAGGGCTTGTTGCAATAAATAACCTTGAGAGTTATCTCAGTGTGTGTGACAGAGGACGTATGTGCAGTTGAGATCAGATTGCACAATAACTTTTTCCTGATGTGCCCTATGAAACATGGAACCTTGATCTCACTCACCAGTCACCCATGCTGGGGTTGTTTTAAGAAAAATGACATTCAGGACCATTATTCAATGCTGGAGGAAAAGAAAGAAAAAAAGAAAGACTCAGCATTCTGCTATGGCTAGTGTTACCCTCAGGCATTTCTGGCATGTTTCCATTGTAAATTCATTTTACATGTGGCCAGGAAGTAAAACATCTTGTTGCATCTTGAAAAAAACCTACCATATTTCTTCCCTGTTGCTCATTTCCAATCTACAGAAGCATCTGGTGGGAGCATGTCAGAAGATCTGTCACTAAATGTAAGAAGTTCAGCCCCCAATGCACTTTAATTCCTGAGTCTCACTTAAAAGAACTCAGTCAAATCATATTTTACTCCTCTACGTTTTTAACTGTGACTTTTTTTTTCTTTATGCTCTCTTTTGAGTAGGACAATGTTTTTCTACTAAATACTGTTTTCACCCCTGTCACTTCTAAGCAACTTGGTTTTGGATGGAGATAAAAATTAACACTGTTGCTTTCCAGGAAAATCTTAAAACCTTACGTTTCCACCAAAACCTGGCCTGTGTATCCAAGTTTTGAGACGCCCTTAGCAAAAATACTACACAGGGAAACGTGATAAAAGGCCAAACATTCCAGTTTATGTGAGTGGTACTTCAGGGCTTGAGATGATGGCTGGCCACGCTGTGGCATTTGCCAGAGGGGCACAGATTTGTTGGAGAGTATGAAGGCTCATCTTTAGTGTCATAAGCATGGCCTTTCGCCCACCTCTTGTTCCTTTCTATTCCTCCCTCTCTAGACCAAGCCAACATCTGCATCGCCATTCCCACCACTCTCACAATGGCAACCCCAAAAATGTCTGCTGATTGTTAGGAGGAAGGTAAAGAGCCATTTGCACAGCACAGAAATTGCCTTCATTTCTCCAAGTTCCAAGCACCATGGTCTTGTGCACTTTCTGCTGGCACAGTGCCTCTCCACTCCCTGCCCAAGACTGTGAACCTGGCACTCTGTGGTGATAGAATTGGATAATTTCTGCCATGCCCTTCTCCCATGACCTGCCTGTTTCTGTCCCCATAGCTTACCTCCCATGAGTGTCAGTGTCTCCTGGTTAATCTAGGGACTGAGCTGTGAATAAGACAGGTTTGCATTTCCCAGTGCTCAAACTGGTTCCCCTGTCATAAGCCTCAAGCTTATAATAGAAGCAGGAAAATTTGAGAAAATACATCTGATGTAATTAGTGTAACCTTTATGCCAGGTGGTTAGCAGCAGAGAAAAATGTTTGGATTTAATATACCCATGGCCCCTCTTGATAAAGGACTAAATTCCAATCTCCACTTAGAAACCTGAGAAAACTAAACATACCCTCCCCAGGAGCTCTTAAAGAGATGGATTTCCACCACTCACTAGCATTCCCAGATCTTTATTAGGCAAGAGGGAGCACAGTCATAAAGCCAGGCAAAGCCAGCAATGGCAATATATATCCAGATAATGAGGAAAAGAACCCACTTTTTCAAATCTCTTGGCAGAAGTCCACCTCCCTTCCCCCTGTCTAGTGAAAAAGTGCCCCAAAGAGAGCTCCATGGCTCCTGCACCTCAGCCAGGTCAGGAGCAGGGAACAGGCCTACCCAAGAAGTGACAAAGGACCCCAGCTGCTGGTGCTAGGGACAGAAGATCTGTCAGCTGCCTGCACAACCACCCAAGGACCTGGTGAGAACACACACTGATGCAGCTCAGGGTGAATCAGGCCACAGAGTGGCCAGAGTTGCAAGGCAGGAGTTCAGGCAGCAGAGTGCCATCAACTCATGTCCTCCAGTTGTCAGCAAGCTGGGGAGTGCAGTGTACCCACACTTTTACCTCCTTGTGGAGCCTACAGGCAGAGGTGGAAGAAGAAACACTATTCCAGCCCTTTTTTTGGCCTGTCATGAAAGCAATCCAGGTTAATACTCTTAAAGTAGTAATGAAGGGATACATATTGATTCAAGGTTACTGGATCTACAGATAGGGAGTACATAAACCTGAACTATATTGATGTGTATAAAAATGAAGGTGTTCATCAGATTGTAGAACCAAAGGACAGACCAGTTTCCCATGCAGCTGTGATGCTGCTTCCTCCAAGGCACTGTCATAAAAGTCAGGTTTTCATTTCAGCATGTCCTAAGCACAAGTGTCTTTAAGGCTTCTGGGCCTCAGATGGCTGGAAAGGAATCACTGTGGTCTCCAGAACTGTTTTATCTTCTCAGTTGTGCTTTACTGGGAGGTTGCATCATGCCAGTTTGGAGGTGGGAACCTCGCCTCTCCTGTCTGTTGGGTTCTGTAACCTGCTTTGCCCAGAGTTTATCATTTCAGACTGTTTGGAGGCTGTTGCTTCATGCTAACTCTGCTGTGCCCAGGGCAGTAGTTACCACGAGAGGGATTTCTACGTGGGTGCCATCATTTACAACTGCTTATGAATGATGTGAGGTTGAAGTTGTAAATGCTGATCTTCAGTCTGAAAGTCCTGAAGGATTTAACATGTTTAGTCTATGTTAGGAGACTGACAGCTTTCTAATTACAGAGTCTATTACTCTCCCCTTCCACTCTGTTTTACCGAGTCTATTTGGAGTTTGCTGACATACCCGTGGGCTGGCTACCAATTCAGTGAGGTCTAGGATGGATTCTTCACCAGGTTTAGCTAAAGCTAAGTTCAAAACTAAGCATTACTCTCAGAGCTGGAGAGTTAGAAATTGTTGGGAAGGTGTGTGTGGAAAGTCCTACGTGTGGGGAATTTGGACATTTTCCAGGTTTTACATATTTCAACCTTTTGTCTGACTAATTTATACATTACATCCATTCTAAACCTAGAAATATAATCAGAAGACCTAAAATAATCCCTCTGAGACCCTTTAAACCTACCTTTCCTGGAAGAAGAGGAAGGTGCTGTCTCCTTTCACGAAATCCCTCATTGCAAAAATACATGGCTTTAAATGCAGAGCAAGAAACAGCAGGAGTCAGGAGTAAAGGAGACTTACATGGAGAAGATAGAGATAGTCCAAGCAGAAGCAAAGGGGCAACATGAATTGTCCATGGGCATTTATCCAAGAAGATTTGCTCATCTCTGTCTTCATCAGGGCACAGGGATGGTGCCCAGGGGAAGCCACGTTGACTGGTCAGTGTCCTAATGGAGCAGTGAAGAGCATTATTTGCTGTTTGGATAACATGTCTGTTCTCTTGGCTGGCCAAACACATTGTGTGACATGGACACAGGTAAGAGAATCTGCCTGGGCAGCTTCAGCGAGGAACAGAACTCATTTTCCCACCCCTATCCATGTGTTTCATTTTAGTTCTCTTCTTTTCTCTCCTCTTTTTTCCATTCCTTTCCCTCCCCTCCTCTCCTCCTTTTTGTTCCAGAAGGCACCCATCCAAGCGGCCCCACGAGCTGCCTGTGTTGTAGAGCTGTTTTCCTGCAGAGCAGCCATCAGCTGGCAGCAGCTGGGGGGGAGCTTGGCAGCAGGAGCTGTGGTGACCTCTCTGCTGGGGCTTACACAATGCCATGGGAACTCCTGGAACGGGTGGGAACGATGTACACAGGAGATATTCCTGGGGCCATTACACAGTGCTGGAAGAGGCTGGATCGCAGCGGTCCTATTAATGTCTTTCATTCATCTCCAGTGAAGTCAACAGTTGAAAGCAATTTTAAGCACTTGGATCATACAGAATATATAAATACCTGTGTTCTGTCTAGCTGTAACAATTCAATGATAAGTATGACTCCCTGGTGAACGAACAGGATATCACAGGCTTATTTTGTCTTCCAAATGGGTTAGAGTTGAATCTTTTACTGGATTTCCACATTTATTTTCTCTTAACAGGTTAGATTTTCACTTGGAGAAGGCATTGTTATAGTTCTCAGGCTCATGATCACAACAGAAACACCTCCAGATCTTCCAAAGATAATTAAAACAAAATTTTTATAACCTGCAATTTGGTTCTACATTCTAAAGAACACCTTCATTTTTATATATATCAATATAGTTCAGGTTTATGTACTCCCTAAATATAGATCCAGTAACCTTGAATCAATATGTATCCCTTCATGACTACTTTAAGAGGTATTAAATTCATTAACCTTAATAGGCAGTAATGACCTTTCCTGTGGTATCCTTGTTTTGCACCATTATCTGAAGTAATGAAGTTATACCCCTTGTTTCAGGTATATGATTTTCAAAAAGACTATTGACTTTGTCAGAAATGATAAAAAATGTTCATAATATCTTAAAAGAAGAATCATTTAGCATTTCTTTAAAATGGTGCAGTTAGAGCATTTCTAAAAATTTCAACAGCCATTTACAATTGCTGAAAATTTCACCTGACAGCTGGTTGAAAATTGTGGAAAATACCAAAGTGAGCTCAGGAATCAGATTGTTTTGGCTAGTGTGCGTATTTCTCTAGGCTTAAAAACATGAGGCAGTGGGACAAAACAAATTCTGATCTTAGCATTAGACTTTGAGGCAGACTGCAATAGGTGTGCTGTGCTTTCCAGTGTGTTTTGGCACATGTACTCCATGTGCAATGCTTGTATCTATAGATACACACACACACACACACACACACACACACACACACACACACACTGCCCAGTTTTCTTCACTTGCATGTTCAGCTGAGCCGTGTTCGGGCTTCAAAGGACATCCATGCAAATACACATTCATGTGCCTGCACGAGATAAATCCAGCTCTGAACATGCACCTGCATTAAATGCAGAATTTGTGCTTATATTGTAGCTGCTGCCTTGTAATCCAAGATCTCAAAGTCTTTGGAAGTCATTTAAATACCTTGTCCTTTCTTCACACATTTCACTCAGTTCTGTGCTTCTCTCTGTCCACACTAGGTAGGTAACAACTAAGCCTCTCATCACTATTGCAAAGTGGATATATTTATAAGTTTCCTAGTGAAGTGAGTTGATTCCCCCAGGTCCTGGAAGGTTAGCAGTGCTAGGAGCAACACCCACGTTATCACCCTAAACCATGTACTCATAATCAGAGGGATCATCTCCAAGATCTCTTTTTTGCCACACACATCTCTTTTAGATTTTCATATCCTGCTCATCATCTTGAAACAGAAGGAATAACATCTGAAGCATCCTCAGCTCTGAAAATGTTTTTTTCAGAACCCCCCAGGATTCAGTCTGATTTTGTCAGAGGGAACACAAGCATGGTGATTGTCAGCTGTGTGAATCCCAAGGGAGGACCACAGGACTCCTGTTAGACACTTGATGAGTCAGACACAAAGCTATCAGCATCCCAGGTCTGCTCTGAACATCACAGAAAGACTAATAAAGTTTAAAATTAAAAAAAGAAATTCTATCAAGGTTAATCTTGCAAAAGCTCAGCCCATCTGGGTGCCTTCTTCCTTGGTATTAATTATGAAGACTGTAATCCATAAACAAAATAGAGCGAGATGTAAGCTCGCTGCCGTTGTCTTAAATATTTTGCTTACTAACAGGGCATCTAATCCACCATGAGCAGGAATTCATCAAACCTCAGGGACTGCCTAAATCACACAATCCCTCTAAATGAGCAGTAATCTCCTCCATGGAATCGTCCATCTCATGAACTAGTAAGTGGTGCTAAAGGCTCATTTGCTCTGGGATCTCCTGGCAGTGGAGGGGATGACACTGTATCTAGCTCCTGGCACTTTACCTTTGTGGTAAAGAGCACCCCTTCCTTGGCACACGAGTGCTCTGCCAAAATTTGTGAGCGTGGACACTGGACTGAAAGGATCCCACTAGTGGTTTCAAGCAGTGGCATCAATAATAATTTCCACACTTGTCTCTTTTATATAACGCTTCCCTCCCTGCTCCCCATGGGATAAACAGTGGGACTCAAGGCTGACATTTTGCAGATGCTGGGAGCATGGGCAGTTCTGGCAGTGGTGGCAGGAGGAGAAGGAGGCAGCAGGGGGGAGAGGCACAGGCAACTGAAATTCATTACTTGGAGAGGTCGCAAGGGTCAGTGACAGTGGCGCTGAATGGATTTTTCCAGCCGTTTTGAGATGAGATTTGCACTCTGTAATCTGAATGCTTTTATCTATTTCTGAAAATAGACAGGAATTTTTTCCACAGGCTGCTCCAATCTGGCCATGGAGATGCAGGGAAGGATTACAGGGATAAATTCAGGTTTTGTTAAGCAAGCATAGCTTTTCCAAACCAAACATAGACAGCATTCTCACAGCACAAACATGTGCACAAGAGCTCTCTTGTCGGAAGGACACGTCCTCTTGTGCAAGAGATGAAAGTGCGAGGTGCTGTGCACAGCCCTGGAGCCCTTTACTCCTGTTTTGTATTCTGTTTGTCTCTCCAAGCCAGCTGTACAAGAGCCAGTGAGGTCTCTCCAAAGCTGCAGAGAATGATCTAGATTTGTTTCCCATGCTGAACTGACAAGTACTAGTTTACTCAGTGATTATTTTCTGTTTCACTCACATTTTGCTACAGTTGAGTTTCCTCTCTTGCTTAGTCATGTCCTCTTCTGGCAGCGGTTTCTCTGAAAAGAGAGCTGATTCTAGAAATTAGCTAGGACAGAAACTGTCGAGTGGTGTATTACAGCACTTTCAGGGATGAGGAATTGATAAGAAGCCAGCTTTATTTACTAACTTTTTCTATTCAGAATAGAAAATTTGATTCTAGGGCTTTGTTTTAGTGTCACTAAAATGTTTTCAGCTAGGCTCTAAAGGATGTGCTTAGGTGTGGATATACTGCTGTCATGGGGCAAAATAGTATGGGATAGCAGAACCTGCAGTTGCACGGCATCCACAGTGTTCACAAGGTTTTACCACTTTCCTGGTGTCCCCTCAGTGCCACCAGCCCCATCTACAAGGAGCACACCTGCCCCGACTTGAGTCACACAGTCACTTTCCTACCCAACTCCTTCCAAATGCCAGTAATTTTCTCTCACCTGCACTTTAGCACCCCCACTTTAAATACAAAACAGGTGCTGTGAAGCACAGATTTATGTACCATTTATGGGTAGGAAGAGCTGGGTACTGAGCTGTAACCCTGCCCTCTCAGGCTGCAGGCTGGGAACATGCCATTGATAGTGGCCAAATGTTTGTGCAGTGGCAAGTGTTGGGCTAGCAGATCGGGAGCTTTCCTTACTGTCCTGCCAGGAGGTGGCTCTGCCTAGCCATGCCCAGGTGGCCCATAGAGCTGCAAAGTAAACACTCAGGAGCAATAACTCTTGGGAAAAGTGAGGGAAAGGAAAAGTCTATTCCATTAATCACTGCAGTCATTGATGGTAGTAAAGCCTTTGAGGTGGGGGGTATGGATCTGCATGGAAAACTGTCCACATGGCCAGGGCCACAGCAGAGCATGCAAGGGCTGGAAGACCATGCCAAGAGCTGAGCTGCTGAAGCATCTTGACAGCTCTGAAAGATGATAGTGAGTGGCTGTTCCTTGGAAGCCTCCTGGAGAGCAGGGGAAAGGTCTCTTAGGAGGCAGCCAGATCCACTGAGCTTCAGCTATTTGACAGAGGTTTAGATCAGCCCTTCTCAGTGCAATGCACGTCCATCAAAACAAAAAGCCAAACAAGTTAGCAAATGCAAAAACCCATTGGCATTCACCCATGCCCTTAACATTCACCAGCAGCCTCTCACCACCCTCCTGTCTGTGCATCCTGCCATTTGCCTGAGCTCAGAGCACAGTTTTATTTCAAGCCAACAGCAAGCACTGCCTGGGGAGGCCAGACACCTTCAGATGCAGCCGTTCAATGCCACAGAAGATGAGACACCAACCATTTCCCCTTGGCGAGCTGATACTGACAGCAAAATTAGTTGAATCTGTAATTTGGAAATTGTTTCTATGATTTACCAATCCAGTCAGACTACAGCTCTAAAAAACACCTTCTTGGACAAATGAAGATACTAAAAATATACCCTGAGGAAGTGTTCTGAGGAGTTTTCCTGTGGGGGCAGGATGTTTGTGCAGATGGCAACCTCATTCCAAGATTTAAGATGGTGCTTAGGCTAGCAGACTCTCCACACTTGCTCCTAATGGTCCCACCAGGTGCAGTTCCCCACGTACCAGCCTTCCCACAGTGGTGCTAGATGGGCTCTGTGCTGTCAGACCTTCAGCTGGCTTTTCTGCCTCTCTCCCTGCCTCCCCCAGTAAACAAATAATGGCAGACTCCTGTTCAGCCTTGTCTATTTTGGGATCTCTAGCAGTCCTACTGATAATCACTGTTATAAATGTTTACACTGATAGGAGACTGGCCCATATTGTACAGAGATAATAACAGTACAATTTGATATTCATGAGGTGCTGATGATCTCTAAATATAGAAACAGAGTAATTATTGCTGGCATTACGGGCTGGATTTCAAAAAGCAGATAAATGGAGAAATGGATATGCTATTTATTGCAGCTTCAACAGTAACAACAGGAAGGCTGTCTCCCTTGATTATGCAAGGGCCAGACTGCAGAAGGCAGAGCTCATGGCAGAGGGTGAAGGGTTCTGATAGCTACCAATGGAAGGGAAAAGCACAGCTACGGAAAAGAAATCTGAAATGCACCCAAGGCCAAGCTCAAGCCAATGAATGTAACTATGCAAGATGGCAGTGGAAGAGGTTGGGTATAGCAGGAAAACCCATCGTGACCGGACAAAAATCCCAGACTTTTCAACCAAAACTCTTTGAGGAAAGGTGAAGCCTTTGGCCACCCCAATCAATACCTGTCTGCAGCTGGAGCAGCCTGCCAGGGTGCAGTGAGAGCACACTGGACCAAGATCCCAACCATTTGCATCCACAGGCAGTGAGCTCTGCCTGCCTCTGTGGGGGCACTCAGGGCTGAGCAGGGGGAATGGCATCCCTGCATGCTGGCAAACTGCTGCACCTGGCCCAGGGCTATGCCTGGTATCCATACAGGCTGGGGAATGAAGGCATTGAAGGCAGCCCTGTCAAGAAGGACTTATGGGTTCTGATGGATGAAAAATTTTACTTCAGCCAGCAATGTGTAGTCCCAGCCCTGAAAACCAACTGCATTCTGGGCTGCATCCAAAGCAGCATGGCCAGCAGCTCAAGGGCGGTGATCCTTCCCATTTTCTCCACTCTGGTGAAACCCCACCTGGAGTGCTGCATCCAGCTCCTGGGCCCCAACATAACAAGGACATGGATGTGCTGGAGTCAGTCCAGAGGAGGCCACAAAGGTGATCAGAGAGTTCGAGCACCTCTCCTCTGAAGACAGGCTGAGAGAGTTGGGGTTGTTCAGCCTGGAGAAGAGAAGGCTCTGGGGAGACCTTCTAGCAACTTCCAGTACCTAATGAGGGCTTACAAGAAAGATGGGGATAGGCTTTTTAGCAAAGCCTGTTTCAAAAGGATGCAGAGTAATGGTTTAAAACTAAAAGCGGGTCATTCAGTTGAGATATAAGGAAGAAGAATTTTACAATGAGAGTGATGAATCATGGTAACAGATTGTCCAGATCGCCCCATCCCTGAGAACATTCAAGCACAGGTTGCATGGAGCTCTGAGGAATCTGGTCTAGTTGAAGATATTCCTGTTTATTGCAGGGGGGTCAGAAGTGACCTTTAAATATCTCTTCCAATCCCAAATCTTCTGTGATTCTATGGATATGTGCATTGCATCATTCCCTTTTTCTGACTTATTTTGCATCATTTTAGGAAAATTTAGATCTTATGAAGAGAAAATAATAGGCACTCAGTGTTTCTGATGAACAGGATGCTGGTTGGCAACAGAGTCCTTCAATACAGGTGCAGACACTTAGCTTTGGGCATGCAACTTGGTATTGCTGAGGAAATTCCTGGCAGCATCTCTGCCCTGTCAAATGCTGTGTATCTTGGGGTATGTGTTTGGGGCCATGTCCCTCTCCCAGTCTTTAAAGGATACCAAGAGGGTTAGGTACCTAATGATTGGGCAGACCCCCATCTGTCTGGGAGCATGGCCTTTGCAGTTTCCACAGCAGTGGTACCCGCAGTGCTGATCACTGTGCTGGCTGAACTGGAGGATCTGACACTGTTTTGTGCAGCCCTTTCCACCCACCCCGTGAACAGCCTCACCCTTGGCTGGTGTTTCCACAATAGGCAAAGCCAGATTTGCTTCGACTTTGCCCTTTACCATCACTGTGGTGAACAAAGTGCTCACCAGTTTCTGTTGCTGTAGAGAAAAACATATGGACTGTAGCCAGTCTGCTTCCCCAGAGAGATCAAAAGAAGTGAAACCTCCAAACAGAACAGGGCAGGAGCTGTAGGTTCACCTGGGGTTTGGTTGTTGGTAATGACTCTTGACAACAATTTACTGAAGTGAGATGAGGAAGGGATAAAAGTTACCCACCAGTAGCAGACTTTGGTCTGAAAGTTAATTGCAAAGAGGATGTTTCTAAGACCAGCAATTTCTGAACCAGTCTCCTTATTAGGTGATTCTGCACTCTCAATTTCTCCAAGGTTTAAGGAACTCATGCTTGCGTGCGAAGCATGCATGCACATAGATCACCCCAGTAGGTGAAGAGGTAAAATTATTCACAGGCTCTGCTGCTACTCTTCTGCCCTTCCTATACCTTCTCTGTGCTTACTACTGTACAAAAAAAGGAGAGGAGAAAAGAGAGAAAAAGGAGGAAGAAAACTCTAAAGAATCACGAGTACAAAAAAAAAAAAAGCTGGTAAAACTTCATAGCCTGCACATAGTGTTTAATATGTTCCTGTAGGTACACAAATATTGACTAAACCTTAAAATGTAATATAGTTAACTGAAGTGGGTTATTCTGTGTTGGAGCAGAGGGAGTCAAAGTTCCCTCAACTTTTACAGCTCTTTGTCAGACAACACCTCAAAGTTTTTATTTAAGTTTTACAGTTGAGGAAACCAAATTGCTGAGAAGTTACATCATGCAGCCAAGAACTGCAGCAGATCACTGGCTTTATTTCCATGGGAGCTCAACTGAATTCTCAGTCACCAGCACTCCCAGACAAGAAGGGTCCTGGTTAAACTGGACATGTGTGGGGTTTCAAACCAGTTGCTCCCAGCAGCAGGAGCTACCTGGCTTTGGGGAAACTCTCCTGTGCCGTGCTTGACTCTATGTCAGGATGGTGCAGAGAAATGAGTGGCTGTGACCAAGGCAGTGTCACAGTGACTCCACAAATGGACCCTGAGCTCTCAGACAAGCACCAGGCTTGTCTGCACCAAATGAGCTCCCACACAGACAAAGTCACGAGGCATTTTGCTTAAATAACTGGCAGGGGATGTTCTTGTTGTTAAACGTGTGTTTCAGTTGGATAGAATGTGCTCAGCCTGTAGGGAATCTGTGCTGTGGCAAAGGCAGATCAGAACAGCAATTTTTAATTAATAATAATAATAAAGATATTTCAAGCCTAGTTTTTACTCTGCTTGGGGAAGAGCTCTCTGCCTCTGGGGAGTTTTCAGGAGCCATGACAGCAGTTGCTGCTCTTAAGCAATATATTGCTCTCCTAGGCAGGTGATGATGGAGGCAGAGCACCGCCTTCTCTAACATAATCCAAAGTTCCATTCAGTCAGTGCAGGTTACAAAAGAACCCTCAAACTGGGATGCTGCTTCCGAGCTGGAGGACAGAGCCATTCAGCCTGTCATTTGTAGGTCCCCAAGGGTCTTGGAGGAGCTCCAGGGGTCCAGCACAAGACAGAGAAAACTGGGTGTGCTGGCAGGAGGATTGGATTAACTATGAGAGCGGTGTTGCTCAGAAATCTGTAGGCCCCACAAATCAAAATTCCCAAGAATGCAGCGCTGAGATCTGCTGCTGTAAAGACAAATCACTGGTCTCTAGGGACAGCACTAAATTTTGTATAAGGGAAAAATGTGACATTCATTTGTAACTTCCAGGTTTTTCCAATTCCCTTTTGGTCACATTTCAAGGTTGTGCTTTCCAATTGCAGCTCTTTACTGTTGAGCTTTTTTCCCCCCACAAAATACAAATTTTGTACTGATGAGGTCAATGATTGGAATCTTCTATTCAAGAAGCTTTTCTTCTCAGTCTCAGATGGCCACAGGCTAAGCAGCTACGCAAGTCTGAAGGTCACCAGCATCCTGTGGCAACAGTCAGTGATTCTTACCAAAATCATTTCTCTGTGCCTGAGACCTTGTCCACCTCTGAATTAATCTGGTTGTGTGAAACCAAGGGGTAAAATGGAAATGGAATAGGAATGACAGGTCCTCAGAGCTGCTGTGACAGCACTTTATTTGGTGCCATAGTTGGTCTTGCTTTTATAGTTGTGGCTAAGACGTGGTACCTTCTGGGGGTTGGAGTAATTCACTATTTTGTAAACAGCTCCTTTGAAGCACTGGGCAGAGGGGAAGAGAGCCCAGAGAAGAGGGCTAGAGTGGAGAAAAAGTGGGAATCCCAAATCTTCCCTTCTCGCATGACTTGTCTTACCCTCATTACAGAGAAGTATGTCAAAAGCGTGTCTTCACAGGCAGCACAGGTCAGTCTGCTGAGGGTGGGAACAATGAGAGTGGGACAGGAGGGTGGGAAGTGGAAATAATCATTGTTTTTAGCTCACATCAACATGTCCAAATCAAACCTTCACAGCTATCTTTCCTCATAACTTTTTCCACTTCCACTACCTGCAACTCTCCCTCTGGAATGAGTGGTGGAAACAGTCCTTGTGGGTCGTGAGAAAAGATCAGACCTCTAAACATGTTGTTATTCCTGTTTTCCAGCTCTTGGCACTCACAAAAACAGACAATTAAACAGAGCAGGTAGCAGTCAACTGATCCAGCTGTCCCAGCAGGTACAGGGAGTTCTCTGTGAGGAACAAAACTGCTGGAGTAGACATTTTCCCTTTTGCATAGTCACTTGTTATGCTTTACAACCAAAGCAATGCAGATGCTGCAAAGAGACATCACCTTACTAGAACACCCTTTCCTGCATCTTCAGAGTTATTGCTGGATACTTTGTCTGCATTGCCCTCTAACAAACAAACTGAGGAGCAAATCAGCATCTCTCATACTTTTAAAAGACAGTCTGGGGTTTGTGTTACCCATGTAATTATGCAGGAGATAAGAGAATGGGCTTTGACTTTGATCCAGGTTGCTTGTCATGAATAACAAAAAATAAACATAAATAACCACGTAACACACATACACCCCTTATCTAATATGGACAATTCTGAATTTATGATAGCCTTATACCTTAAAAGAAAAATAAAAGGTTTCTGCCTTACTGCAGCCCTCAGAGCTGTGGGGTATGTTAGACACAGACACCAAAGTTCATTTGCTGCTTATGCACCATCACTCCTCTCAGTGAGCTGCCTGGAATTTTCCTCAAGCATTTAGAGCCATCATGGCAGAATTAGTTTCAAAGCACAGAGAGTAAAAACATGTGAAACAGGCCACAGTCACTGGAAGCTGTGGGAATAACTTGCTGTGACCTTGCCATTCCCTGTGTGTGCTCCAGAAGGGTTCTGTGCACAGGCCTGGTCAAAACAGGGGAACAGGAGAAGGTGAATGGCAGAAAGGAGTCCACATGGCCTGCCCTGAGGGTCTCTCAGGTCATTCCAGGAGCCAGGACATGGGAGGAAATAAAGTGAGAAGGGAAAATGCAGCAGGGAATTATTACAGAAGGGGCTTTTTTGCTGTCCCTGAATGGAGCTTTTGGCTTGTGGGAGGAATTGGGCCCCTTTGTTAGCTTTCCTCACTGCTCCTCATGATTTCATCAGTTGAGCAAGCTCCTTGGTTTCTTCTGGGAGAAGGGTTGCAGGAACGTACGAGGCCAGGCTGGGGAAAGGACTTATGGGTGTCTCTTGGAGTAACATTCCATGGAGGAGTCTGTCAGACATAGAGATGAGAAAGTTTCAGACCAGATCAATATGCAACATATGAAGTACAGAAGGCCTCCAGAAGTTACACTCCATGACAGCCTTGGTCAGTGAGTCTGGAGCAGGACAAGGGCCAGCAGAGGCTACACTGCTGCCAAACACAGCAGCACAAGTCCAGGACAAGCACACAGAACATCAATCTCACACTCTGGCAACGGCTCCAAGCTGACAACGACATGGGGAACAAGTTACAGCAGCCCCCAAGAGACAGAGCCTGCAGGAAGGAGTACAGGTTTCCAAGCAGAAGCAGTACAGTCCATCATGTCTTCAACCCACATCACTGTGGGGACACTCTGTGCCCCAACTCTGCTACCCACTGAGACACAGAACACCTCCTGGCCTGGCAGCTTTGGCTGCTATCCAGCAGGGCTAGTGGTGAAAATCAGCCTTTAGGAAATGCATGGCCATACCCCAAGGTTTTGCCTCTGAATGCTACCACTATTCTCAGAGAAGCCAAGCCATCACAATCTTTGCTGTATGCATGGGGTCACTGGTTTGCAGTGATGCAGCAGCACTGGGACTCCTGGGCCAGCTGGTCCAGGTGAGGTGACCCTGCTCAGACCCCTACGTACAGGTGCTCTAATGCAGTCATTGCTCTGCACTG
Source organism: Melospiza georgiana (assembly GCF_028018845.1). Classification (NCBI taxonomy): domain Eukaryota; kingdom Metazoa; phylum Chordata; class Aves; order Passeriformes; family Passerellidae; genus Melospiza; species Melospiza georgiana. The sequence goes on along the minus strand of NC_080432.1, from coordinate 24,232,175 downwards.
CCTCAGTAGAAACTCAAGGTCTGGCAGCCTTGGGAGGTGGAAATCAGGGTCACTCAGTAGTCCTCAGACAACACTACAGATACAACAGCTGGGTTAGGCACCTCTGGCACTCTGGGGACAGGGGGGAGAACATAAAGCTGCCTGCAAAACCAGCAGTGGTGCTGCTCACGTGTGTGTGTGACTGGGAACGGTTGTGCTATAAAGGGAGAGTTTTAAAACAGCCAGACATTTTTCCTTTGCTCTTTATTTGTTTCTGCCATGGCACGAGGCAAAGAGCATTGCTCTGCAGATGGTCAACAATGAAGCTGTGTAACAAAAGAGAAAAGCGGTTGTCCTGAAACATCTGACTGGGATCCATCACGATTAACCAAGGGCCAGAAATAAAAGCGACCCCCACTGCACTGGTAGGGGGAGCTGGGAGCTGATTCCTGAGCATGTCTAATATACCATATCAAAATGGTACCTGAAAATCCCTCACTGGAGTCAGCTGAATTATTCAGGGACCTCAGCCAACTCAAGTATCTTCTGCTTTATGAGCCTTGAGGACCCTAAGGCATGTGCACTCTTGCTGTTCGCTGCTGTGGATTCAGACTGGCTCTCTGCTATCTATATTTATCACGATCCCCTCAGGAAGTGTTTTGGCAGGATTTTGTAATGAAAACCCTGCCCAGAGCACTCTTTGGCATGCAGCGAGCAGCCTTAAAATAGTGCAGTGACATACTGCAATAATTACTCATATTAACACTCTTCATTGTGCTGTGTGACGCTTTGTCCCCGTCGCCTGGCTCATCCCAGCACTTGGCACGTGGTGGGACGGCAGGAAGGAGCTGACCTTTCCTAAAAGGCAAAGTTCAGCGCCAGGCCCAGCCCCGAGCCCCTGGAAACCCATCCATCACGCCAGCAGAGAGCTGGCACCAACCCCCCTGCTCCCTTCCAGATCCAAAGTTCACAGGTGTTCAGGCAGGATATTTTGGCTCCTCTCGAGCCCGTCGGTGTTGTTTGAGGAGAATATATTAAAAAAAAAAACATAAAAGTCCAACCACACAGGATAACCCTGAGCCCACACCATAGGAGCAGGCTGCTTGCTCGCCAGTTACATGCTGGCTTCCAGTCTAACCCGTACATTCAGGTTTTTATCCCCTTTGGAGTAAATCTTTGTGAACTGTGCTAACAGCATATCTCATTTCACCTTAAATAGTAACCAAAAAAATTAGTTTTCAGTCAGAAGAGAGATGGGGAAGCGGGAACAGCTTTCCTTGGAGTTGATAAAACCCTCCAAGTTTCAGTATTCTTGGGCAAAATTCACTGTTTAAAAGAAAAAACCCAACAACTACTTTAATTGCTTGAATTGTGCATCTTGAGCATCTGCAGGGTTTTTTCTGCTGATGACAAAATGAGCTTTGGAAAAACATTTTGTTACTCATGCCTATTTGCCTAAACTTGCTGGATTTCTAGCGCTCAATCTAAAACCCATCCAAGCCAGTGTAAAGAGTCCCAAATACTTCAGAGTGCTTTGATTAAAACCTCACATCCTCTAGGACTGCTCAGTGTTCCCCACAGTCATGGTCCACATGTTTCAAGATGACGCAGTTATATGATTTCTGAGGCCATGATCTCAGAACAAATATTGATGCAACTGCTTAATTGTGGCTCCACAAGGAGAGAGAATAGTGCAATATACCCTGATTCAGAGAGAGTTATGGCACAAAACGTCCCTTTGGTCTTTATTTCCAATGAGTGCACTGTCACTTTGGGGGATATTAGCACCTGATAATGTTACTTCATTTGCTGGGACATGAATCAATGGGTGCCTAAAGACACCCCAATTACCCTCTTAGTGTATGCCAGCCCTTTTTACTTCCATAGTGTTTGCTCAGAAGATCCAAGCCCTTCCTGAAGTTTAGTCATGCCTGCTTAAGAAGTTACATCCATGCTGATATTGGCCCCCTTTTGTAGGCTCGATGAATTCAAAGACACAGAGAGTTTCAGAGCTTTCACAAACAACAAACTGTGACTGAGGGAACAACAGCAAGTGGAATCAACACACAAGGCTATTTTTTTCATTAAGAAAACTCATTTAGGCTACATGAGCTAGTGAATGCGTTCACAACCACTTCTGTAACTATGATGCCATGGAAAAATGCTATTCCAAAAAAGCATCTGGCTAAATACAACAGACTCCTATTAATTGAGCCTACACTTTTGTCAAACTGCAAGACGTCTTTCAGAATGTAACAAAGAACATTTTTTAAAGCTGCCTTTCTCTAGCTTGTCATCAAATCTACCCTGAAAGGACAGTGAGGCAATGAACACAGTATCTGACTTTGTAACAGGATAGGTATCTGCCAAACGTATCCTCACAAGCCAACAATGCGCTAGTCATATGGATTTTTTTTTTCCATGCACCAGCCTTTATTAAAACTTTCTCAATTAATTCTGTGGTCTCCAGGACCTTCTGCCAAGGTCACCATTCATGGCTGAAAGGGCTGCTCACTGGCTAATGAACAGTAACTTCTCTGGAGACTTTCTTGTAAGCCATAATCAGACACAATCTTCTGTTAATTGCCTACACATATTTGGTGCATTAACAAGAGGAGCTTTAAATACATACATATACATATATATATTTATATATAACCAAACACAACTGCAGAAGGAAAAGCTAAGATATTAGCACCATACGAGGATCCTGTTGATGACTTTTCTATCAAAGCCAGATCTGATTACTGATGTGGGGAAAATGTTTTATTTGGAATAAAGACTCTGTTTCAGAAGACCATGTCTCAAATGCAGTGCTGGATGGCTACTCCTGTTCTTGCATAAATTCTTGCCTGTGAGAAGAGGTCAATAATAGGTTCTTGACCTAATTACTGCTCTACATCTAGCTGTCTGCTGAAAATTCTCTCCTAGACATCTGATTTTGAACCAGACTGGCTTGGTTAGTCACAAGCTTTGATGTGCAACTCTTTAGGGCACAGCCTGTCTCACCACACTCAAAATACCAAGAGGTCTAAGGAAACACTGTCAGGAGCAAGCAAGACCTCACCAAATCAAAATAACCCACTCACATAGCATCAAATAACATTATTAAGTTATTTGAACTTGGGGAAATGGTGATATTTAAAATTGATCAGTTGGCTTGGCAGTTATCAGGTTGGCTCTCAGCCCTATCTCACCCTGGCTGAACAGAAGCTGATTGGTACTGCTGACCAGTCTGTCACTAAGCTAAGCTGCAAGTGGCCTCCCCTCCCAGAAACTTTGGATTTGCTTTGCAATCCTGAGGAACTACCTTACCTGAGACACAGCACAGAGGAGGGGACAGCACTGAGAGCTCCAGGTATTGGCAGAGCTCAGCAGGAAACCAGGAGGCGTGAGGGGGACACATGTCCTGGTCTCTTAAATGAGAACACCTGGACAACTCTGAGCCTTCTGCTGCTACTATCAGTCCTCATAAGGCCACTCATAAAAGAAGAGCATCTGGAGACAGTATATTTTGGTTTTCAGATGCCTCAGGTGAGGCTACAGGCCACCTTTCTTTTATACCAAGCAGACAAGACCAGGCATCTTTACATGTCTCAGAAAGTTGCTTCTTATCAAGTGTGCAGTGGGGCAACCTCTAATCCCCCAGAGGAGAACCAGAGGGTGATGGAGAACTCTCAGAGCCTACCAAGGACTTGCACATTTCCCTCCTCTCCTCTTCACTTTTTCCCCTTTGAGACTTTTTCCCTGGGAGTCCTTTAGACTCCTGGACTGCCCAGAGAGTAATTTCAATGGATGCTACAGTTTTGAAAGAATGTTAGATCAAGCTCCTGGTGAAGAATAAAAGAGATCCCTAGATCTCTTCTCCTTGCTTATCCTTTATGGTCCTTCTGTAGGGCAAGTTAACAGGTTTTTCTAGGTATGCCACAATCCATATTACATTATTTTTCCATTGCTAGTTTCAAATTATACTGCTTCTCCCTGTAAGCTCATAAAGTTCTTTTTAAAAGCTCATAAAATTTCACCTGTGTACATTTATGGCTCTCAGGATATGAACTAAACTCAATTGATTTAGCTATATTTACCGCTGCTGAACTTCACACTGCATTTTTCCACACTACCTTTTCAGGAGGAATAAGTCACTTCCTCCTCCTTTCCTCTTTCTGAATTTTTCTCATGCAGCCACTGAATCCAGAGGACTAATCCAATTTCCCCCCTTTTGTTTGTAAGCCACCAATACAATTCTGGCTTAAAATATAAATAAGTGTGTCTACACTGACAGATTTAGTTCTGGAGCTCTCTCCAAGGCCCTAAGTCTTTGGTCATCCATACCACATATTCATAGAACTGTATGGGTTGGAAGGGACCTTTTAGAGATCATCTACTCCAGCCCTCCTGCAATGAGCAGGGACATTTCAACTAGATCAGGTTGCTCAGAGCCTTGTCCAACCTGGCCTTGAATGTTTCCAGAGATGGGGCATCCACCACCTCTCTGTGCAACCTCTTCCTTTTTTGCTCAAAGTACTTCCTTCCAGAAGGAAAACCAAGCACAGCTGATGGGATTGTTTCCCTACATTTCCCATGAGGCAGGGGAATGCAGGTTTGGAAGGCCCAGTTTTGGTACCTCCTTCAGGACCACCTTCCACACTGACCTCTTCTGAGTGTTCACACATGACAACCCAGAGCATGCAACACTTACCATGAGCATCACATGATGAAAGCATCAGCCATGTGTGGCTACAGCACCCCCACACCCCCATAGACATTTTTTCAAGCTTTGTTTTGGGGTGGGGAGGGGAAGAAAGAAAAAAATAAACCCACAGAAGATTAACAATGATGTGCCAAGGTCATGGCTTGTGGCCCCCAGGAAAGACCTAAGCCGAGAGCTTTGTAGCATGCTACTCAGCCTCCAGCAGTACAGACACCAGCCACTGCATACCCATGTGGTCTGGGGAGTGCTGCCTCCAGAAACAGACACAGGTAAACCCAATGAGGGAGTTGGAGGCTCCAAAAGCACCTGAAGCATCCAAATCCATGACAGCACCTTGCAGCACCTCAGCTCCACATCATAGATTCTGCTGAGTTGGGAGGGACCCACAAGGATCATGGAGTCCAGCCCCTGGCCCCACACAGCACCAGCCTCAAAAGTCACTCCATGTGTCTCAGAGCATTGTCCTTCTTGAGCTCTGTCACCACCTGGGGCTGTGACCATGGCCCAGGGGAGCCTGTTCCAGTGCCCAGTGTTCAGGGCTTCAGTGGTCCAGCAAACCTAGGGCAGGTCTCTCTGGGTCCAGTCAAGGCTGGATAAAGAGGCCAGCAGAAGACCAACAGTAATCATGCATCCAATACTGACAGAAATGAACCCCTGTAAAATAACATGGTAGCCAGGCATAAACTCACAACTGGAGGCAAAGTTTATCTAAAAACATTTGGGTTGCCATGATTCCTTTTCCCATTTTAGACAAGACTATGAAAACAGTTTTGATCTCTAGCCCTTTATTTCCTTTATGGCCGGAACATGAAGTGAATCAACATTTCAGAACCTCCAAAATATTTTTATTTGCTCTCAGTGTTTGCTTATAAAAATGATTGGAGTTTGTCAGAGAGAGCAGAAGAGCTGCATTATTTTTCAATGCTTGGGGAAGGAATGAATTTGCAAGGGGTACAACAGGAACTAGTTCCAGCCTTTGCAACTTTGTGGTTCATTCTCTTTCTTGGTTTCATAGTAAATTGCAGCACAGGACTGGAAGGATGCTTAATTTCTCACAAGCAAGGGTTCAGCCCTGGAAGCCTTGTCACTGGTCACCTCTGCATGGTGCTGACCTCCATAGAAAGAGCACTACCCCACTCCCACATACACTTTGTAGGGTGCACAGCTGCCACAGCAGGAGGGCAGTGCCAGGGGCCATGCAGAAGCACCCTACATGTTGGACAAGGGACCAGCTGGCACCTGCTTGTGAGAGGGAGGCAGCAGGTCCTGGTTGCCACTGAAAGCAGAAATCTGATTTACTGAAGTGTGTTGCACAGAATAAAGTCTGCTGAAGGGGAAGAAAAAAATCTCACCAACATGGAACTTTGGCTTTTTCTTTTCCCAAAAGACTAAAAAGTCTCACACTTGTTCTGTCCAGAGATATCTCAAACAGGGATTGGGCTGAAATCAAGACTCCAGATATGAATATCCTTGAAGTTTAGGAAAGAACCTCTTCTCTTAAGATGGGCCATCTTAAAAGCCTCTCTATAATTGCCAAACTCAAGTCTTAGATTCCAAGAAGAAACAAATTTAAGAATATTACATCCAGATGCAGATTTTCATTTAGTAGGTTTTGACTATGGGAAATTACTGACACGACACACCAGACCTCAAAACTCACCGCTTTTCTTCAGTACCACATGCCCTGAGACACCTTGGGATGGAGAACCTGACCCAGGAGTGACTCCCAGAGCTGGCTGGGTTTCGCCAGAGGAGCTCCATGCTGTCTGTGTGCCCCCAAAGGCAGCAAGGAGCTGCCTGCAGCCCTTGCTGACAGACACATGTGCCCTCTCTTGGTGCACCAGCCCGGCTGGAGGGGAACCAGGCTGGCTGTGCCCGAGTGGCTTCAGCCTGGGCTGGCCTGTTCCTCCCAGTCTGGGGACCCTGACAGCACAAATGCAGCTGCCTGCAAGACACTGTGCAGGCAGAGAAGGCAAGAGGCAGACGCAGAGTGCTGCAGCAGCATTAGTCTGGTAGAAAGCACCTGGAAATCCTGGAAAGAGTTTCTTTGAAGAGTTATTCTTCACCCTGTTTTCCTTGTCATGCCAGTATGTCCTTTGCTGCCAGCTGTTTTCAGGCTGCAGACAGGTAAACAAATAACCATGTACCCTCTGAAGCTTTGGTAAGTAATGTTGCTTACATTAAAAAGAAAAAAATGACAAATTTGTCTCTCCATTTTTAAAATGGCCCAAATTAAAAATAAATAAATTTTCTCCTTTCGGTGGAAACTTACTTGACACATTTAGGTTAATAAGTCCAATTGATAGATGACTTTTCACTCATGGTCCCATTTCCTAATCACATCCTTGTCTCACATCCACCCTGACTGAAGACTGATGGGAGCCTCTAATAGCCACTGCAGCCGCCTTGCCCCTGCCCAGGGCTGGCACAGCACCAGGTGCTGCAGGCACTGGGGAAGGGGCTCTCACTACTCCCTCTGTGGGGCAGCCATGGCTCAAAACACAACTGAAAGCAGCACCTGCTGGACATTTTCCCCCTAGCAATCACCTTGTTTTCTCAGAGCAGTGGAGAGAAGTCTAGAGTGATGCTTTGCTAAGAACAGCAGATCTAGAACAGCACCTCCTGTGGAGTGTGGTCTCCATGGGATGGATGAAGAGCACTCCAGACCCACTGCTAGCCTTGAGCTGGAAACCAGCCCCAAGGCTGGCTGTGGAGGGTGCAGGGGCAGCTTGTGGGGAGGAGGAAAGTGTGCAGGTTGTCCTCAGTTTCTCTGCCTTGGTTAAGGAGCACCCGTGGGTGAAACGTGGGTGGTGACGGAGCTTTTGCGGCAGGAGTGCCAGAAAGCAACGACCCAACCTGTAGCCACTGCCTTGATGAGCAGCTCAAAGAGCAGCCAAGTTTGTGCCTGGTAAAAATGCTCTCCCTTGGTGGCTGCTGTGATGGATGAGCTCTGAAGGCAGGGTGGGCTGGTGGTGCCTGGAAACTTCTGCAGGCGCTCCGCTTGCTCCACCGCCCTTCCTGTAGGTGCCTGTTAGGGCAGCACAGCTCCTTGCCTGCCCAGCCCGCTGCCCTGGGCACAGTTTCACACAGGGTTCCCATCTCATCAGGGCCTTGTTATCCAAGAGAAGAAGCCAGTATCACTGGGAAAAATCTGGGTTTTGTGGGAACTGAGCTCTGCTTTGTTAGACCCATCCAACAGTGCAAAACATGAATGTGAAAGTGCAGGGAGGTGCCACCGTTCCAGGGCAGTGCCAGCTCTGAGCGATGATTTAGTCGTGGAAAGAGGCAAGCATAGACACAAAACTGGACTGAGTAGCTGGCTCTGGTCATGGGCTGAGTGACACCAGCATTTCCTAGGACAAGACTAGCATGATCTCCTCCAGCCAAGGGGAACTGCATCCCCATGAGGTCTTTTCTCAAGCTCTTTTCTATATGCAGAAACAACCTCACGCAACAGCTTGAGAGTCAGAGCTGCAGGACACCCATCTAAATCCTGCAGGTGTCTGATTCTTGCAGATTTTTTTCTTCTTCCAGTGCTCTCTGCATCAGAGGATGAGGCTTTTCACTTCAAGCAACTCATTATTTAACCCACCTTGTTAAATCTGCTCTAGCATCAGAGTGGGAGTTAAGGGATGCCCACTCCCAGAAGCAATGCTGGGGACTGTACTTCCTAAATATATTTTATTTGATTGCTTTTTTTTCATTTCCCCTTCCATGCTTCCTGCTCAGTCCCAAACAGGGAATTGCAACACCTGCCCAAGAGCACACTCTGAGAAAGGGGAGGTGCCTCTCTCAGAGGCAGGACTGTCCTTCTGCAGTCATTCATTCATTCAGATAAGCAATGTTGTGGTAAACATTTGTTTAACTTTCCATAAAAGAGCTCGACAGAATAAAGCAGGGACTTTTCTTCAGCCTTACTGACAAAAAGGCCCACCTACAATAAACTTCAGTGTAGCCAAACTCAAATATGCACATAAAATTTAAACCCAAATCTGGATTGTGGGGTTTTTTGGAATGGTTTCTGTCTTTTCACTCAGCTGAACCAAGCTCACCAGCCTCAAAACTCAGTTTCCAACTGATGCCTTGGACCCAGCTCCCTCAGGAGAGCAGCTCACTGTGCAGGAGGAGACACAGTGCTGAGCACAAGCATGGGTGGAGACGGAGAATTCTGAAACGTGGCTATGCTTCGTTCCTCTCCTGTACCAAAACATTTGGGCCTCTACCCCTTTCCATTTCAATTTTCCTACGCCACTTCCCCTTCTCAAATGAGGAAATCAAATACTCATGGGAGTCTCATTAAAAACCTGTATACCCAAGTCTGCTGCTTGGGGTTGGCTCGTTTTGAGTACCCACAGGGAGGTTTCAAAGGGGCTGAGCTGCCCTAATGCTGGGCCCAATATCAATCAGGCCATCTAATGTATTATGGAAAACCTTAAGCTCCTTAAAAAAAAAAACAAAAAAAAAAAACCCAAAAAAAAACCAAAAAAAAAACCCAAACCAAACCAAACCAAACAAAAAAAAAAAAAAAATAACACCTCAAAAAAACCAACCAAACAAAAAAAACCCCATAAGCAACCCCTGAAAACTGAGGCAGGTTATGTCACGTATGGGGAAGGTCCAGAACATCCAGTCTGTTTCCACACGTGAAAACAGAGTAGAAAACAAAGATGCGCCCAACAACATTCTGCAAGAAAATGCTGATTTTTTTAAAGGCTATTTGGAGTGAAGAACAATATTAAACTCTTACACCTCAGCCCTTTGGAGGAAAAACGTTTGCAGAAGTACCTGAATTGTTTATCTCAGTTCAGTTCCCATCTCCTTTTCCCTCACAGTGGAGGGAAAAGTGACATTTTACCCGTCAGACTTCAGGGACCGTGTGACAACGTGACAAACAGCAGAGCTGCAATGTGCTAAGACAGCTATTGCTGAGGAGCTGCAGATGGACCTTTGCCCTCTTTGGTTTGGACAGCATTTGCAACACTTCCACTTCCATCTCCTAGTGAAACCATTCTACTTAAACTGTCCTCCAGCAAGAACCCACAGCACCGTGGCTAACAGGCAGCATGGTGCTAAGCTAAACCCAAGCAGAACAGAAAAAGCTCACAAAAAAAAAAGAAGTACAGAAACTCTCAGTGATAAAACTACAAATCTCTCTACTGCATTTTTCCTGTATCACTTTTGCTGGTAATTCCTAATTATCCTTATCTTTGCCATCTAAATGCAAATGCAACGAGGCACATTTTCCATCTTTTAGTCCATCCTTCGGAAGTCTCTTCTTTTCTGCCCCAGCAGATGGCTGCAGGCTGGGGAAAGGGTCTGTGTGAGGGAACAATGGCCCACCTTGCTGCTTCCCACTTCTCCAAGGTCATCATCCCGCGCACCAGTGGAGCAGCACCACGCTGCTGCTGTCCTGCTGCTCACATCTGAGAGCTGTTGCCATGGCACCAGGGGACAAATCGCTTCTTGACTGTGCCCTGCAAATCTCTCCCAGCAGAGCTGGGGCCTGGACCTGCAACCTTGGCTATTTTTAGCCACGTGCTGTATAATGCAGCAGTTGATGACCATCTGCACATCTCCATTAGTCAGCTGTTTCCAGGTGCTGGGGAAAGGAACAGAGAGAGACAGGGGGGAGGCTGAGATCAAACGCTGAGCAAGGGCAGCTGCTTGCAGTGCCTTTTGGTGGAGAGCCCTGTCTCAGTTTCACTTGAAATCCATCACAATGGCACTAGATGGAAAGGGACCTTTGTTCCCTGCAAGCTGGAGGAACACAGACCCCTCACCCTCCTTCCCCGAGGTGCCCACACTGCCCAAGACACCCAGGCAGGATGAGGGCTTCTCCCCATCTCTCCCATCCCATGAGCTGCTCCCCAAGCCCTCCTGGTGCCTGCAGCCCTGGCAGGGGTGGGCCAGGACAGAAGGCCCTGAGGGCTGATTATGTCCTCAGACAGGGACTATGAGAGATGTTCCCAACCTCCCCAGTTTTCCCTCCCTACAGGTGCCTCAAGCTAGCAGCAACCCTGGGGCAATTCATGCTGATCCAGCCAGCAATCAGGTGATAGGATAAACGTGATTGCATAAACCCCTACAGGTGTCCAAAGCTGCAGGGAAGGTAACACTCCAATGGCTCTCCAGATGCCATTAGAATGGAGTCACAAGTAGGTCTTTAAGAAGAATCAAAATGCACAGGAGATTTCCAGGCGAGGAGTGCTGTGTGATGAAGGCCAGGCTGCTCTGGAGGGGTCAGACAACTCCTGCCCAGCAGCCCAGCCCCACCTGACATGTGGTGCCAGCCTACTGAAGCTTATTTAAAGTATTTCAGAATAGCAGGTTCTTTTTTCACATAACAATTAGAACAACATTACAGACTCACAACTATGCAAGGATACGCTTGGGTTTTCTTTAGCCTTATTGAGGGCTCAGGGCAAATCTCCCAAACCCTGGCTACTCCTGTCCAAGCACAATGGGATACACTGACAGCCCACCAGGCAACCTGCATTCTAAATTCACTGGTTTAACCCAAGCTCAAGAACAGATTCTTCAGCAGCAGATCCAGGGTCTGGGCTGGCAAACCCAGGAGGCTTGGGGGTGCTCTGATTGAGAGGTGCCCTGCAATGCACCAGGAAACCACTAACCAGGGCAGAGGGGCTGAGCTCTCAGGTCTGAGGTTGTTTGTATTTTTTCTGTCATCATCCTGAAAAAGTGATCAAACTGACTTTATATCCCCATGTGGCAAGCAACTATCACAGAGAAAAAAACCCAAAAAACTGAGGCTGGAGCTGCTGAGGCAGCCTGTTCCCTCCAGTGCCTCCTAGCCAAAGTACAGCAAGGCAGCGCATGGACAGCCCAGAGACAGATGTGCTGCTCCTGCTCATCCTGTCCCTGCCCTGCTGAGAATGGCCAGCTTGCACAACAAGCAAAGCAGCAGCTGGGCACGGGGCTTGCAAAATGCAGTGTTGCTGTCCAGGTCCTGGTGCAGGGCCTGACACTGAGACAGGTTTGAGAGGAACCCTCACATGTGAGGAGCTGCACGGTCTCTGGGGTGTAGGGGGGCAATTCCACACAAACCCAAGGAGCTGGGTTGATTCACACCAGCTGCAGAGCTGGTGACTGAGAAGCAGGGCTGCCTCACTCCATGTTTTTCTGATTTTGTATAATGTCAGGGGGCAAATCAAGGCCATGTGAAGCTCTGCACTAAATCGCCCATTGTGATTTAGGAAATGTGTACAGATGCACACGTTTGCAACCACATGAGGGACCAGCACCCCCTCTGAATGGAACAAAAACAACACACCACCAGACCTGAAATGAGCTGTGACAGATCCACCTGCTGCTAAAATGAGCAAGGATTTGTATCCTGGTGCCCAGACCTTCATGCCACCTGCAATATGCTTTGGTTTGGGTTGGATTTTTTTCCCGGCCCAATGAGTGCTGTGCTTCCTCCCTGTGCTCAGACCAAACTAGAGGTGCCAGGGTTAAACTGCTGAGCAGTTGGAGCTGGGAAGAAAGGAGTGGCTCAGTTTGAGCCAGGCAGGAATATCCTGGTTGGGGCCAGCAAGAACCCTTCACATAAATACCCCATCAGACCTTACCAACAACAGTGGTGGGCTTCTGGGTGCTGCAAAAGGATCACATCCAGAGCAGTGACATCCACCAGTGGGTTTCCCATCTGTGGCAGCTTCCCAGCATGTGACACATGCCAGGGTCACAGTGCATGCTTTCCCCAGCCCTGATGACCCACAGCTGAGTCAGTGAAGGAGCAGCACCATGGCCTGAGGGCCCTGGTGTCCCCCTGCATGCAGTGTCTCAGCCTGGCCTTCAACACGAACATCCTCAGCCATCTTTCCTGTTTTCCTCCTCAGAAAGGGAGCTGGAGAGGGAAAGCCTGATAGCAGAGAAAAATCTAGGAGTCAGATTCAGGAAGCTGAAAAAAATTGGACAACAGCCTTCACCCTTGCATACTGGAATTGTTTGTTTATCTTCTTGTTTCCTTTATAAAACATCTCATCCCAGCTGGGTCATAAGGAAAGGAACAATAGCCGTGTATTTTTAGGGTATATCTGTGAAGAAGTGATGAGCACTTTTTCCATTTTGTCACCCAGACCATTTTGTTTCAGCAAAAGACCCTGCAAAGCAGTGCAAAGCATGAGTGTGCAGGGAAGGGTCTGTTGTGGCAGTCAGGGATTCCCCCTTGGCCCCAGCATCTGACAGCCCCAGCCCTGTCTGGTGGCATCCCAGGCCATTTGTGCCACCTCCAAAAAGTGAGACAGCACAGGAACCACAGATTGAGTTATACCCATAGACAGTACCAATAACCTGCCAAAGGCTTTGGACACAGGGGCATCTAGGACCTGCCTGTGACCCAAAAAATGGTGTTTTTTTTTTTTCATTTTCTCTTCCTTACTGCAGCATTCTTGACCACACAACAGAGATGCTCCCACATCAGAGTGCCACAGCCCATGAGAGGCAAGTGCTTGCTGCCACAAGCAAGCGCCTGCTCATTAAGACACCCAAGTTAACAATGCAAATCCACAGCCTAAATATAGCGTGTGACAGAAAGTCCCAGCCTGAATTCATCAACACAGCACCTCAGGGGACTGTCAGAGGCAGGAGCAACGCAGCCACAAAGCTATGGGAGAGGAAACACAGCAGCTTTTGGCCCTGTGGCTCCCCTGGGGCCCAGGGCTTGCATGCACCACTGGGTAACCTCAGTGCTACCATGAAGTCTCAGGCAAGGCACTAAGAAAGCAAAGATGCCACAAAAGCCAAACCTCCTGCTTCTCCTCCATCACCTCAACCAGTGGCAGCATCAAGGAAGAGATTAGGGGTGGGTTTCAAAAGCCCTTGGTGAGTCAGGAGCACAAGTTCTGCTGCCTGTGAAACATTAAATGGTGGATGGGACTAATTTCTCCTTCGGAAAGATATGAAGGAGATTGCTAGGTCACAGATTCTTCTTGACCTAATCTGTTCCACTAAGCCTCTTCTGAAGCAGTGTCTCCCAGTAAAATGCAGATAGCCCACACAGCTTCTTTTTGGCAGCAGTCTCTTTTCTCACGTTCCTGGATGAGGCAGCGTCGGTGCAGGGGGGTGAAGAGATTTGTTTTTACTTGCAGGGAGTATCACAGGAAATTCTGCCTGCTGGTCCTTAATCATAACTCTATCAGCAATGATGCAGGCTCCTCATATGGCTTTCTCTTTAGCTCTAGGGACTCTCTATCCTGTGATTTTCCCAAGTCTGTCTCACACTCCCTGCTGCTTCCTGACGAGGCCTTTATTAAAGGTGTTTTATCTTTTCCATGCTTCAGGGCAGGTCTTGGGTGCTCATTTTGCCCCAGCCCTCTCTGACTTTTCACAGCACTGATTCATAGGAACATCCCGGATTTCACATGAATCATTCCCTTTTCAGCTCATGTTCCCAACGATAATATTTTTGTGGAGTAGTTTTATTCTGTTAGCTCACAAAAAGCTCCATTACTCAAGCCTTTCTCAGATTATCCAGCGGGTTTCTCTAAGGAAGTTTTTTCCACAGTGCTGCCTTATAATAAATCCCTTTCCTCTCTGAAGTGCAGGGGTGGAAGGATGCAGAGGAAATGAGTCTACCAGCAAATGGATGGGCTTGTGCAGCTGTTTCCCAACAATTTACACTCAGTAATTAGTATTTCTGAGGACATGCACGGGTAAGAGAGAAAATAAAGCCTATAAAAATGTGTTTCTGTATGCCTATATGTATCTGGGTGCAGTGCAGGGAAGAGCCCTTGTCTTCACAGTCTTACAAACATATATACACACATATATACACACAGGTGGTAGCTCCCACAGCCCTGCCCAGCCTCCCTGCTGCTCCCTGGCTCACCTGTTCAATGTGTGCACTGACAGAATTACACACCTTATCATCTCCCACAGGTTTCTTTCATAGTCCTCAAGCCAGGCGTGGGGGAAACCAAGGAGAATCACACCAGTTTGTACCTCCCAAAATAGGGGCATCCCACTGCAGCTGTGCAGGAGCTGGAGAAAAGGGCAGTCACCCTCCACAACTTAAAAAAACCCACACCTCCCAAACAAACAAACAAAAGAATATGCAAAATCAAAACCAACACCCCCCCCCCACACCTCCCCCATGCTCAGAAATATTTACTACTCTTAAATTTTCCATTCTGGACCTTGGCCAGGAAGTAAATATCTTGTTCTGGAAAAACTGAGCGCATTTCTGCGCATTTAGGGGAAGTATTACACTTTCCTCATTTCCAAAGTGCAAATTGTGAAAGAGCCACTCTTACACATCTTTAAACCAATGATGAGTTTAATAGAAAACAAAGAAAGAAATAGAAAAAGCAAGAGATACTGCTCTCTGTACACTTCAGTGCCTGGTCAAGTTATGGAGAGTATTATTCTGGGAGGTGTTGAAAAACACCTGAGGGACAACACAGTCATCAATCATAGCCAGGATGGCTTCAGGAGGGAAGCCCTTGGCCCTGTGCTCTTCAACATCTTCATAAATGACTTGGATGGAGGACTGGAAGGGATACTGAGCAGGTGATACAAACTGGGAGGAGCTGTTGGCTCCTTTGAAGGCAGCAGAGACCTCAACAAATCAGAGGGCTGGGCAGTCACCAACCATGTGAAGTTTAGCAAGGGCAAGTGATGGATTCTGCACCTGGGATGTTGCAGCCCTGGATGTACAGCCTGGGGAATGAAAGGCTGGAGAGCAGTGCCATGGAAAGGGACCTGGGGATCCTGGTCCATGGCAAGGTGAACATGAGCCAGCAGTGCCCTGGCAGCCAGGAGGGTGACCTGTGTCCTGGGGGACATCGGGGACAGCATCCCCAGCCAGGCAAGGGAGGGGATTGTCCTGCTCTGCTCTGCACTGGGGCAGCCTCACCTCCAGTGCCCGGGGCAGCTTTGGGTGCCATGATATAAAAAAGACATTAAATTATTAGAGAATGTCCAAAGGAGGGCAACAAGGATGATGAAGGGCCTTGAGGAGAGGCCACATGGGACATGGCTGAGGTCACTTTGTGTGTTCCTTGAGAGGAGACTGAGGGGAGACCTCACTGCAGTTACAGCTTCCTCAGGAGGGGCAGAGGAGGGGCAGGCACTGATCTCTTCTCTGTGATGCCCAGAGACAGGACCTGAGGGAATGGCCTGAAGCTGTGCCAGGGGAAGTTTGTGTTGGCTATTAGGAAAGGTTTTTCATCCAGAGGGTGGCTGGGCACTGGAACAGGCTCCCCAGGGCAGTGCTCACAGCACCAGCCTGACAAAGTTCAAGAAGCATTTGGACAACAATCTCAGGCACATGGTGTGACTCTTGGGCAGTCCTGTGCAGGGCCAGGAGCTGAACTTGATCCTTATGTGTCCCTTCCAACTTGACTTACTCTGTGATGTCAGGAGTGAGTCCTTAATGCCTCTTTAGGTACAACATCTTCTCATGGCCTTTAAAGAGCAGCTCTGGAGAGCAGTGGGCACTGCTGCCATGGCTTGCAGGCCACCTCTCCCTGCTGCTGGCTGTAGGGGACAGCTGTCTCTTCACCCAGAGGTCCCAGACACACCACAGACCAATCCTTAGCTCATAAGGGCAGAGAAACAAATCCAAGGTCCCAGCACAACCCTGCACCAAAAGGGGAGAATGAGCTCCTAGCATGTTGCTGATGGGGGTACAGAGGGAAAGCAGGGCTTGCTTTTACCCAGCACATGCTAAAGGCACTGGGTGCTGAGGTCTGGGATTTGTAAAGGGCACTGAAAAGGTGGGAACAGCCCAGAGAAAGGAAGGAAGGGCACAGGTGATCCTGGGACGTGGTTTAATTACAGCTCATCTGCTTTCATGGAGACACCAACAGGACTCTAATCCAGCACAGAAATGTGGTAGGCTAAACACAAGAAAACCAGTCACTGTGGGCAGAGCATGGGGCTGATGTTCCTCACTGCCTTTAGCATGTGGGAAGGAGCACTGAATTTTTCTAGGTAGCAGACACTGCAGCTTTGGTGTTCAAGCTCCCGGGATCATTGGCAGCCCATCTGTGTGGCCAGGCTGTGCTCAGCACACAAGACCCAGCAAAGGGTCTCCTGCAGAGCCAAGCCTGCCCCTCTGCAGCAGCCCTGAAGGGGAAGGTGCTCAGAGGCTGCTGAACCAGAACATGTAAAATACAGCAGAGCCTTTGGGGAACACGAAGGGCAAAAAGAAAAAGAAAGCAACCACCAACCCTAAAAGATAACTTCCCTCCCTCACATAGAAATTCAGACTGCTGAATACCAGATTTTCAGCATTTTTCTTTTTTTCTATGTACTGCCTTGTCATTTTCAGCAATGTCTCTAAGGAGAGACATCTCTGCCATGTGCCGGTGGCAGAGAGCCTGTGCCCACCTGCCAGAGGGCCTTCTGCTGGGCGCAACTCCACCTCTGTGAACCCTCTCCAGCCCCAGGTCAAACAGAACACATTTCCTCAATCCCTGCAGAAATGAGGGGCTCTGAGCAGCTTGCACAACACAAAACAGCATCCTCCAGACCCATGACTGGGCCTCCTCCAGTCGAGCCACTCCCTCTCCCAGCGGGGCAATCCCCTTGCAGATACCTGGGACGAGTAAGGATTTTGCCAGAGGATGAAGCAAAGCCCACTGTGTCCTCCCTGCTTCTCCTGTGCTGAGAGCACCTCACCAGCACTGAGGAGAGCCTACATAAAGGTATCCCATAAAACATCTTCCCTGCTGAGCTAGCCCAGCTCCTTCCATGGGAACTCTTGTCTTAGGAAACCTCCCGCCATGTTTGCAGTTGAGACTTGCCAATGCGTCTTTTATACCCCCTTTTTTTTTTCTTTTTCCTCACCCTTTCCAAATACTTGGTTTTATGAGCTTCTTGTTGAGATCATAAAATATTGGGTTGGAGGACTATAAATTCATGAGGAGGTACTCTTTGAAGGGAGCTTTTTTTCCTTACTATTAAAATGATAATAATAATTTTTTTTAAAATATCCCCATTCCTCCCTCTCTTGCAAACACCCCCCTGTTTTGCAGCACAACATCTAAATAAGGATCTGGGCCCTTACACATCATCTTGCCTCTTAGATTTAACCAGACTAGGGTTTTGCAGCCTGGGAACCACAGACAGAGGTGGGCAGCAGCCAGCCCTGATGACAGAATCTTGGGCCCAAGGAAACAATTCCTTTTGGAGTTTTGCAGAGATAATAATTACTTGTTCATGCTGGGTCCAGCTTCTTCCACAGTCATGGTAGGAAGCATAGAGCAGTCAGCCAGAGCTGAGGATGCCCTCCTTCACCTTTTCATCAGGAAGTCTTAAACACTTCATGGAGAGATCACCACCAGGCTGCTAAAAGATGTTGAAACCCCAGCTCTTTTCCCTCCTCACACATGGTGACAACATCATGTGTTCCCCCAGAGACATATCTGTGATTTAACCCAGTGCTACAACTACCCCACATCCACTGCAGGACAGCCCTGCACCTTTCAGGAGCACCACTGGGTTTGCAGGTGGGGAAACTGAGGCTGGGAGACTTGTCCTGCTCCCCTCACTGCCCTGCTCCAGGCCCAGTCTGCCCTCACTCCCTGGTGGCTTGGTGACAATTGAATCATGTCCTGCCCATGGCAAAGGAAGAGCTGAGGGGGCACAACTGACTCTCTAAATGAGGAACGCTCTGCTGGGATTTGGGGTATATTAGCTAAATCTTGCAGCCTTTATTCAATCAAGCCTTCAGCTGAGAGGCACTCCCAGTGTGTAGCCTTAATTGGCTTATTTAGGATCAGCCAGGCCCAGCTGAGTCAGCAAGGGAGCACAGGGGCCTTTCCCCATCTCTGGGAAGGGAGAGAGTCCCACCACTCCTGGGGCTCTGCAAACCTGGACTTGGCTCCAGATTAACCCCAAACTCCACCAACACCATGGGAGTTGTGGCTGCTTCCATGCGTGGAAGGCTTCCATGGTGGCTGCTGTAGGCTTTGGCTCACACAGGAGAGCAGGGCCTGGTTGCCAGCCCCCTGCCCTTGGACATCTTCCTGGCCTCTCCCTGTCCAGAGGTTAAAGAAGGGATTTGCAAGAAGCAGGACTGAGGGCAACATTTCTGCAAGGCCAATCCTCTGGTCCCCCATTATCGCTGCTTCTTTTAAAAGCAACAATTGTGCACAGGGAGGAGGAGGAGGAGGAGGTCACATGAAGGATGCCTGAAATTCTTTCCAAACCACAGCCATTTCTGACCCATCAGAAATTTCCCCACTTACTCTGGCCTGTGAACTCTGGAAAATGCAATTAAAAGAGAAAAAGCAGAGGCCTGAAACCTCTGATTCAGGCGGGCTCTCTGACATTCATTAATGAGGCCAGCCTTACACGGCGCTGCTTCAATAGGAGCGACTGTCTGCTTCCAGCCCCGGTTCATCAAGAGTTCATCACTTCTCCCTTCCAACAGAAACCCGCCTGAAATTTGTCCTGCCTTCACAGAAGTCAAGGGAGCACCTCTTTCAATGGTTTAATGTGACTGAAATTGGCATTTTCTGGATTGACAGTGGACATGAGCAGCCCTGTGTATATATGTGCTTATACATATCCTCTGTAACTTCCCCCTAATAGCATCTTCTGTCTATATCTGGGTGCACCACCCAGAGTCTGGCAAGGTGACAGCAGGCAACTGTGGCTCCCTCCCCAGCAGGAGCCAGCTTTCCAGGGAGGGCACAGGACAACCTGGCAGTGTCACCAGAGCTGAGCCAGCAACTTCTCGGGCACGTTGTCCGCCTGCCCTCTGCCCACGTGCCAGCAAGCAGATCCTGACACCACCTCTCTGATTTGTTATTTGATATTTGGTTCCTACCCTGGACTCACACAGCTGCAGACACATGGCTGCTCTGAAATGGTTGGTTTTAACTGTGGAGCTAATTTCCAGCAGTAGCAGTGGAGGAAAGCAGTGGCAAAAGGAGATGGAGAGGGATGAATGGCTCCAGCATGCTTGGAGGTAGACCTGGACTGATGGCAGGTCTGGGTAAGAGGAGGTAGAGGAGGATAAATGGCTTTGGCTTGTTTGGAGGTAATCTCGAATTAATAGTTAAAATTTTATAAAATGAAACTAAGCCCTTGTGCTCAAACAGAGGGGCTGCACCCTTGGGAATAGGTGGGTTTTATTGAGAGCAGTCCCTCCATTCCAGGTGGACTGAACCAGCTTCTTTCCCCAGTAAATCTGCCCCCTACCTACTGGCTCTCTGTGACATCCCAGGCCTCTCCATGGCAGGAGAGGCTCCCACTGCTGCCGCAGGTCAAGCTGTACAAAGCTCACCATTTGATCCCTGAGGTAACTTTATCCCCCTCTGTTTAATACCATTAAGCAAAACTACCTGCGTGGGGCCACCTGTGTAACCAGAGAACTTCCCGTGGCCACGTGCCAGGGTGTCTCCTTGCCAGGGTGTCTCCTTCCAGCCTGGACCCACCACCAGGGTGGGAGGGGGACAGTCTCAGGAATGATCTGGGCAGGGGGCTGCTCCAGCTGCTGGTGAGGTGAGGTGAGTCCCACCTGCTCCGGGTCTGCAAAGGGCGCCGACGATGCAGGGGGGTGTGCACCTCTCCCTGAATCCATGGAATCACTCCCTGACCCTCCTGGCACCGTGAGGATGACTTTTCCAGCAGTCAGTAGGAGTGATTTCTGTGGGCAGAGTCCATCACATGGAAGAGCCAGGTGATTCGTGCCCACGTGTCAGCGTGGCCGCGCCTGGCCGTGCCACCGCGCTCCTCTGCTGCCTCTCACCACGGGCTTGGCAGCTCCTCCCTGAGCAGCCTGAAATGGATCCCTGCAGATGAGAGGCATTTCACTGCTTTCAGTTGGGAATAATAGAGATGAGAAAGCACAGTATGGTTGGGATGAGGCCCCGTGGCCTGAGCCTGGTACTTGGTTTCCACAACACAGAAATGCCAAATCCTGACAACTATAATCAACAGGAATATTGCTTCCTTCAAGATTTGGTCCAGTGCAAGGCTAAAGTCTTGTGGGAAGAATTTATTTTTAATTCTCTTACCATACCAAAATTATAGAGCTTTTAAAAACCACCCGTCCCCCCAAAAAAAGAGTTTAACATTTCCGTACTTCTTTCTATTTCAAAGCACAGAATGAAAACTGTTATGGGTTTGAAAAATAGAAATTCTCTCAACTTGGAGCCGACTGGCTGGTTTCTACCCCAAGTTCTCAGAGAAGTTTTTAAATGGGGATTAAGCAACAACCTCTGTTTCGCAGATGGGGAAACAAATCAAATTTTGGATAAGCATCTAAAAGTGAGTCAATCAAAGTTGGTAGCAACATTGGAAAAGCCATCCATGTCTCCTGACTTCTCCACAGGTCAGTGACTAAACAAGCAAAATAGATCTCAAACCAATGACATTTCATGAGAGAATGCAA
Organism: Melospiza georgiana; assembly: GCF_028018845.1. Classification (NCBI taxonomy): domain Eukaryota; kingdom Metazoa; phylum Chordata; class Aves; order Passeriformes; family Passerellidae; genus Melospiza; species Melospiza georgiana. The sequence continues at coordinate 24,211,116 of NC_080432.1, read as the reverse complement.
TGAACATAGGTGACAAGCCAATTAAAAAGATACTGAGTTGTACCCACCACAGTGTGCAGTTAAAGCAATTAATTCCTTCCATGGAGAGAAAAAAATGGTTTTGAAGTCTGTGGCTTTGCAGGGCAGATTCCTCTCCATGAGAAAAGATGGGATGAAGGGCTTTTGCTCTGCCTGGTGGGATGGTCTGGGGAGCAGGAGATGCCAAGAGTACTACCCAAAGTTATTTGGAGGAGGCTGAGTGCGCTAAAACACTGTCAAAAGTAGGGCTGAAGTTGGGGGAACTTTTATTCTTAATTTGCCTGGAAAAGTGTTATATGGGAGTGTTGTGTTCACGTTCCAGTTGCACTTTTCAGCTGCAAGGAATTATTTTGACTTCAAGCAAAACAGAGAGCACATTACCTGTGGGGATGGGGAATTATAAAAACAGAGGGGGAAAGCTCATGGTGATTGTTTGGGATGGACATCCACCTGTAACCAGGGTTTTCAGACTCAGCTTGTGTCTTCCTCATCTCACAGCATTTCTCTGTGTAGCTCAGGTGTCTTTAAGAAAGGTCCCCTGAATTGCAAGGAATGCTAGTGTGTATTTAAAAGTGATTTCTCACAAGCCACTGGAGGGCTGTTGGGGCAGGACTGGCTGGAAGGAAAGCTAAAGATTCCCATCTATCATCTCCAGGAGCTCAGGTTTTGGTTATTCAAGTCCTTTGCATGGAAAGTGACTTTCCAGAGGTATTTCAGTCTTTAAATATTTGGCATTGGCTGGCTGTCCCATAATTCAGGGCAGGTGTAGTTTACTGTGGCTTCACAGGAAGCATCACTCAACACACACATCCCACAAGTTTGTAGTTGGCAAGCTGTTTTTTTTTGTAAAAAACAAGGAGCGAGCCCAAACAATTCTTCAGCACACAGTTACAACAGTTACATTTTTATTTACACCAGCTTCACTTTTTTTCTTTAAACACATTTCTGCCTACAGCCATAATTGGATTTACTGGGCCCGGCAGCTCAGTGCCAATCACGTTTCCATGGAGAAAACAGTAGGTCCAGCTCATTCTCCCATGTGCTCTGATCTCCAGCTCCCTTGGAGGCACTGCCTTTGTCACTGCTCAAGAAGCACCCTTGCACTTATGGAGTGCAGGAGTCCCCAGGGAAGGACAGAACTCCCAGGGAAACAATAATGAACACAGAAAAATAATCAGGAACATCAAGACACCGGGTGCTCACAGCATCCCAACGGCCTCAGATGTGGGTTTGAGGCGTCTCCCCTGCCTGCCCTGCCAGGAGCTGACAGACAGAGATCCAGGAACAGGGCATCCTACAGAGCCCAGGCCTCCCAAGCTCTGCTTGAAGCCCTCCTCAGCACCAGAAGGAACCCTCTGCCATGGAAAGTGCAGCCAGTGGTTCAAGGGCTTGAATGAGCAAATGTCAGGGAGTTTATTCTCCTTTCTCCTCAGTCTGGGCACTCTGTCTCTCCCTGCTGTAGGGACTAGTGGAGAATGCTCATTGCAACCTCCACACAAGTACCATTTGGCATTGGAAGACACAAGGTGAGTTTGAAAACCCTGGTTACAGGTGGATGTCCGTCCCAAACAATCACCATGAGCTTTCCCCCTCTGTTTTTATAATTCCCCATCCCCACAGGTGATGTGCTCTCTGTTTTGCTGGAAGTCAAAACAATTCCTTCAGGCCCTTCTTGGTGTTCACTTTCATGTGCAGCATCATATGAGTGAAACTGCCCTTCGTCTTGGAGGTGGAGCTGCCAGAAAACCATGGCCAGACCCACTCCCATCTTTCACCCCTCATTACTGATGAAACTGGTCTTTGGTAATCCATTTGGGACCAGCTGGCATCCTCAGCCTGGTCTGCTCTGCCGTGCCTTGGGAAGCTGACCTGTGCCGCCTCATGCTCCTGAGTGGTACCCACAGATGGAGTGGGGCTGGCAGAAGCAAGGCAGTCTCCTTAGGGCTAAGGGTGGCTCCCAGCTGTGCAGTGGCTGTTGCCAGTGGCCTCCCTCACCTCCCAGCTTCCTCAGGCTACCCTGGCAAAATTTCTTCAGGTGCACCAATCTATAATACATGGCTAGCCTAGGTATCCATTGAGAACTGCTTATACCCCACACTGCCCATGTTAGGCAGACCCCAAAAAGCTCTTCTAGGGAAGCTTAAGTGACTGTGGCATGGTGGGATGAAAAGCTACCCTCCTGCCTGTGTGACAGGGACAGGACACAATCTGCTGGGAGATTTATCCAAAGCTATGTCACAGCAGTGGTCCCAAAGTTTTGGGCATCCTGCACCCCACAGGCTCTCCCTCTGCTGGCAGCCACTGCTTCCCAAGCCACCTTTGCTGCCGCTGCTGCCCGTGCCAGGCAAAGGGTGTAATCAATGGTAAGCAGGCTGCATTTTAATTACCCTTTATATAATGCAAACGTGACTGCATTAACAATCCTTGCAAGCCATGCGACCTACGGTCTTACACAACCTTTAATTACTCAGGGAGCTCAGCATTTTCCATTGTCGTACAATTTGCTTTATCTTCTATTATCTCACTGGGCTGCCAGGCCCTGCAATACAAAGGGAAACACTCTCTGCAATTTCTTCCAAGCCAGGCATCTCAAAGCTGTGTACCTGCTCCAAGACAATCATGTTTCCTCCCCTTTATTTCCTCGGAGCACAAAGCCAGAACATCACCCAAACACGTGTATGTGCATATGCACAGGGTGGCCTCCCCTCCTAAAAATCCCCACCTTTGTGGTGAGAGGGTTATTCCCACACAACTATCTGTATTAAAACAATAAAAGATAAGGGTAATGAGTGCTTGACACATTGCATGAGGCCAGACCCAGCAGAGTGCTTAAGAAAGGGAGTAAAGCTCTTAAGCACATTTTCCCATTGACTGGAGCTTACCTTTTATTAAGCACTGAACAGAAGTGTATGGGAGTTCGCAGAAATGGGAATTAGCTTCTGACGTGACATCCTGGATCAACCAGATTTTTCCAGTGGCTTCAGCAGCAGTAGGAAAAATATTACTCATCAGCCTGTACCAGAAGCTGTCCTCATTCATGGCAATTGGAATGCTAAAAAGACCTTTGGGGCACAAGAACCAGAGCCCTAATGTCCTCCTGCACTTCATACCACCAATAGCACTCAGGTGCCTCTCAAGTTTCTTTGTTCTCCAGGCCCCTGAGGGTGAGATTGCTCCATTTCATTCCCCCATCCCCAATGCAAGTCACCATGGGAGACTCTGTGTCATCCTTTGCAAGTTGTTTCAACACTCCACAGCTCCCTGGAGTCTGCTGTAAGCTGACAGGTCTGCTGAGATATTGGGTATAATAAAACAATAAAGAATATAAAAAATATCACAATAATAAAATAAGGGATCACGTTTTTGCAAAGCATTCATGCGGGCATCAAAACCCTGATGGATCATATTTATTTTGCAAATTCAGTGTTGAGAAGAATAAAGAGGAAAAAACAATAAATAGATGTTCTTTCCTCACAAGGGGTTTGCTCTCAGTGCTGCCCAACCCATTTCTCAGGCTCCTGCTGCTGGGGATGTGGACTGAGATCCATACGGAGACCTCAAGCAAAACTGCCTGGAAGAGTATCCAAATTCTTGGATGCACTGATTAAGGGACTTAACTTGAATTTCTTCCCTTATAAGTCTCCTGCAACTGCTTTTTCACACATCTACCAATGCCATTAAGAAAGGTCCCAGCTACTGGTTTGCACTGGCTCCAGATTTAATCAACACATGTTGAAGTGTATCTGCAGAACTGCAACCAGAGTAGAGGCTATAAATTAATAAATATTAAGAGACAAAAATTCAGTATTAAAAGCACTTGTGGATGTTTCCCACCAGCCTACCCCCGAAGCTTTTATGTACAATTAGTTCTCCTAAGGTCCCTATTGGGGATCATTTCATTAAATAATAGCTCAATGCTGAGTTACAGAGTGGAGTCTATAAAATATTATAAGGCATGTTAAATTATGTGTGAAGCTCAGCTAGGTCGACTGGGGAATAGGGATTTCTATCATCTGGAAGGTTGTACATCTGTCTCCAAGGGACATGACAACAAGCACAGATATGCAGGAGCTACCCCACTGGCTCAGGCTGTCAGTCCTTTCCCTGTTCTCTTTCAAGGATGGAGAAGGATGAGAAGGAAACTCACTGCACAGCCCTCACGTCTGGCATGAGCAAGAAAGTCCAGATCTGGTGAGCTCTGCCTTCTCCTTGAATTAGCTTCAGGCATGAAAATGGTTTCCTGCTGCCATTAGCTTTTCCTGATACAGTAATTAATGTGCCTTCCTGCAGAAGGAATACCAATTGAAAGGTAAAGCCATTGCCTGGAGAGAGCTGGGCTTCCAAGGAAGTGCTAATTAGTCCTGATTTTGAGAAACCTGGTTAAAGCAAGTGAGCAGGTGTTGCTAGAAATTGGAAATAATCTGTACAAACATGTCCTTTCCTATGTGACAGCAGAGCTAATTACACCTCCTTGGGTCACCACTCCATTTTACCTAATATCTCTCTGTCAAAAGTGTATTCCTGCTGCCTGGCACTGGCTGCCAGAACAAACACTTCAGCACTTGGTGTCAGGGGTGAATTAACTCCTTCCATCATGGCTGGAGAGGAAGGATGTTGCTACCAGCCCCATTTGGCTCCAAGGACAGGGAAAACCTCTCCCATCTCCTTTCAGGCATATGAGGCACGATGCAGTGCACCCTGCCTTGTGTCTGGCTGTCCCATTGCCAGCCAGTTTCAGGTCACCTTGCTCAGTGTCAGCGTAGGAAGGGCTTAGGGATGGTTATGTGCTCCATCCCACTGCCGTGGCGTGCGATCAAAGCTCCTCAGCCTCCTGGGAAAGTGGAATGTTCCCTGGGGAAAGGCGTGATTGACATGCCAAGGAGGGATGGTGCCTGGCAGCAGCAGGAGGAATCACCAAGCCCATTGCTGTTTGTGTGAGATGTGATGTGTGCAGGCTCAGACACAATGGTCATGGCAGCAGCAGGAGGAATCAGAAAGCCCATCCTGTTTATGTGAGATGTGATGTGTGCAGGCTGTCCCAGACACAATGGTTGTAGCAGCAGCAGGAGGAATCACCAAGCCCATTTCTGTTTGTGTGAGATGTGATGTGTGCAGGCTCAGACACAATGGACATGGCAGCAGCAGGAGGAATCAGGAAGCCCATTGCTGTTTGTGTGGAATGTGATGTGAGCAGGCTGTCTCAGACACAATGCTCTCCTTGCATTTCACCTCGGGCTGGGAGGAGGTGTCCATGCCCATCTGCAAATCTGGATCTGAGGAGAATGGGAAGCAATCACTCGGCACAAGCCAGCACAGGAGGGAAGCAGCCAGCTGTGGGTTGATTTCAACAAGAATTTCCTCAGCACCCTCCTCCCAAACCAGAGGTGTCTCTGCACTGTTTCGCAAGCATCACGCAATCCTAACTCCTGGTTTGCACCACTTCCATAGGAAGAGACGGGCCAGGCACAGTCTACACGGACACACAGACACCTGTGAGTCACTGTGGAACCTGGGAGATCCTCACAGCCCCCTGGGCCTTGGTTTGCTTGGGTGCATGGATGTGTTGGCAATGCCTGGGAAGCGAGAGCTGTTGGAGGGAAGGAGCACAAACACCACGGCTACGTTTGGGAGCAGAGCCCGTTTGTAGGATGCCTGCTGTGAGGTGTGTGCTCTTGCTGCAGGCAGAGGATGCTGGCATGCCTAGCACAGGCTCTGCCATGGCCATGGGCCTCCAGCTGCTGGATGAGGATGCACCTGCAGCCCAGGATTCCCTCCTGCCCTGAGACACCCTGGCCATCCCACCTGGTAGATCTAGGATAATAAATGAGGATGGATGCAATACTGAGGTTATGATAAATGAGCTGAGTGCAGACAGAATATGCTCCTGACAGCTGGCCTGGGATGTTTCAGCACAAAGGTGAAACACAAGCACAAAGGTGAAACACAAGCCCTGGTACCTAAGAGGGCCAAGGAATGGGGGGTAACTCTCAATATCTTGCAGGATAATGTGATGTTTGCCTCTGTTGTAGCTGCAGCCACAGTGCAGGCTGAGCAGGGCAGAACCCTCCGTAGAGCACCACACACATCAGCCAGCTTTACAGAAATCCCTTTCCCTACCTGTTCACCATCCACTGCTGAGCCACCTTTGCTGCAGCAGCAGCACTTTCCCCAGCCCTGGGTACTTCCAGCCAGGCCTGCATGAGTGGGAGCTGAGCCTGAGGGATGGCAGCACAGCTGTGGTGGGAACAGCAGTGGGATAGCCCCTTCCCAGTGGGAGCAGAAGGGGTGTGAGGGGTGTGCTCCTCAGCAGCACAGCTGCCCCTGCAGTTGCTCCCAGCACTCCTTATCCCAGCAGCTGAGCATGGCCTGGCTGGACACGGGGGAAGGCAGGGACAGACCCCCTTTGTACAGCTGATTCCAGACATTCTGATCTACATGTGCACCCCGAAAAGCGGATCTGTTAGGGCTCAACTCGTCAGAGCTGGGATCACACCATGGATGAAGTGACAAAATCATGGTGGGAGCTGGCATTTAAGACACAGGAGTGAATTGCATTCCTATGGAAATGTTTGGGTCCTATTTTCCTCCCCTGCCCACAGTTAATTGCTGCAGAGACCCTGGAGGAATGTGCAGAAGATGGCCAGAACTAATCAGGGCAGTGTCCTTCTCCACCCACAGGAGAAGCCACTTTCATACTCATTTTTTCCTAAAGCCACTGCTGACTCACTCTGCACCCACTTGGAGCCATAAATTTGCTTATCAGAGGGACTGACATGGCCCTGAAATGATAAGGCTTGATTACTTGATCTGTTAACACACATAAGGCAGAATGATGGTGATGAGATAACCTCCTATTTTACACACTTGCCAGCTCACTCCCACTACTAATTGCCATCCTCCACCTGCACAATCAGATCAGTAGGCTATACTCAAACTTTCATACCCTGCATTAAACTCTTTTGATTGGGCCTAGTCGCAAGCCTAGCCATCCTGAGATGAGGAGAAGAGATACAGAAGTAAAGTATTTCCCCACTGAAGTCCTAGAGCAGGAGCTAATGCTCCACTGCTCCATTGTCTCCCTTTCCCATCAGGGATGTCCCTGTACTTGATTCCACAGAGGTGGGATACAAGTGTCTTAGCAGAAAGGTCCCCCTCTCTCAGCTGGCTTGTGTCCTGGAGAAATGTCCTTCCCTCAGTCTCGGTAGGTCGAGTCAGTTTGATCTTTTCTTGTGGAACACACTTCCTTAGTCCAATGTTTGCCTTTCCCATAACATCACTACAATGCTGACTCATGTCAAAATAAAGCTCAAATATTATGCAGGAGGTTTAGAAATGTCCTCCCTGAGACCTGGAAGCTGGCTCCAGTCTGAAGATGGCTGCAGTTCAGGCCTCTTCCAGCCACAATGCTGACTTTAAAAATAAATTCTGTTGGTTAAAATAAGAACATACCTTGGATACTCCTTCCAGTTTCTGAGCCACCTAGGTCAAAGCTGCTAAAGCCAGATATGGGATCATTTTGTTTGAGTGAAAGCTGAGTTGTCATTCAGATGACACCTGACAAGGGGGTTTTAAGCAAATACACTCATTTATTTCACAGGGCTTCTAACAAGCTTCCTCCACTGGCAGGTGCTTTAAAGTCCAGCTCAAGGAGTGGTCACCATGTATGACTCACTCCAGCCCCAAAGCCCTGCTTTACCCACAGGGGATGTACCAGCTCTTGCAGTGATGGAGAAATGCTGCTGCCCAGGGTGACGCTCTAAGCATCCTGCCTTTGTAGTGTGGGGCAGGGATGGGGAATATAAAACTGAATCAGCTCAGCTTAAGAGATGATGGGCACAGTATGGGCTCAGCAAAGCTTATGGAAAGTGTGGTTCCATGCAAATCCATGGCTGTAGCTGCTGCTGGTGTGTGTGTGTGCATGATTCTGTGGGAAGCTTCCTGCTTACCAGCTCCTCTGCCCCTTAATCCTGCAGCATCTCCTGCTTGCTGCATGGTTGTGGGATTTGCTGGCCCTCAGAGAAGAGTTGGGGTCCAGACAGGACCGGATTTGGGATTGACAAAGGAGAAAACCAAGGAGCAAATCCATTACCTGTTGTGACTTCAGAGGCAGATAAAACAAAAGCCCACCCCCCTTGCACCAACAAGGAGCCAGCTGAGAATTGTGCATTTCTCCTGCAAACAAAGCCTCTCTCCTCTGCCATCTGATGCTGCTTCAGTTTGCAAAGAAAGGCTGCTAATGTGCTCACCCGTTGACAGAGCAGACTTGAAGAATAGTTTATGGCACCTACTGTACTCTCAGCTCAGAGATGTAAAACAATTTTCACTGTAGCTGCTGTGCAGGGCTTGGCTAGTACAGCCATGTCCAGAAATATCCGGCAAGAATTAAAAAAAAAAGAAGCTATTAAAAACACTCACACACAAGCCAGGAAACATCTTATTATAGATCTTGGTTTGAAGAAGGGAAATTAAAAACCCATACCCACACTCAGCATATGCCCAGCTATATTTGTCTGATCCATTTATTATCTTAGGCAATGCAATTTCAGTGTTGCACTACTCCAGCCTTTCACGCTAAAAAAAACAACAACAGCCCAATCCAACGCACAAGATGCCATCGCTGGTTTACAGCTGTGGCCTATCCTGTTTCTCTGAACATTTGCTGATCTGGCATCGGCACAACACGGAGGGAAGCGGAAGGTGGGGGCTGAGATCTGCCTGGAAGATGTGGATCACAGCAAAGCCAGCTCTTCCCATATTTACGGACGCGCTCCATCGGAAGCGCAGCGATTTGTTTGTGCGCTGATCTTTAAAATCGTGGTGGAGAAGGCATCACTTTAACTGGGATCCTTCACTAGAGATGTACTCTGTGCATGCGTTTCCCAGGCTGTGGAATTGCAAATCCAAGCTCTGGCAAGGGCAGGCCTGCATACAGAGTTCAATATGCAATGGAAAACATTACAGCTCGGTTAGTTATTGCTCCCATAGTGCAAGGACTGGAAATCGATGCTGCAAGTGCTTTATGAAGCAGTAGGAAGCTCCTGGCTCTGGAACAAAGCAGTGTGCATGTTCATGGGTTAGAGGGGAAGAAATACAGCCATGCTATAGGCTGAGGTTCTCCAAAGCCACCTGCAGGTCTAGCCATGCCAAAATCACTGCGAGCCCTCTGTCTCCACGGGAGAGACACCATGGGATGCTCCACAGTGCAACAGTGCTGTACCCATGCCCCTAATGCAAGTTTGCACCAACTCCTCCTGCAGAGAACAGACGCCAAAATATCACCAATTCAACAGGAGCTCAAGTTGGCTGAAAGAGCCAAAATAGTTTGGGTGGCAAATTCTGTGTCCTTGATGCAGCAAACTTATACCAGGATCTGCAACTCTCGCTTTTATTAATAGCCTAGATGTCCTGAGCATTTTTCTTTTTCAGTTCTCATGAGTTATTTTCACTATACAGCCTCTCATGATCATCCAGCTTTGGGAGCTGGTTGGACCAACTCGTGGGATAAATCCCCACAGATGGAAAGAGCCCAACTCAACGCACACCCAGAGAAACAAGAGTGTTTCTATAAAAAGTTAGGAACATGTGCGTGGTATTGTGGGTACAAACAAGACTCGACACGCATCTCTCTGCCTTTCCTCTGCTGAAAAAGGCTCATTTTGGTTCGTGGGGCTTTATGTAAAGGAGATGCTGGTCATGCATCCTGTACCAGTTTTGGTGGTACCTGTCCCCTGAGTAGCTCACAAGCACTCAAGGCACTAATCAGCAAGGGTAAGGGAATTACATTTCTAGATCTCCTGTTTGTAAAGCAGTGCTAGGGATTAGATCTGCCTGCAACTTGCTTTTGCATGAAAACCTGCCCTCTTTTAATACTTTGAACATCCTAGGAAAGACTATTGTGCAGGGACAGAAAGTCTCACAGATACAATGAGTGCCAGATGGGTGGAGAAAAGCCTCTGGGGCAAATGCTTCCCTTAATTCCCACAGCCTGTCTAGGCAGAGATGTCAGGTTGGACAGCTACAGCAGTGATGTGAAACACCTACAGCAACATCTTGGTCCTGTAAAAATCAATAGCAAAACCCTCCTGAACCCTGGACTGATGCCAGGCCATGAGACAGTGAACTGTGCAGAAAAAGCCAGAGTTAGGCAAAAGCTACTAGGAGAAAAGGAATCAGTGCTCAGCAGGAGCTTTCAAAGGCCTTTAGGGTTTGTTTCCTCCAACAATGAGGTATCAAGGGAGCTTGCAGGATGGATTTAGGCCACTAGTGGGACTTGAAGAAATCAGGATCTTCATGCAGGTCCAACACAGACTACTGAGAGGACAGCAAAACACGCACGGAGGTCTCTGGAGGTTTTAACTCCTTAACCCTCTGTGCAGGTAGCACTGCACAACCACCAAATGCACGACTGCAGACCATTTCCCCCTCCCACATTCAGATCCTGTTCTGGATCACAATCACTCACTGAATGGGAATTCTGGATTTTGTTTTATGCTCCTCCATGTGCCTTTTTATTGTGCCATACTCAGGCTCGGCTCTGAAGACACTTCTATTCTTATTCTCAGGGGTTTTGTTTGATCTTTTTCTGTATATTAACAGGATGAGCAGTAACAGCACAGGAAGACATTCTTCTTGCCTCCAACTCAGGTATTTGGACACAGACTTGCCAGCTGCCAAAGTCTTACTCAGTCCCTGGCTTGGACTTGCTTAAAGCATATAAAATCTTCTGGGGATTTCTCTGTAAAACCCATATGAGCATATGCAAACTACTTTCCTGCCCTCTAAGGTTTGACACAGCATAACCCAGAGGTACTGAGCTAGCAAACAGACCAAGTCCCAACATATTTCATAACTCCCAGCAGTATGAGTATTAGAGCTACTCTAGAAAAGGCTACTCAGATTTTTAACTGGGGAAAACTATTGCATTTTCACTCCCTCTATTTTTGGAATAGTCTGAATATCTCTAAATAAAATAATAAAAAAATTAGCTGGAGGTAGAATCTGCCAAAGTGAGATATGTCAGGCTGAGGCCAAGGCAAATGGGAAGCACATGATGGTCCCTGCATAAATCACAGCTCAGCCCTGCTCTAGGAGAGATAAGGAGCCCCTGCCAGCACCTCCAAAGCAGCAGTGGATCCTGAGACACAGGGAAGGGCCCCCCACATTTTGGTGTCAGCACTGAGCCTGTGGGCAAGCAGAACACCTGGTGTGATGTCATCAAGAAAAGTAGTGCAGAAAGCAGATCTGTGTGCTGCCCAAGCTGCCAGACCGTGCTTTCCCCCAACACACCCACCCAGAGACCCTCTCTGCATCCTGCATGTGATGTATGTGCCTCTGCTAGAGTGACAGAGGGACCTGGCCTACAGCAGCACCCAAAGCTGATGCTAAAAAGACAAGGGTTGAAAAGACAAGGAGCTGTCTCTTTCATGGCCAGTAATAATATGGATATTTTAGCACCACCCCTCCACATAGCTAAGACAAAAATAACATTTCTATAAATGCACCACTGTATTCTGATGTCGCACAAGGCTCCCAATGAAATCACTGCAAGGCATTAGAAAACAACTGACTATTTATTCCAATAAATCAAGCTCGTCTCTCATTTTTCCTTGTCCCTTCCCAGTAAGGAAGGATGGCTATTTTGATAAATTGTGTAACAAATTACGTTTCAGGGCTGCACATCTCCATCACAGAGCATGGATGCAGCGTAAGGCCACCTGTTTACATGAGCTATTCTGGGACATGGTGGACAGCCCCGGCTTTCTCAGAATCCATCAGCAGTCAGTGTTTGTTCCCAAGCATGCACACGTACACCCACCACTGCACGTCTCCCATTGACCCAACGCTCCCGCATATTCCCCCCAAACATTTCCCTTCACACCAGCGGATAATCAGGAGGATGTTCCACTTGAGAAGGTCTGATAGCAAAAGGAAAGAATTCAACTCCTCCCCATGGTGGGCTTCCAGCTTTGATGTCCTGGATAACCACTGCATCTGGTCACCATCTGTGATTAAAAATGGCTTCCTAGGAAAAAATGCTCAGGCTCAGCATGGGGAGGTCAGTTATTTTTACCCGAAACCCATTCCACCTTGGTGCCTCAGGAAAACAAGCACGTTCAGCAGAACTGGTCCCTCAGAGCCAACGAGTGCTATCACCACGTAATGTTGCTTTTGGCAAACAAACCAGTATCACCTACTTGCCCAGGCTCATCCACTTACAGCATGGCTGCCAAGGGAAAACAGGATGAAGAAAGGATGACACATTACTAATCTCTAACCATGCATGTTCAAAGTGCAAATGGAAAGAATGAGCACCCTTGACACCACACTCCCCTGTTTATCACCGGAATAGCTGGAGCCCAGGATGTGACCGGGCAACTTTCCCCTGAGCATGAGTATGCCTCTGTCCTAAGGAGAGGGTCAAAGGGCGAACTGTGACTCCAAACCTCTTCAGCTCCAGAGCTTCTGAGCTGGAATCCCACTTCTGAGAAGTCAGCCACAGGAGTGACAGGGACACAGCGACACTGAAACTGGGCAATGTCAGACCTGTAAGACCGTGTCTTGGTGGGCTGTTGGGGTCCACTCTGGCTAGCTATAGACCCTGGCCCACACAGTCTTACAAAGACCAGAGCAAAAGATCAGAAGCACTCTTCTCCACGTGGTAACATTCTCTCTTTATTCCAAGAGACACATCAGATGGACAGACAGATGGCAAAAGAGATCATTCCCCAGTGGCAGGGTCCACTGTACCTTTTGTACCCAGGGGAGTGAGGGGTGGAGGAAGACGTCCACAGCTGATGGGATACCAGTGAGGAGTGGTGAGGGGAGAGGTAACCCAGCAAGAGACCACCAGGGGGGTACTGGGATGAGTGAGGGAAAGACCATGTGATGGGGGGAAGAACAAACCATGTGATATAACATCAACTATTCAGTGTAATATAAGGACCACTCAGTGCAAAAATTCTAATCACCCAGTGCAAAATAACAACTAAATTAACTATTTAGTGCAATACAACAGGACCAACAACTCACACTGCAAGGCAATGGAGAGCAAGGGCTCAGTATCTGGGCTGCCTCCAGTTCAGGAAACCCTAAAAAAGCAAAACCAGGAACCCATAGAATGGAAACCCTTCCCGCGTCCTTTCTTCATGCTGCCCATTTGCCACGGGCAAATAGGAAAGAAGGGGAAGAGCTGCCCCATCTACATTTCTCTGCCCTGATCAATGCCCTGTCTCATCCTTGGGACCATGGAGCTGGGAAGTTGCTTTCCATGTGCTGTCCCAGGTGCCGTGCAGGGTAGCGCTGCACATCGCGGTGCCGGGATGCGCGTCCGCGCTGAGTCACGGCCACGCTGTGACTGACAGCCCCTGCTCCAGGAGCCTCCCGGGGGGGAGGCTTGTAAGCAAGGATGTTATGTAAGTGGATGGCTATTTTTGTCCAAAGTTTGGGTCTGTAGTCTGCGAGACTAAAAATACCCTCACACAAAGCTAAGGAACGCGTTTCTGTGCGCCCCTGCTCCCGTCAGCCTCTGCCCATGGTGGCATCTTGTTTTACGTGCACAGCAATGTGCAAAGCTTCTCCTTTGTAGCCTGCCTCCTCCTCTTCCTCTGCTTTCATCATCTCCTAAAGCAGAGTCCAGCACTCCAGGCTCAACAAGGAGTTCCACCATACTTTTCTTGCTGGACAAGAGGTGGTCAAGGGCACCTGGAAGCAGAAGCCACAATGAATCACGTGTAGGTCAGACACAAACTAAACCTTTTATTCTGCCCCATGAAACTTTTAAAACTGAATAAATCAGATCTGCCATAATTTTGATGCTTTGAAAAAAATCCCACTGAACTTCTAGCAGATTGTCTATTGCTAGTTGAAGACTTCAGACAGTTAAATGATACTTGCTAATTCTGGTGCTATCCCTAGGCCCAGACATCTGTCCCTGCTGGCAGGTCTAATGAGGACTTTGGTCTGCTCAAGAAACAGTTATTCATCATCAGATCTCTTTGCCCCTTATGTAAATGTTCTGCTTCATGTCAGAAGAAAGGGGAGGAAAAAAAGTCTATAAATAAGAAGTCAGTAGCTATTTTTGGAAAAGAATTTTCTTCCTGGTGTATGTGTCTGTGCGTGTGTGTAAACAATTGTCTTCTGCATTTTTGTCAGCTTATCTTCTCTCTTAAACAAATACCAAAGGGCTTTTTTTATTTTATTTTTATCTCTCTTTTTTTTTTTTTTTTTTTTTTTATGGCCTAGTTGTCTTTATGAGTCTCTCTAAAAGACTCCCTCTGGGGTCAGGTTCTCCAAGCACCACCACAGGTCCATGTAGAACCCACTGTGGTACCTGAGCCGCAACTGATGCTCAAGGCAAAGTCTGGCCCTTGGAGCATCCTCAGCAAGGCTTGGAAAGACATCCTCCCCTACAGCCTTCCACCTAAATATTGATACCTGCTCACTGCAGATGCAGCTTCACCCACCACCATGCTGAGGGGATGCACCTGGGACTGGTTTTTGGCTGCAAGGAACTGCTCCCTGCTCCAGACCCCCTGCCCATCAGCATCCTCTGCAGCACAACACTGCACTGCCTCAGAGAAGGCTCTTTCCACAATGAATAGGTGCAGAGGGACATTCCTTTAGTGTCCCCAGAGCAAGCTGGAATAGCCCGCCTGGGGCTTGCAGGAGCAGGCAGGGCTGAAGGGATTTCAAAGGAAATGAGGTGGCTGCCGTTTAGGTGGATGGGTATTTTGGAGGAGAACAGGCAGGATATATATAAAGTGAGAAGCAAGTTTAGGAGAAGAAACGAGCTGCTAACAGCAATGGAAAGCTCTCCAGAAGACACAGCAGCCTTATGTGTGCTGATAAGAGATAGGGTTGAGTGGAACATCACATTCCTGGACCATTCATAGCTCCCCTTCCTACTAAAGCAACAAGCTCTGTGGCTTGATAACACAGGAATGTCAATGCAGAGCTAAAAAAAAACCAACCCTCGTGTTTGTGCTGCTTTAAATATTCTCAGGTACTCAGGGCTTTTTCTGAAAGCACCCAATTTGAAGTCTGAGAGAGGGTGATAACTCTGCTCACCAGCTGGGAGGAAGGCAGGCAGAGGCAAGGAGGCTTGAAATGCTGTGCTGGCCTTGCTGCATATCAAATCATCTCTTCAGCAGCAAAGAGAGAGCCAGCACAGGACAGAAGGAACAATTACTCAAATGCTGGGGTTGCCAAAACAATAGCAAGCATGTTAGGGCATTAAAAATGTGATTGTCCTTGTCCCCAACCTCTCACTGCCAGCACCAGAGACACAAGCTTGCATAGATCTCAGGTCCAGCAAGTGATGCCACTTCTGCACGGAATCACGAAATAAGTAGTAACTTTTAAACTATTCAGCTGAATTTCCATCCTGTTGAACTCAGAGTTCTGTTCCTGCACTAAGAAGGGTCAGAAATTAAGTGGTTATATGTGGCAGAGGGGACACTTCAGTCCAACCACATGTCCCAGTCAAACCCAGTACTTGATCAAAACCTGTCAGCTTAACCTTCTTGCAGTTCAAGAGCTCTGTGTTTCCTTGATCCACTCACCCACAGACTCTTGAAGGTGTTATGGCAGCACAGAGAATATGTTGAGTACTGCCCACCCAAAGGCCCTGCATCCCTTGCTCTCAGAGCTTCACAGACTCCTTCAAAGGCCAAAAAAACCAAAACACACCACAGGATTGAAAATGGTTGGTTTTCCTCCCTTCTCTAGCTTTATGCCTTGAGCCATCATGGGAAGGTTTTCAGGGTGGGTTCCTGTGTGTCCAGGCTCCCAGCCCAACACATCCATGCCCTGATCTTAAGTGGCAAATGGCCATGCTACAAGTGCAGTCACACAGGGGCCACGTGCTACATACCTCTGAATAAAATCAGGCCAAACAAGTCTCAGCTTTACCAGTTAGAAGCTGTGACTTCCAAAACCTCTTCCCCAGATGCCTGAATACAATCCTTTGCCTGAACTCAGCTTTCCTTGCTCAACATCACCAACTACACTGGGAAGCAGAAGAACGATCACAGCTTTTTGCTCTTCATGGTGGCAGAAGATGTTCCAGAGAGGCCACTGCCACCTGGCTCCTCTGGTTAATCCCTGTTGTCAGAGCCACAGGAGGCTTTCAGCAGGGCTCCTTCAGCACACCATGCAGGAAACTGAGGGCTGCTTCCAGCCAGAGCTGGCTCTGGAAACGAGTGCCTGAGCTCACTCTGCTGCAGGCACCAAGCTCTGCACGCACCAGCTTGGTGGGAAAGGAAATATCAGAAATCAAACAAAAACCTCCTCTCCCAATTTCCAGGGCTGCACTGAGTGTGCATCCATGGTCTGGCCAAACCCAGAACTGAGGGGTCAGCTTCTGTGGGGGTTAGGGCCAAAGGCTGGATTCAGCTCACACACTGAAGTCAGGGTGGTTTTGTGGGTGCAAGCTCGACTGGAACTTCAGTCTGGTGGTTTGAGGAGGATGGAAAAACTTAGCTTTGATTTAAAATGGAAAGAGAAACAAAATAAAATGGTGTCCTTCCTCTGCAAATCTCAAGGTCTCTAGTAACCCTGCTGCAGTGGGCTGCTTTCTCCTGCTGACAGGGCACTGGAGATGGTTTCCAACAGTTAGCTGGTCTTGTGGGGCATGGGAATTTCCTATCCTGTTGGATATTTGGTTCATCTCTCTTTCCTGGGGTTCCCTCTCCCTCCAAAGATTTTCCACAAGGTGAAGCCAAAGCTTTAAACTTTGTGCAGTATCAAACCAGCTTTTCTGTACTCACTCATCTTACAAGCCCAGTTTGGATCTCTGCTCTGAGTTCTTTTTGGGTAGGGACTTCCTCCCCTGTTTACTCATCTGAAGCAGCTCCAGGCAGCCGAGTGTCTCACAGCCACCCACTCAGCCTGACAGAACAAGCAAATTTCAGCCCATTTTCAATGGTGTTTGCTGGATTTCCTCTGCTGCTAGAAGCAAACCAAGTTCCATCTCACCAAGCAGAATTACTGCAATGTGGAGAAGAAAAACAAGGGAGGCAGAGTGAACTTTCAGGCAGGGGAAAGGTTTCCAGCAAGCTGAATTCAAGGAGGTCAGTTAGACCACAGAGTGGGATGAGACCATGTCTTCACCACACAACTTCATGCAGCAAAGTATCCTTCAAAGACTAACTCAGATGTTTTGTCCCCAGTCCAGAAGGAAACCAGATGCCAATATCTTCAGATTCCATGATAAACTCCTTTCCCATCTGGCCTCCTCTTCTGAGGACTTCAGAGAAGGACTGAAATGATTGGATGGTTTTCTGAAGTTTCCTGGATGGTTTTCTGAAGTTTCCTGGATGCAGTTCTCCTGGTAATGGTAATAGTTCAGTGGCCTCAAGGTGTACAAATACACCTTGACAAGTTCTCCCAAGTAATTTCTTTAGGTAGTGAATGGTAGTCTTTGTATTTTCTTCTGTTTCAGCTTCAGATGACATCTGAATTAGCAACTAAGAATTAAGAAGAATGAAAGGTGCCACTTACACTAGGATACAGCTGAGCTGGCTGAGTGGCAGGTGAATTATTGCAGAATTAATTTCAGTGTCCCATCTGTGTTCTGTGCTGTGACAGCAACATTTCAGAAGGTGGAGTCAAGCTTTGACACACAAAGTCCATCTCCACTCAGACAACCCTCAAAGGGCAATAAAAACCTTGATCCAAAAATGAACTTCATAATCTTTAGGAACAAAAGGAAAATCAGTTTTCAAAAGGTAGGGTGCTTTTTAGTTTTTGGTTTAGTTTTGTTAGTATTTTGCGGGGGGGGGGTTGTAACAAGGTACAATACAGAAAAGCAAGGGAATATTTCAGAGCCTCATTTCCTATTACTCATCTACTGTAAAATGTCTTCAGCACAGAGGGCTGAATATTCCCAAAAGCTAAATGAAAAAAATAATTTGTCCATGATTCCGCATTTATCCTTTGTATTTTATATCTAAATCTACATTCTCCTCAGACAGACAGACAGACTCCTTCATACCTGCACACAGGTTTGCCTTCACACATCCCCACTGCAGCCTATCCAGTTACCATTTACAGCAACACATTTTACTTCCAGCTGGACAGAAAACCCAGCTGCAGAGGCAGGATTTTCTCCAGATGTGCTGACCTGACCAGGGCAGGGGTGCAGGGAATTGTTGCAGCCCAACAGCAGCACTGCAGTGCCAAGGCTGAGCCTCACCCCAGGCTGCAATCAGGGATCCCTGACCAGCCTGGTTCGTGGCCAAAGGCGTCCCTCTCACACTTTTCTTTGCAGATATTTCTGGGCAGTGATTGTTGCCTACTCAGGTAAAGGTTTCCAATGAATTCTTTTCAAGCCACTCCTTTTTCCTTACTTAATCCCTGGTTTTCCTTCTCACTTATTTCAGAGCCCATCCCTGCTGCTGGGCCCGAGTAAAAGCCCTCAGGGGGCACAGAGGCATTAGGACATTTCCCCTTTCCAGCCACTCATGAGCTGTCAGAGGCAGAAAACACTGCCAGGCAGAGCCCCATCCCTCTTCCCCCAGCACCCCCAGCCTGCAGAAGGCAGCTGGCTGAGCTGCCACTTCCCTCTCTCCCGGCCCAAGTGACCTTAGTGTGAAGAAATGTTTTCCTGGTATTCAGCCTACATTTCCCCTTGCCCAGTTTATCCCATTGTTTCTACTTAACCCTTCCTCAGCAGCCTCATCACCCTGAGAAGCTCTGACTGTATTTGGCTGCCGTACACTTTCCTGATATGCATTTGGGTAACCATAATCAGTAATTCAGGTTAGCAACATGTGTGGCACCCCAAAAGACAGGACTGTGTTCCTGTGTCACTCGTTTCAGTTCTTGGATTACCCAGTGACTTTTTGTTAGAAATCATCAAGTAGAAATGTAACATCAGTGGATCAGACCTATGGAGTCTTCACTTACCCACAAGGAAAATCCCATTGGAGCTTTCTGCAGGATTTCTTTCTGCTTGGTTGGTTTGCCCCACACCTGCTCCTTCTCACATGCACTATTCCCCACTGGAGGTGTACACAAAAAGACACCAGCACAGCTTCTGTGTCAGACACAGCAGGGCCACAAGAGCTGAGAAGGGGACAGTGGAAGAAGGAGAGTTGTGTTTGGAGCTTGCAGTTCCAAGGTGGATCCCTGCAAACCCTTCTCCTGGGAATAGAGGTTATTGCAGCTGCTGTGGGGCAGTCCCTCTGAAGCCATAGGCACAAAAAGCATGGTTGGAACCCTTTAGAAACACATAATAATCCTTCTAAGATGTAGTTTATCAGAAATGTATTAACAGAGATGTCACTGGGATTTTACAAAGCACCTTCATGCTGTGTGTCTACTGCAACCTGCAAAATCAGAACTTGCTAATAGCAAATTTCCTGGAAATCAGTTTGAGCTTCCTCATGTTTTCTGTGAATTTCCATTACTCCCTCCAAATGCAAAACATTTCCTTAAAAATCCCCAAGATGCAAGCAGATTAACAGAGGAATGTTACAGAATGTCTTCTGTGGAAACCACTTAAGTACAGGAACAGCATTTTGTAAAGGCCAGAAGTCCCTCTCTGCCTTGTGATCCTTTTTAACCCTTTAATGCTTGTCACACTCTCCAGAGAGCACTTCAGGTCCACAGACTTAATGTGAGATATTACCTTTACACTGCCAGATCTCCCCAGGTTTCCTTTCCAATGATTTAGTGCCTTTTGAACTCCAGCCCCAAGAACTTTCTCCTTGGTCCCAACACTTCTCTTTACCACTGAATCAACCACAAGCAAAGCATTTCTCCAGCTAAACACGGTCCAAATTTGGCCTGTGAAAAGTGCTTACCTTTGCACAAACTTGTGGATTAATTAGCAGATTTTCAGGACTTGAGGATGCTCAAAGCATTGTTAAAGGGTTAACACTGAGACTGTTTGCAGACAGTGAAAGGTCTGGCTATAACTTCCCTTTGTTTCCCTCTTCCTCCTCCCTTTCCACCTTCCCTCCTGCTGCTTCTTTTATGGATAAGTCTTTACTGTGACTCAAAAAACAAAAAACCACCAGAAATTGCCTCTTGAGGGCCTTGTTTTCCCCTGACTGCTCGGGGCCATCAGAGATCCAGTCAGAGGGTGGCTTTTGTAATAAGGAAAGCTTCTTCCAGGCAGAGGAAGACACTGCCTGGGGATTCTATATTCACAGCCTTTCTATTTCTGGCTCTCCCTTTTCACAGGGCTTTGTTTGCTAAACCCTGCTCTCCCTCACGGGACATTAGTGAGCACACTCACCCCAGAAAAAGAACAAGCAGAAAAGCCCCCAACCACTCTGGCACAGCCCACCCCAGAGATAAGGGGCTTTGCATCTTACCTCTCTGCCTTTTCTACTTCCAGGAGACTAATTAATAGGAATGCCTTAACGGCTTAAATCCTGCTCTATGGATTTCAATTTGCCTCTTGAGGTAGAAAGTAAGAAGTAATCCTATTTTCAATGCAGACAGGGGTGGGCTGTGCAGACACAGAGCCCAATGCAATGCAAGAAAGGTCACTGCAATAATGCGATGCTCAGAAAGCCCCAGGCAGCTCTGGGGAGCTGGCATCAGATGTTAAGGCAAACCTAAGGGCCCCAACTCTCCCTCTGATCACTGACAGAAGGATTTCAGCCCATGACATCAGCTCACAGCCCTCCCAACCCCAGAGAGAGATCCAGCTGCTGCCTGCACTGGGTTTTGAGGCAAAGCTTAAAGTTCCTGGTCAAGGTGCCTAAAACACATAGGATGGGTACAGCATTGCAGCCTCTCAAGATCTGTACAGAAAATGCAGGGATATTCCCTCTTCTTCCTGAACCTTTTTCCCAAAAGTTTTCATCAGTCTTCCTGCAAAAGCTCTGTTTAGTCCAGTCTCATCAGTGCAGCACACAGTTCACTGCTCTCCCATCCTCAGAGGGCTCCAAAGGTCCCTCCTGTAGATTTTCCATCAGTGGTTGTTTTGAACATTTTTTTTCTGATGTCTCTTGAAACAAGCCAGTGTTCAAGCATGGCCTGTCTGACACCTATCCCGAGGTCAAGCCAATTATTTCACTCCTTGCCCTGAGCTGCTGAGGCAGTCACAGCTTGCACCAATCTTTTTGCATTTCCACCACCTCCAGCCGAGCGCAGCCTGACTTGGGAAGTTTACACTTTCTCACTGCTGATGCCTGCAAAGTCACCAAAAGCATATGCCACCTCCCTTGCCCTCTCCTGAACAGCAAATGCTTTTTAAACCTCTCCCTTCCTGAATTGGTCATTCAGCCAGAAATTCTCCAGTCTTGAATGCCCACTTCTCCAGGGTCTGACACAGCCACATTTGGATATGGTATTGATAACAAGTGTGTAATGGTCTGTTTCTACATGTGAAGGCACCCTTTTCCCAGGAAGGGACAGTCAGGGAGTTGGTTGTAATCTTAGATGGTTCTCCAGGCTCCCAGGTGCCACCACCAAGGATTGATCTGCCCACAGGAATGCACTCTCACTCACTTCCTGCTTTTTGATACCCAGCCCACCTCTTCAGTTCTTTTGAGTTGAGCACAGACATTTTCTCACCTGGCACCGAGCAGATGAGAAGATTTGTGTGCCCAAGTCACAAGTGCTCACCTGCATCAGCTGGTCTAATGGCAGCTTGATCATTTCCAACAGGGCAACAACAGTCTTGCCAAAAACAGCTCTTCATCCCCAGAGCATTTGCTGCAGCAGGAATAGGGCATCTCAGAGAGGAATTAAGTCCTTTTAATTTGACAGAAACCACTGAGAAGCTCTGCCAGAGCAACAATATTCCCCCACTGCTGGCCTGGATGAGCACTGAGAGCCCAGAGGTGAAGGACTTTCATAGCCCATTACCCAGCCTCCTGAGCCATGCACTTCCCAGCTGCCACACAGAAGCTCAGTCCCTGCTCTCTTTCTCCTTCACTCTCAGCTTGCAAACAGAGTGTGAAAACACATTTCCTCATCTTCAAATGTTTTATTTATTTATTTCCTTCTCAGCATATCTGCCCCTAGGTTATCACCTGGAGGCACAGGGAAGAAGACACTCGGCATTTCACAAGACGTCATGTTTGACCTTGTGCATGATAGAAGCTGGAAACACGAATTATCAGTAGCACTGAGGCATGAATAAGGAGTGTTGTAACTTGGAAACTTCAGACACAGCCACAGGAAGATGCAGTGATGTGTTCTTTTATCTCAGTCTAACTCCTAGAGGGTCACTATTGTACAAATCACTTGTTAAAACCCAGAGACACCTTCAGTCTCACACAAGGTACAAGTCCAGCTCCTTCTCCCCCAGTTAAAATAATGATCAGAGATGGTTATTAGACATGTCAGAAAATCTTCTTCCTGTCTTGAAACTTTGCAAGCTTGGTGCCCCTCCTGACTACCTACACATGCAAGGGAAGCCTGGCAAGTCGTGAGGGGCAAGGCAGAAAATCATAAAATCATAAAACCATTTAGGTTAGAAAGGCCTTTCAAATGATCCAGCCCAGCCATTAACCCAGCACTGCCAAGTCCTAAGTGCCACATCTACAGATCTCTTAAATACCTCCAGGGTGTTTAAGAGATATGTAGACTGACTGACCTCTTTTCTGGGCAGCCTGTGCAGAGCTTGACCACCCTTTTGGTGACGTTTTCCCTAATATCCAATCTAAACCCCCTCTGCTGCAACCTGAGATGATTTCCTCCTGTCCTATTGCTTCTTACCTGGGCACACTCCAGCATCTCAATGTTTTTCTTGGGGTGAGGGGCCCAAAAACAGAACCGAGAACCTGAGGAGTGGCCTGACATCCTTTCGCCACCAGCAGCACAGCAGCATCCCTTAGGTGTTCCCACCAATAGATACCAGCACAATTTGCAGATGAAAGCAGCACATTATCATTACTGCACTTTTTGGAGGATGGCAAGGCTGAGGTTAAAGAATGGCGATGGAGATGAGTCTGCTGTAACCAACTCAGGTCAGGATGTCCCCATGGTCAGTGAAAGCCCCTAGAACCAGGTCTCCAAAGGGCCACCTAGAAGCACCCAAAATATTAGGCTGGGGCTTACCAAAGCTACTTTCTTCCTCCATGTGAAATTCCCCATTTTTACTTACATTTAGCTGCTCAGAACAAACCCCAGGAAATACCAGCTAAAAATGTGCCAAAACATGTCACCAGCACAAAGGGAGGAACAGCTTTGCCTGTCCCCATCTCTCTGAACTCTTCCCCCAGCCTGGCAAAGCCTGAAGCAATTCAGACACTGATGGAGAGACTCTGTTTGGGCAAAGGCAGGATATGCCATGCTGTCAAGTAAGGACATGACTACAACTGCAGGGTCCATTCATACACCCAGAGCTTGGATGTGCATCAGTCTCCAGGAAAGCTTTGAGGTTTGATGAGTTCCTGAGCTAGGAAGTCAACCTATATATCCTCCAGGAAGGCATCATTGCATCCCTCTTCACCCAGGAGGGAAGCTCATCCACACACACTGGAACATCCCTTCTGCAATTGGCTTTTATAAGCATCTCTCCTGAGACCCTTCCCAGCCCAAAAACTTTCTAATAAAGTCACCACCAAAGATTTATCTCTGGGCACAACATGTTTCCTGCCTTTATAGCAGAGGCCAGTGCTGCAGGTACTTAACTTCCAGCACAAAGATGTTTATTCCAGCACAAAGCCTGGGAGATGGCATTACTGCAGAGAGCTCAGTCTCAGGCAGAGTTCCATGATCCTCACCCCTACAGGAAGCCAGTCAAAGCCTGGGGGACAGCAGGATTTTCCTGGGGAGGCTGTGGCTGTGCTAACACCACCCAACACCCTGCTGCCCCACCCCAGTCCTGTGTCTGCCCAGCACCACTGACCCACACAGTGCTGTCTGTGCACCACAAATCAATGTTCTGCCACCCAGAACCCAGCACTGCCACACGACTCCTGGGCTGCAGGAGAGGGAGCAGCAGGTCTCAGTGACTGCAGCCTCATTGAAATGCTGCATGCCCACTCTCAGGAGCTGGAAACACACTGAGGATGAAGAAGGAGCAGAGGGAGCAAGGGGATTACTCGGGATGCTCAGGGCAATTTAAAGCAAGCAGGCATGTAAGTTTTGCTTTAGTAGAGGTCCTGCAGCCTGGCTGACACATCCAAACTCTCCACATGGTGTGCATCCCCACTTGGATCAACACCCTTACAGGTATTTCCTGAAATCTATTGATTTCAACAGATGCCCCAGTAAAGGTGTTAGGGAGGGAACAACACCCCAGTGGCAGCTGCAAGTTCACTTGCTGACACCCACTGGTTGGTGCAAAAGGAAAAAGGAGTTTGAAGAGGGTAAGTTATTAACAGGTCAAGGGGATACTGGCAATCCTGGCAAAAAGCAACCTCAGAGCTGAGGTAATAGGAGCAGGCACAGCACAGCCTCCCCTGTGATCTGACCTCAAAACCAGGGTCACCTCCTTATTCACCTTCCCAAGGCTCCTGCCACTCTCCTGACAATCTCCATCCTTGTAGGAAGCATCACTTGCCAGGCCCAGCAGTGCCAGGGCAAGGCACATCCCAAAATCCCCCTGGCTGCCAGTTCCAGGTGGGGGACAACTCCTGGTGACACGAGCCAGTCAAAGCACCAGGCCTGGGGGACACAGAGTGGGGCAGAGCAGCTGGGCCACACCAGGAGGAGAGTGAGGGGGATGTGGCAGGAAGCATTCCCTGGGAGCAGCCTCTGCCCAGGAGCAGGGCAAGGACTGAATTTCTGTTCTGGGGCTCTCTGTGCTTTCTGTTTGGTGAGACAGCCTCAAAGGCAAGT
Organism: Melospiza georgiana; assembly: GCF_028018845.1. Classification (NCBI taxonomy): domain Eukaryota; kingdom Metazoa; phylum Chordata; class Aves; order Passeriformes; family Passerellidae; genus Melospiza; species Melospiza georgiana. Next base: position 24,186,348 of record NC_080432.1, on the reverse strand, counting down.
CAGTATTTATTAAAAGGCTCCAGTCACATCATCCCATTGTTCCCATGAAGGCAGGAGGCTGCAGGGAGAGAGCAAAGCACCTCAGCAGGCTGCCCCAGCCCTGGCACTGTGCAGGGAGGCAGAGCAAACAGCTCAGTGATGTCACTGATTTCCCACCTCCTGCCACACAGCAGCACAGAGAGGGCACTCAGATGCTGGGAGCACAGCTTTCCCCTCCCCAGGTGCCTTCTGATAGGCAAAAAGGACAGGGGAATATTTTTTCCCCTCTGGCAATCTATGAGATTGCATCCATAAACACCCTCCAAAGTCTTTGTAGACCAGTGGCAGGAGCTTTAAAGGCTTTTGAGTGATGTCACCTGCTCAGCTGCTCCAAAGCCATCCCTCCTCCAGAGCCACTCTGTTTTCTGGCACACCATGCCACAGAGAGGCACAGTGCCTGCTGCATGGGCAGGGAGAGGAGCCTCCTACAAAGGGAGGGGACACCAGCAGGGCCCCAGGAAGAGGCAGCAAACCCCATCAGCCCTCCCTACCCAGGCACACACTGCAGGGGTGATGGACAGCAAAACAGAATCAGGAGAGAGAAGAAAATGAGAGCCTCACAGAAGGAATTTGGGGAGTAAAGGGGAGTACAAGACAGGAGGGTGAAGCAGATGTGGCAAATGGAAACACACAGGAGCCCGCAGTAAGAAGCAGCACAGCATGAATAAAAAGCTATTTTGGGGCTTACCTCAGGATGTTGCTCTTCAGTGTTGCACAGCCCCTCCACTGAACACAGGGAAAGCATTTTGGGCTTGACAGGAGGAAGGGGCAGAGACAAAAGAGAGGTGCAGCAGAAAAAGATCCTACATCAATAGCAAGCCACAGCTGAAGACAAAGGCCTTTTATAGGTGAGACAGCTAGGTTAAGAGACTTCAGCAAATCCCTCTGATTATTTGCTTCACCTGTGCAAGGAGAGACTGCACAAGAATGAATGCAATAGAGGATGAAGCACCAGGATGATAAAGTGATGGGGATTGTGCAAGTTCCCACCTGGGTGAAACTCTCTGTTTCAACTCAATCAGCAGTGGCAATTGTTTGGTCGCTTCTTTTTCTTAGATTTTGAAGCCTCCCTGAATCTGTAGTTTTGTAGGACCACATTGACTTGATGCAGGCTGCATCTCAGTCTCTGTTTTTCCATGGATTGGGACTCAGCATTTCCCATGAACAGCATGAAAATAGAGTGCAAAAGGCAAATTTTGCAATCTGATTTTAGGCAAAACAGATTTTAGGTAAAATGAGGTACACGTGTGCAGCCTGGTCTGTGGGAAAGAGCCAGCCTCCAATTCTGACAGTCAGCTTCAGTGGACCCAGAGTTTCACCAGCAGCATTTGCTCACCTATCAAGCAATTCATTGAATGAGAACTTCTGCTGCTCTATACTTTTGGCATGGTTTTATATATGATGTTTAAAGAATTTTTTGTTGTTGTTTCCCTTCCCCATTTTATTTCCTCTTTAAATTCCAAGACAACTGCCTGTGTGCAAGCATAGCAGCTGTTTTATTCCTGGAATTAGCACTCAGTTACTGGCCAGCCAAACACTGGGCTTTCTGCAGGAAACTTGGCTTTCCTGATTTGTTGCTGTTTTCCTTAGGCTGAACTTGATGTCTGCTAGAGCCAGAACAGACATTTAGGGTTTTGTCTAAGAAAAGAAAGAATTCACTCCCTGTCAGCAGCAATGTGGGGCCTTTCAGAAACAGAAATATTTTCACTCTTAGGTTTCAGCAAGGCATTTTGGCAGCATTATGAACCCAAACCTTTGGCAGAATCGCTCAGGCAGTGAGACAGAGAGAGGGACTTCATGGGAATATGGAGAGCAAAGGGGATCAGAGCTCAGGGCTGCCCTGGGTGTGCAAGAGTCCTTCCCACACCCTGCTGGCACCAAGGCACTGCAGGAAAGGGCTCAGGCTGCTCCACCTGCTTTCCACATGGAACAGTTTATCACATCACAGTGGCTGCACCTCCAGAAATGTCCTGCAGAACTCACACAGAAATCCCAAAACTGTTCTGGAAGTTCAGGATTTGGATGCTGGACCAAGAGCAAAGCTATGCAGTGTCCATGCGCCTCCTCTGTGAGAGCCTCCCTGGGAGCTGGGGGAGGATTGGAGTCACCAGCCTGGGAGGTGTCTTGGTAGCCAGAGGGCTGTTCCAGAGGGCTGGAATTGCCATTTGGCACTGTGCTTGCATTGCCAGGGGCCTGCTGGAACCAGAACACATGATGGGACAGAGCTCATTTTTTGCCTTCAGGAGCCAGGAGGCCCAGTTAAGTCCAAACACACTCAAAATAAGGGCTGAAACCTCTGGATGTTGATCCAGTACAAAGTGAAGCTTCTAAAACCATTAACTTTTGCCATCTCTGACTGCATTTATCTCCAGCCTTGCTCGAGTGACTGCTCTGAGGAAGCAGGGAACAGACTTGTGGTGCTACTGAAAGGTGCTGTAAAAGCTCACAGCCCCCAACAAAAAGCCATTTTCTGAGGGAAAGGTGCAATGTTTTAAAAGCGAGGAGCCTTTTTGCTTTCTGTTTGGGAATCCATCCCACCTCAGGTCTGTATAACAACCCTCCCTGGAAAGGAAGGGGATGTGCTCTGGTCAAGGCAGATTCCTCTGCTCAGCTGCCCTTCTCCTTCCCTTTTCTCTCCACCATGTCCACATGGAGACTTTAACTGCTCCAGGAGCCTGCACTCCTCAGGACTCATCCCATTAGGGGCCCAGCTGCCCTGCAAACACTCCCAGGGCCCCAAGAGCTGGAGAACTGCAGGTCACAGCTGAAAATGAGGAGAGGAGAAAGAAAAAGAGCAAGGGCAAAGCCTTGACATCTCCTGCTGCCCCAGCCTGGAGCCACCAAAGGCTTTTCCAAGCAAGGACAGAAGGCTGGGACAGCCAAGCACAGGAGATTTTAAATCAGATGTGCAAATAAAAATGGTGACAGGTTTTGTTTTGCCACTGAGTTTTTCCAAAACCAAAAATAATTTTTCCAAAACCCACTGAATAAGCATGGCTTTGATCATGGATCTTTGCATTAATGTTCTGCTTAGTTTTGATATGACCTGAGCTCTCTTTTCCTTCCATGTCTGAACCTTCAGCTTACTTTACTTTCTAAAGATTTTCTCTGAGGGAAAAAAAAAAAAAGAAAAACACTGGAAATGCTCTTTTTCAGTTTAAAAGGAAGCTGAGACTCCCTAACAATGAGATGACTCCAGCAGCTGGGCTTTTAAGGACACTCTGGAAATTACCAGACTCCTGATAAAATCGTCGGAGCTGGCAAGGCCGTATTTCCCCTGCACAATTACAATTCCTTTGCCTGTGGGTATTGCTGTGTTGAAATGCCTCTCAAGTTCCTGCTATGTCATTGAATTTGCATGCATCTCTTTTCGGTTCTTTCCTTCTCCAGCCCCTGCCAGAGAGCAGACATTCCTGAAAATCAACTAACCACACTCCCATAACTTTACAGCCTGAAGACCTTGAAGCAAATGAGCCTTGAAGAGTAATTGTGGAATTACAGGCACCAAATGATGCTGAATTATGCGGCGCTTAGCGGATGCTGCTTGGTGGTTGGATTTGGGGGAAAATGCTGGATAACAGGAGGAAAAGTCACTTTTCCAATTGATAGAGCAATAGAGCAATGCTGGTAAACTCTCACTGTTTCTGATCTCTATTAGCAAAAAAAAAAAAAAAAAAAGAAAAAGAAAAAAAAAAGGGATTAAACAGTTAAACCTGCACTGGGAAAGGTCAGGTTTAGGCATCCCCCTGACACATCTGCATTGCTGTAAGAGGTGCTGAGAGCAATCACACACCAAATCCAAGCACTTCAGCTAAAAAGCATCAGCCAGGATGTGCCAGGTCTTGGAGGCAGGTGTGAGCCAAATTTCCATTCTGGTGGATGCATGGGCCTTGACCAAGATGTATCTTCCTAGCAGGATAAATTAAATCCTATTGCCTGGGTGAGATAATTGTCTCTGTTTAGAAAACATCTCAGTAGCATCATCACTGACCAAGCCAGGAGGAATGCAGCAGCCACAGGAACAAGGACAGAAACATGATGGAGACATGTGCAGTGATGTCTGGTGGTGTAGGTTCATTGCAGGGGGTTGGACAGATGACCTTTAAAGGTCTTTTCTCACCCAAACCATTCTATGATTATACATTCACTAATAATTGACCATCTCTGTCTTCACATGCAGGATGTTGCTGCACATCCTATGAATGGCCTTCATTATTAGTAGTATTATTATCGTTATTAGTATTATTATCATTATTTCTATTCTTCCCAATCAAGCTGAAGTGTTAGCATTAATTAAGAAATTAATGTAGAAAATCATCAGCTTGCTCAACACCACACAGGAAATGGGTGAGGACTGAGGGATGGGAGTCAGGTGCTCCCCTGACCAGACTGTCAGGTTGTAGTGCCTTCCTACTAACAGCTTGGCATTGCATAGGACCCAAAAACACAGGGCTGCTGTAATGTTTGGAGGTTCTCTTCCCCAAAACTGTGATAATTTCCCTGGACAAGGACTTGAAGAAAGGCAGGAAGGGACTGGGGTAAAGTCTGGGCGCTGGTAATCCGAGCGACTGATGGATGAGGCAGTGGGAAGAGCAGGAGCTTTGATGGGCTGACCAAGAAGTCCCAAAAGCAGCAGTACCTGAAGGGCCTGGCATTCCCAGCAGGTGGAAATGGGCAGCACAGGGCTCAGGTGTGCCCTGCTGGGGCACCAGGAGAGCCAATAACTCTGTCACTGGCAGGGCAGCGTGCCAGGGGACGGAGCAAGAGCTGGAGGGAGGGTGGGCAGGAGGGAGGAGTGAGGAGGTGACAGTCTAATTAGGGACTGCAGGCATTTCCTGGCCTCGGATGCTGCCAGCTTTGCCACCTCAGGATTTGCCTCCTCACAGCTTTGCAGTCCCTGGCCACGGCCCCACGGGGCTGATGGAGGTGTCCACATCCATTGTCCTGCCTGTGTGCCCCTGGGGGATGCAGGAGCTGAGGCTTTGGGTTACCTTTTGGCTTGTCCCTGTCGTTGGGTGCTTAAGCACAGGTGTCTGCTGCTGTTGACACTGAGTGATAAGTGGAGAGATTTTTTCCATTGGAAAGAATCTCAAGAATTTCCCTGTTCTCTTTTTATTCTTTTTTTTTTCCCTGTTGCATCGTGGTAAAGAGCCTGTCACTGGGGAGGGGGTGGGGGAGGCTGGCACAGGCAGAGGTGAGGTGGCACTTATTTAAAAAAATAGATCCCCGTCCATTCCATTCTCACAAGCATAGCCACTCTGGCCCCAAGCTTAAAATTCTGGTTTAAGTTAAATATTCCTCCCTTTCTGCACCCTCTAGTAGCTGGTCCTTAATGCTCCAGTCCCTGGCTTGCAAACTGGTTCCCCAAAACTGCAGCCAGCAGCTACCTCAGGGGATTAATTATCCCTCCAGAAGTGGGAAGAGCTGTGGCTCCTTTGGTGTAGTCTGTGATTCTGAGGCTGAATCTGCACCTTTGCATCCAGGCTCACATTTCAGCCCCCTCCATGACCCCATCAAAAAGAGGAGCAGAACACTCAGAGCTTCATTTAGCAGCTGAGAGAAAAGTGTTTGGATGTCAAATATAAAACAACGCCTTTCCAAAAGGGAAAAAGTAGACAAGAGCTGGGAAAGCCCCCCCTTGCCCTTGCCCATCTAGTGACACTGACCTGCCACCATAAAACACCCCAGGCTGCCACTGCCAGAAAGCTCCTATTATATTTGTCATGCTTCTCTGTGTCTCAGCTCTGTTTCAGGTCACTTCTTATCCCATTTGAGCCTGTTAGAATTTTTCCCCAAAAGAAACCAGGCCTGCCTTAGTCTGGCCCACCCTGGGGAGCAGCAGGGAGCACCAGTGACCCCACAGACGTGCTCACACTCCCTCCCAGCACTGTCACCCAGGGAAAACCTGGTCTGACAGGCAGCTGAGCATCTCCTGTGCACACATCAGGGGCTGAGGGGCTCCCACACACAGGGGCACATCCCAGAATGTGCCACTGCTGCCCAGCAAAGCTGCCCAGCCCTCTTTGCTTTCCAAGGCACCTCCAGCCCTGCTGCTGGTGCCTCGTGCCACGGGGCATCTCTCCCTCTTGGGGCAATAGTGACACTGATAAGCAGGCACCATCCCCAGCCTGGGATGGAAAATATAATAATTGTGCTAAAAAAAGCCCTGGTGCAGTGGAAAGCCAGGCCCAGGGGACTAAACCAAGCAGCCTGGGACTCCAGCTTGCCTAACATGTTCATAGAGCCTTGGCAGCACACAACTGCCTGTACCTGCAGCAATCAGCTGGCTCTGGTCAGAGCTGCCCCTGCCCAGGACTGGGGAGGCACAGGGTCCCCACCATGTGGTTTCCTGGGAATCTGGGCTAGCATAAAGCCAACAGGAGTTATTTTAATGGATTTTTTTTTAAACCCTCATTTCAGTGCAATGTTCTGCTCCTTGGCTGGGGAAATGTTGGTGGCAGTGAGGCTGGAAGGGTTGGAGTCCTTGCTGCAGAGGGTGCCAGCTCTTCTGGAGAGGATACAAACCTGGGGTTCAACACTCATAAATTACCTTTTTTTCCCCCTCATCTCCAGTCTGCTGTATGGGGCTGCACATCCTCACCCTCAGGGATACAGTGAGCTTCCCCACCCATACCTCCCATGCCAGGGGAGGGGAGCCATGGGGGATAAGAAGGAAAAGACAAACAAGCCTTGTTTTGAACAGAAGAATAAAGAGGCCGAACCACAGATGAAACATTACCACTTCAAAAGTAAAAAATAGATAACAACATTAGTCACCAGCAGTTAAGGACCTCCAGCCTCCACAGCCTGAGGGGGCTGTGAGGAGCCTTCCATCCTCCACATCCTCCTCATCCTCCTCCTGCCTGTTTGTATCATATGGTTTATGACAAAACAACTTATTAAAGGAATTAAGCAACTGAGGCCCTAACCCTTTCCATGCTGGATTTTTCCAAAGCCTCCCTCGTATCAGGCAATCCTGCTGGAGACACCAGCTACCTGTCACAAGCCCTGTGGTGTGGTCAGCTGTTTTAACGAGGCCTCAGCTCTTCAAATGCTGGCCTGCTTTGTTGGGAAGCTGGCTCACATGAGTGTGAAGGTAATCCAGAAAAGCACTATCAGTGCGCTCAATTTTGGAGGCTGGCCCTGCCTCTGGAGTTGAGCTCTGCCCACAAGGAGGTCCCTCAGTGGAAGGACATCTTTGCATCCCAGGAGGTCCCTCAGTGGAAGGACATCATTGCACCTCACAGGGCAGGCTGGAGCTGGCTCTGCAGCTCATGGTCCACCTGGGCCACAGGAAACTCATCTCCTGACAGGGCCCAGTGCTGGCTGCCCTGGAATTACCTGGGAAGGCCACCTGAGGGTCAAGGAGGAATGTTGCTGCGGCCTTGCTTCACCTGGACACAGCAGGACACCAGGACACCAGGACAAGCCTCCCCAGGTCACTGTCCCCCACCCAGGGCTCACCACCAGCAGGGACCAGCCCTGCCCTGCCCTGTGCAATCAGTTTGGCCTGTGAGGTCTGGGCCAGAGCTCCGAACACCCCTCAGGCTGCCAGCAAGGGGCTGGCACAGGCACTCAGAGCAAACCTGTTCTGTGTGGAGGAGTCACCCCCAAGAGCCCCAGCACCGTGGCAGGTTTCACACACAGGGTGAAGGGCACATGGCATGTGAGTGTGGGCTCGGGTAAAAACCCAGCTCCCACGTTTGCAAGGAAATCATTACCTGCTATTTCAGTTCACTGGTTTCAGACTGGGCTCCAATTTTGTGTGAAACAAAATCACCTGCAAAAATCCCACCCCTCTAACTGCAGCCCACTGGGTCATCTCAGCCAGGCTCAAATCCTCTGGTAAACAGCACTCATAATGACAGACACCAGGCTGCTGGAAGCCTCTGCTCACATTTGCAATGTGTAACACAGCCCATGAAAAGTGTATCTGTGTAATTAGGAGCGCTCAGGCGGTGACTCAGACATTCCAGTGCACTTTCTTCTTGTCGTTAGTGTGCGAAATCTAACTGCACTCATTTTTTCCAGTGACTTTGGACTTTAAAAACAGCAATTAGCAAAGGCAACTTGTTATCAGCTCCTGTCGGTCGCTCGTCCTCCCGCCAGTCCTGTGCTGCGTTTTGGTCACAGGCAAAGCTTTGGCAGTCATTTCCCCAGACTTGCTTTGGTCCAGAGCACCAGGATAGTCAAGTGAAGAAAATAGGTGCTAAACCTGAAGCCCTTCCACACATCTTTGTGTTCAGCATCCGATCATTGAAGTAGCTCTAGACTGGGCCCTTATGTAACACGGCAAATAGCAGATAAGACATGGAATAAAACTTCAGAGGCATCATTTTCTCATTTCTCCTTCTGGTTACCACTAGGCAGGCATCGACAGATGGAAAGTGAAAACGCTGTGCTCTCATGGTTGTGCTTCTCCTGCCATGTTTTTTATGGTGCCTTTCATCTGTGCTGCTCACAGCTGTCTTTACTACCCCGGCATTGTCACACCCTGCTGCAGCTGCATGAATGGCAGGCTGCTGCTCTCCACTGCTGCTCTGTGCTCTGCCCTTCCATGAAATGCTTCCAAGGGTGCTCTGGAGCCTGCAGTGCTTTGTGAGGGGCAGGGGAAGCTGCTGTTCCCTCTAGAATGCTGCTGGTCCCTGGATTTTCTTTCCTGGTGGGAATGACTGGTTGTGAGACCCCAGCAGAGGAGGTTGAAGGACCAACAACCCCCTGAAACCTGTGGGGAGACTCTAGTGCAGCCAGCCTGCCCAGGGGAGCCACCACAGACCTGGACTGATGTGTGGGGACAGAAAAACACCCAAGAGAAATATCTAAGTCCACAACATTTTAATATGAAAAATTGGAGTGGAAATAACAGCTTTTCCTGAGACACCGAGGTGGTTCCTTGTCAGTAGATCGTGCTCGTCTGCCATTTGTGGCAGTGAATCTCTGACACACACAGAAAGGTGGGTACTGTGCAAGATCCATGCACACCCAAAGGTTTTTGCTGTGGGAGCAAGGGAGCAAAAAAGATCAGGCAGCTGGGCTGCAGACAAAAGGCAGGGAGTCGATTTAACCTCCTTGGTCTGCTTTCCTCAGCTCAGGTGGGAGGAACCTCATCAAGAGTTTGTGACCTAGCTGCATGTGGTTCGTCCCTGACACCTCTCCTTCTGCCTCCATGGTCTTCATTGCAGTCTTGCCTGTGTGTTCCTCATTCTTCCCCTCCACAATGGGGTTTTTTTCACCAGTTGTGTCACTTGATGTGACTGATGTCCTGCTGGGTCAGGGTTATTTTGTAAGAAATGTGAATTTTCCAGCAAATTCAGTCCACCGGCCTCACACAGAATGGCTGGCCATGGATGCATTAATCTTTTTGCACTGCAGAAGTGGAGGCATTGACATGTGAAGGGGCAAACCCAACAAGGTGAAAGTACTAAACAAACCAAGGGTGAGGTTCAGCTCCTCTGGATTCAGCTGCAAACATTGAATGGTTTGGGTTTGGAGGGGACATTTAACATGATCTAGTTCCAGCCCCTGCCATGGACAAGGATGTCTTCCACCAAAGCAGGTTGCTTAGGGCCCCATCCAACCTGGCCCTGAACACTTCCAGGGATGGGGCATCCACAGCTTCTCTGTGCCAGTGCCTCACCACCCTCACAGTAAAGAATCCCTCCTAAAATCCAATCTAAACCTACTCTCTCTTTGAGTTTGAAGCCATTCCCCCTATCCTGTCACTACAGGCCTTTCTAAATAGTTCCTCTCCATCTTTCTTGTAGTAGGACCCTTCAGGTCCTGGAAGGCTGCAATAAGCTTACCCCAAAGCCTTTTCTTTTCCAGGCTGAACAGTCCAGTTCTCTCAGCCTTTCCTCTGAGGAGAGCTGCTCCACCCCTCTAATCAACTCCATGGTTATCTCCATCCTCTTGCTGGCCTGAGGACATTCTTTCCAGATAGGCAGTTAAAATGATTCACCTTCTGGAGATGCTTACTTCCTTCCATGGAGTACAGCAGGAGACCTAACAAGTACCTCAGACTAAACACCCAGATTTTAATTACAGTGGAGGCAGCTTAGCATGACTAGCCCAGTGCCAGGGTGGGAGCTGGCATCATGGGGTATGCAGCTTTTGGGGTCCTTGCTTCCAGGCTCTGGAGCTTTTGCTGGCTCTCTGGGTAAAACTCAGCCTAATAAACCATTTCTTCTTACAGCAGTGGCTCTGGAGATTTCTTCTGATCAGGTTTCCTCAAAAGTGACTGCTGCTGCATCACACCAGGCACCTTCCCTGTAGACAAATATCTAAGGCTTGTTGGAAGAGACAGGTATGGAAAGTCACTGATGAAAAGTCCCTATAAAGAACAAAATACTCAAGTTAAATATGATACTTCTTGCATTCTGTGGCCAATCCCATTTTACAGAGGTCAGGAATAGTTACAGAGGTTTAGTTGCTCAGATAAGTAAGGCAGAGATAGGAAGTCCTGGAGAAATCACTTGGGCTGCTACTGAGAAAAAGCAGAGAGGATTCTGTATGGAAAGGAGCACATGGACAGGGTGCAGTCTGTGAAACATGCTGCAGCAAACAGGCAGCTGAGAAAGGCCCTGGAAGGGGCCAGGACAGCTCAGGAGTCCATCTGGGAGCACCAGTGGGTGCACAGGAGCAGGCAGCATGACTTTCCCCTGCCCCATCTAATGCCCACAGGCTCTTCCCTCTGCCACACAGAGGCACCCACAGCAGACCCAGCCAGGAATCCACATCCGAGTGCTGCAGATTTGGGCAAATCCCATTTCGGGTCAGCTGAGAGCCCCATGGATAGAGACAGGTCATGAGACTGCCCACTACAAAATCCCTTTGTCCTTGAGTGCCGGGGATAATGGCCCCAGCAGGATCTGCTGAGCCTGGCAGGGAATGAAGAGCCCCTGCAGAGTTCCCCTGGTCCTGCTCTCAGAGCAAGCTCATGCAGGGAAAGTCGTGCTGCCTGCTCCTGTGCACCCACTGGTGCTCCCAGAGGGACTCCCCAGCTGTCCTGGCCCCTTCCAGGGCCTTTCTCAGCTGCCTGTTTGCTGCAGCATGTTTCACAGACTGCACCCTGTCCATGTGCTCCTTTCCATACAGAATACTCTCTGTTTTTTCTCAGTAGCAGCCCAAGCGATTTCTTCAGGACTTCCTATCTCTGCCTTACTTGATCTGAGCAACTAAACCTCTGTAACTATTCCTGATCTTTGTAAAATGGGATTGGCCACAGAATGCAAGAAGTATCATATTTAACTTGAGTATTTTGTTCTTTATAGGGACTTTTCATCCCTGACTTTCCATACATGCCTTGCCCTCTTGTGAAGGCATCCAAAATCCCAGCAGGTGGAATGTTACTGGATGAAACCCACTGAGTTCATGGCAGAATGTGCCAATTACTCAGGAGGCTGAGCAGAGGGTGAAGCAGACTGTGGGCACTGGAGCAGGGCAGGGCACTGAGAGGCAAATATCCCACCTGCACAGACACAGACAGACACACAGACACACAGACACACACACAGACACAGACACAGACACACAGACACACAGACACACACACACACACACACACACACAGAGCATCCTTGGCACACTGGAAAGGCTTTTCCCACCCGAGGGAACATGGAAAGCAGCTCCACCTCTGCTGCTTGCCCCACCAGCCACCTTCAGCCAGTTCCCCTCCACACCAGGGGACCCAGCATTGTTGTCACCCTGCCACAAAGTGGGTTTTAAGCAGGGAAGTGTGGCTGCAGCCCCGGTGGCAGCAGGGGTCAGTCCTCACCCCGCAGGCAGCACCCACAGCAGGCCTGGCACTGCTGGCAACAGCTGCAGTGGAAAAGAGTTGTCAAACACTGCTCAGGAAGGCTCGTGCTTGACAAATATTTGTTGAGCTGATTGTAACCTGCCTGGCTCATAGCTCTGAATGCAGAGTACCTGTGGGGAAGAGCACAAACCCCTGCAGTACAGATACCCTTTTTCCTTGCCCTGGCACGGCTGGAGAAAGCCACAAACCTGAGCCACCTCTTTGCCCCAGCTGAGCTGTTCTCAGCGTGCAGAACAGCAGGAGCAGGCTGCTGCATGGCAGTGAGCACACTGGGATTATATTCCTGTGTTTCTCCTTGTGCTGATCCTCACTCTTGCAGTCCAGACCCTGGAGGAGGTGGGGAGCTGCCTGGCTGCAGCTGGACTCTGAGGCTCTGGCTGCTGCTCCATCCCTGCAGCTTGCAGCAGAGATGCAGGCTGTGCATGAGCCCCCTACAGCAGGGCACTGCACACAGCCTGTGGCCAGGAGCATCCCTGGGCCAGGGGATGTTTGGGACAGAGGCAGGACACACTCTGGGACATGGAGGGCAGGAAATACCTGGGCTCCTGAGCTGGCTGAGGGTAGAATAAAGAAGGAAGCGCTGAAAATGAAAGCAGAGCTGCAGTGACATTTTCATGCTTGGCTTCTGACATCCTCTCCCTCTCATACACTTGACTTCCTTGCTTATTTTTATCAGATGAAGCTGATGGTCGCTGCTACGGTAACCCTGTGTGGTTACAGCTCTGGCAGCCACCGAGTGCTCAGTGCATGCTTCCTTTGTGGCTTGTGCACTCTTCCCACCCCTCAGGGCTCTCAGAACACCGCGTTTGACTTTGTTGTGCCTCAGCTGCCTGTTGTGGTGGGTGGAGGTTCACCCCTCCAAGCTCTGCTCCCTTGTCCCAGGCCACTGCTATCTGCCATCACTTCTTGTCCTGTCTTTGCTCTCTTAGGTTCAGGTCTCTGAAAGGTTCAGGTCACTGACCCCAGGCATGGGGCTGGGGGTTTTTGTTTTAACGTGGGTAAAGCACAAGACAACTTTCACAGAGATGGTAACTTGGTGTGGGAGGAAAAGCTCTTCATCGACAGGAAAAGGTCTGATTTGAAATAACAGCAACAAAAAAATTTACTTCTCTTCCTTTGACCCCAATCCTTCCCCTTTTAGCCGTTATAGGGAAGGTGAGACCAGAGAACAGAGGAATCTCTTTCCCAGCTGGTTTGTCTCCAGTCCTGGCACCCAAAGTGCCCCAGCCTGCTGCCCCAGGCTTTTGGCTCATGCTGGGGCCATCAGCACAGTCAAGCCCCACACGTCTTTTCCTTCAGGTGAACTTCCACTGAGCAAAAGTTGGGAGCTGCAGAGGTCAGTGTGTGCCCCAGGGTTTGTCCTGGCCACATTTCCAGTCCTTCAGGCACAAAACCATGGAGCCACAAGGAGCTTTGGCAGAGCAGCTCCCCACTATCACACCTCACAACCCCAGCCACAGTGCCCTCCCTTGCTTTGCAGCAGCTCCTGTTCTCTCCATCCCTGCTCATCATCACATAAACACACACAATGCCCCCACCAGTCCCAGGCATTTCCTGGGTGAAGCAGGTTTCTCTGCACTCAGTTCCTCTCTAGGTGATGGGCATGGAGCCTCTTCCCTCCCACTCCAAAGCCAGCACTCATAAACCTTCGTTTGTGTGAGGATAGGTTTGAGCTTAGCTCAGCAGAACTGCTCTCCAGCCAGGTTTGCACAGCCCTTTCTGCAGGTGGGTGATCACTGGGGCTCTGGAAAGTGACACATTTTTAACCCAAGTGGCTCAAAGCCAATGACACTGTGCTTGTGACACTGCTGGCCTCCAGGAAAGCCTGGATGGGCCACCATGCCTCAAGGATGTCCCCCACGCTGCCCTCCTGCTGCAGAGACATTGGCACAGACCCTGCTGACCATGGGGACACCAGGCAGGTGCATAACTGAACTCTGCTGTGCTCCTCTCACATCTAGACACAGATTTGTGCTGGCCAAACATAAGCAGAAAGGCATCACTTGGACCATGAAATACCCAGAGCTTTTCTCCTCAAGTAAGGATTTAGGGATAGCAATTCCTCTTGTTTATACAGAGATGTGTGGTGCTCAGGATTGCTTTTTGAGAGCTCAGAGCATGTATATTACAGGCTGTTGCTCCTCACATCTCCTGGGTTTGTTCCAGGTGAGTGGACTTGGAGGATTTTGTTTTAGTTTTGATTGTGCTTCAAGGCATCTTAAAGCAGATCAGCATCACAAGGATGAAAGCTCCACGTCCTCATAGGCTGGGAACTTCCTGCTGGGATTAAAATTGGAAGGAGACAGCTCACCTGAAAGAAAATTCAGCTTCTCCTGTTGCTTGCAATGATAAGGAGACTGGTTACACCAGAGCACATCTTCAGCCTGCACAAGGGGACCTGTATCTCAGGAGTGGCTGCTCCCCACATGCAGTGCTGATGAATTATCTTTGCACTTCCACAGAGCAATAATTTTTCCTGTCTGCACCCAAATGTAGGCAAAGTCAGATGCCAGCAGTTCATGTGCAGAGGTTCAAGTGATTGTGGGCTTGGTGAAGGTGAACAGAAGTGGATGCACACTGAACACTACAAATGAAATGTCTGGGAGAGTGAGCACAGGCTGAACTAAGCAGGACAGCAGAGCACAGCTTGCTGTGTCATCACTTTCAACTACAGGGCAAAGCTGGAGGAGGACAAATGCCTCAGGTTTAAATGTTACCCAAGAGGAACATTGTTCTGTGTGCAAAAAAAGGTCCTTATGCCACTCATCATTCTTCTTTGGGATGACTAAGGCTCAGCCATTCAGCACCAAGCCCATTTTCATTTGATGATCCAAGCTCCAGTTTGGCCACAATAGCTGGAGTTAGGGAGCAGGAAAGAGCCTCCTTCCTACCAGCACTGCTCCAGGCAGATACAAGGCAGACCCCCTGGCTGAGCAAGCCCCACTCAGGGCCAGCCCTTCTGGTCTTACCCCAAAACAGGATGATACATCAGGATTCATTCTTCATTCTGATGTGAGCCTGAAAAACCTGCTGGTGTGCAGCACATGGAAGCAGCAGACAAGTTCAATGTGTTTGCAGTTTCCCTAACCAGTGCTGTATTTTGAACAAAAACATTCTGGGTCAAGAAGAAACATCTTTGCTGATTTCAGACCAGCACATCTGGTCGTCTTGCAGCAGCTTCTACAAGGCAAGCAACTCTGTGCCTGAGGAAAGGAAGACATCAAAGCACCTCTGCTAGAGGCTGACTGAAGAAAAGGAGAGGTCAGCTTTAACATTGCATTTGTTCCCATGGCATAAAATATCCATGAGGGTTGAGCAGGACACAATTCATCTCTGAACTGTGGGGCTCACACTGAGCATGCCCTCAGTTCAAGCATTTAATGGAAAGGTCATTAGTTAGTGTATTTAAACTAGTCTCATGTAAACACAACACTCCAGCCTCAGCTGGGCTTGTTTGCCTAGGTTAGATTAGAGTGTTAGCTGCCAAATCACAGGAACTTCTATCCACGTACCTTAAAGATATGGGTATTCCAGGGTATTTGCTTCTTATCTCCGGGTTTTAGTGGAAAATTTAATCCCATTAAGTACACAGCTTACCCTGGCATGGTCAGACTCCTACAGCCAGAACAGTGCCTGGGTACCAGAGCAGCTCAGAGTCACACTCAGAAATGCCATTTTCCCCAGCAGCAGCACCACAAACTGTAGCCTGTGGCCACTGGCAAGTGCCAAGGCAGCTGCTCAGGCAGAGCTGACCTCTGGAGCCAGAGTGGCAAACACAGACAGCCCTGGGTAGCTCAGCTGAGACCTACGGGCACCCACAGGGCAAGGCTTGTCTTCCTGAGTGCTGCTCAGGGCAGGGAAGAGCATGCACAGGGAACATGACTAACAGCAGCTGTGAATAGTTTCCACTCTCCATTACTTCATGCTCTGCAAGGTTAGGTAAGAGGGTAGATGTAGATGACAGATATAAATACAGATTTTTTTTTTTTTCAGGAATAAATAAACCAGAGCAGCAGTTTGCTGCAGCCTTTCACACAGCAATGAGCAACCACAGGAAGATGGAAGGCAAAGGTCTGCCCCCTCAAAGTTGACTTAGGTTTCCAATGCCATAGGGCATGATCTGAGGCCAGCCACCAGTATGAAACCAGCATCTCCAGGCTCAGCTGATAACCATGATCTGGAAGGTTGACCATCCCACCCCACTTTTACAGTAAAAACAAAGCCAGTACGTTTGGAAAGCATTTTCAAACTTTATTTACAACTGTCACAGTGACAAAAATGTAGTTTGAAAAAAATGCTAGCTTCTCCCTGAGGCTCAAAAAAGAATTACAGAAATATAGAATGTATATCATACAACAGGAGTTTTACTGGAGTGCTTTGTTCTTTAGATACGTTCAACAACAAATAGAAATATACACAATACTTCCAAAAAAAGGATGCAGACAGAAATATGCAAGTCTTTAGGGCAGACAGCAGGTCTGAAGTCCAAGGATTGCCATCTCACTGCTGCCCACATGGTAACATCTTTGATATAGAGCTCTGACTGGGTGGTACAGATGGTAGAGACCAATAGAGAGTAACACTTAGAAATAAGACAACTGGCTGGTATGCAGGTGTACAAGCTCACTCCAGTAAGACAGCAAGACTAGAACAAGTGTTACAGACACAACAGCTGAATCCATTGCTAGAGGAAATGGTATCACCACATCATGGCTGTTCAGTGATCACCCATCCAAGGTGGGCAGGGAGTGTCTGACTGGGTCTGCGTGGCTGGACATGAGGCCAGCTGCAGCGTAGGAACACTGAATTTCTCCTGCTTTGTGCTAACTCATCTCCAAACTCCCATCTGTCCAAAAATAGTTACACAGCTGATAAATTATTGCCATTATGTTGAAACACAAGCAAGACAAGACTAAAACAATCCTGCCAATACGTTAAAAGCAGTTCCCAAACCCCACCAGCGTTTAACTACTCATGAGGTATTAAAAATACAAATACACACAGGTCCAAATAGATTTTAAAAATGGAACCACTTATAAGCAAAGGGGGGTGGCATTGGGATTATTATGGAAGTTTGGTTAAGGCCTTGACATTTCTTTTCCTCTTCCATGACCCCAGATTTGGTTTAGGTGGTACCTGCTCTCATCCTATCCCAAGACTGACTGGCTCCCAAGCTGGTCCCCAAAGCTGCAAGACCATCCCTCCTTTCCAGGGAAGCAGCAGGTTACCTTGTCTGGCAGCAGACTGGCCTTCTCCTTGAGGCAGGATATGGTGAAGAGAGGACAAACCCAGACCTCACAAGCCAGTCTGCACTTCATTAAAACAACCATGAACGTTTCACCCTCACTAAGAAGCAGGAATGCATCTTGTCTCAGGACACCCAGGCTAGTCCCCTCCCAGCAGACCCCATCCTGCAAACCCCACTGGTGATCCACACTGGATCTGGTGTTTTGTCTTTGGATGACCCCCAGGTCTGGCAGCCCCCCTTCCCAACACTCCCACCAGCCTGTCCTGCACTGAGGAGGCCCTACAGTGCAGAGCTGGAGGAGAAGCCCCCAGCCCAGCCCTCTCAGGCCCATTGACCAGCAAGTTAAGAGACACAAAACCCTACAACTTCAAGGACACCGAGGCAAGGAGGCATCCATCTCCACCCTTAGGCTTGGGGCACTGTACAAGAAGAGACCACCCACAGCAGCCTCAGCAAACAGGAGAGAAAAATCTGAGGTGTTCAAACCTACATGAGCTCTTGCTGCAGACAGAAGCACCTTTTTACACCCGATGCACACCACCTCATGCTCACCACCTGCAAGATAAGCTAGGGCGTTGCAGGAGAGATGACAAGCAGCAGCCTAATGCTATCCTGCAAATACAGCTGCTCAGCATTGAAGAGTCTAAAGGCAAACAGGGGGACAAAGTAACTTTGGGGAAAGTGGCTGGGAAACAGGCTCAACAGCAAGAGCAAGAAACCAGACTACTCCTATGGACGCTCACCTTGCCCTAGGAGGTGCCGAACCAGGGAGAGCTACAGGCCCCTTGTCACTAGGTCATTTAGCCATGCTTCGCTATGGACACCCTTCCACCCCCCAGCACGCAAAATGGAAGCTGTAAGAAAGGCAAATCTGAGATATTTTGGCTCTGTTCTCATGCTTTTAGCCAGAGGCAGCTCCCAGCCAAACGCTGCCACCTCCAAGTTTCCTCCCTCTTCCCGAGCTCCCCCCTCAGCAGTCCTCGTGTGGTCACCCTCTGCCATGTGCTTGGAATTTCACTGCTGCCTCCGCCTCGGAAAAATACAGATAATGATCTTGAGAACAGCAAACATTTCTCTGCGTTACTTCCTTCCTTCCTCAGGAGGTCTGGTGACACCGAGGGCTTTAGTTCTCAATACAGAGAATACAAAAAAACTAAGATCTCGCAGGTGCAAAATTGAACTTGTCTTATTAAAAGACTTTCAAAGAAAGTGTGGCTCTTCCTTCAGAAGGGTGCAGTCCCTTGCCTTTCCTTGGACGCCATTTATTGCTCCTTGTTGTCCTTCTTTGCGTCTTCACAGTTTTCTTCCTCCTCCTCCTCCTCCTCCTGCACGAGGAACTCCTCGGGCGGCCATCTGAGCTCGCCGCTCTCCACGTCGCCCTCCGTGGGCTCCACCACGATGGAGGGCAGGCGGTCCTTCAGCTTGCAGTAGCGATCAAAGTCCGAGGGGTCGGGGAAGATCTGAAAGAGCCAAGGAACACGCTGTCAGAGGGGCTGCACTCGCCAGGCTCGGCCAAAAACACAGCTCCAGACACTCAGGTCTCCAGGGCAGGCTAGTCTGGACACAGAGTCAACCACTGAGCTATGGGAGCACTCCTGGAGTTGTCAATAACCTTTTCCAGTCTCCAAGTAATGGAAATGAGCCCTGCCCAGGAGGCTCCCGAAGCACGCGCTTGCTTGGACAGCGCTCAGCAAATAGGCACCTGCCCTTTTGGATATTTATCCAAATGCCTCACCCCCCCTCCACCCCTGCTTTTGCATTAATGCTCTTCAGCCTGCACACAGAGCTCTCTCCATCAGAGAATCTGAGATCTCATTTCCTGCTGCTGGTCAGGCTGCACATCAGAACAGGCTTGCTCTCCAGGCTCTGCTGCTGAGGAGGCTCATGGCAACCCAGGGCTAGCACAGCCCAGACCCCTGCAGCAAGGGCCTGTGTCTGGTATCACTCCAGGGCCACAGAGCCAGCCTGAAATAGCTCAGCTGCATGTTAGAGATAATTCTGGCAGCATTCTGCACACTACAGCTACCAGACATCAGCAGTGAAACTCAGCAGGACACTCATTTTATGGAAGGGCTGGGGACTAGACTATTTCTTTAGGAAAGGGGTACTTGTGGCACAGCCAGCAGTTATGCACTGTACTTCCCATGAATACAAGGACTCCTCGATTTCCAGCCCCTCAAGGTTCACCTTCCCCATTCCATCCCACCCACTGCTTGACACATGGATGCACAAGCTTGTGCAGTGCAGCAGCACCAGGGCCCACATTCACTGGCAGTGCCAGTGATGGACACTTTGATCCTACTAGGAACTGAGGCAAAGTGTGAGTAAAGGGAAAAAAAAACCTGCTGGTGCAGTGTTAGCAGCAGCTTTGCATGACTAGATTGCAATATGAACAGAAAAGTTGTGTTACTTGTGGGTAACCTGCTGGGGGAACACCTTCAAACCCCAGCTCATCCAGAAGGGAACTGGATGGGTGATAAAAAGGTTATCACTGCTGGGTGATAAAATCCACTGGCTACATCAGACCTCATGGTTAGTAGGCAGAAGATTAAACAACCACCACCTGCTATTTCAAACAATTTTATCACAGTGTCCCTTTCACATCAGAGTTGCATTTAAACACCCCAAGGAAGAAAATGACAAAGTGCATTTTCCCCTTGAGGTTGTAGGCCAGGTGAGAAGTCATGTGGCTGCACTTTCCTTTGAACATCACCTGAACATCAGTGAGTTCCAAGAACATCCTTGCAGGGAGCAGCACGCCAGCCTTGGCCTCAGTCTGAGAGCAAGATCTCATCTGCTTTCATCTCTGTGGTTCCAGTTACAAAAGCAGGCTCCCCATCCAGGAGCCCTGAGCATTAACCATGAAGCCTCATTCTCCTTGTGCCAATCATATGGACACTCCCCACCTTGGGAAGCCCTGGCCACAAGAAGTGAAACAACATCCTATCTGCCCCTCCTTCAGCCTAGCAACTATTAGCTACAGCATCACCTCCTTGGCCATGCTCAGGCTTCTATTGTTCATTTTTCCTTCAACCCAAAGCTTTGTGGCAATCAGATTGGAAAAGCATCAGGCTGCTGCCTAACACAAATTCAGGCAAGGGAACAGAAAGAAATGCACAAATCAGGGGCTGTTTGCACGTGATCATCTGGTCCTGGGGACAGTGGTGCAAGACTCCAGCTCCCACCATCCAGGTTTTTCAGGTGCACAAGAGCAGCTGAGGTCCCCTGAACGCAGGCACATCAACCTGGGCATTGCAGCGTGAGCTGCTTCCTATTAGTCACTCTCAGCACCAGTGAGACAGCAACTGTTTCTTGGAACTTTGTGGCTTCTGCTTGGCCAAACAAAATCAGTTCAGGCACACAGTGCATTACTGAAAGTACAGTCAGTGGCTCTTAAGCTTCAAGTTATCTAAACCTAGGATAGGGAAAAAAATACTCTTGACATTACATGGTTTAGAAGGTTGCAATGGAAAAAAAAATTGTGGTTCAAGAGGTTACATAAGCTGATAATGTCATGAAAATAGCCTCCTATGGAAGAAAAATAGCAGTATAATAATTAAACTAACCTTTGGCTGCTATTATTTTAAGCACATTAGGTCAAATTGGAGCAATTTCTTTGAAAATAGCCTGCCAGATTTTTTTTCCAGAAACTAAGTAGTAGTCATTTCCTTACAAACAAATATCTGCAAAATGTGGTGTGCAGCTTTTTTAATAATAATAAAAAAAAAAACCACCCTAGCACAATCTTATCTCAAACAGCTGCAGGACAGGCCAAACCCAAGAAGGTCAGGATTTTTTCCACTAAGTCATGCTTTTTAATCGTTGAGGCAGCATGAAGGGAGATGTTGCAACTGCACTTTGAAGGGGCGTGGACAGTCAATGGAAAAAACACAGAAAGGCAGATTTCCTCCAGTGTGATGGGCAGGGTGACAGCAGGCCAAGCACAGGGGCCCAAGGAAAAAGGGTTTGAGACTTAACTGTACATCTGGGGAAGCCAAGTGAGCAGGTTAACCAAACCAGCCTCCTCTTCACAGAAAAAGATAAGCCAGCAGCAGCTCTCTCTGTCCTGCTCCAGTAGGGACATGCTACATTTGTTGTAGGCCTTATTTATCTGGTCCCACTCCAGATGTAGGCAATGGAGAGAAAGAAACCCCCCTAATTTACAGCAAGCTCCACACTGGGGATTGCACAGCTCAGCTCTGACCTGGGAGCTCTGCACCCTGTGGCACAGCAGCCAGGACAGCAGCACCTGCCTCCTCCAGGCCTTTCTGCTCCCGTTATCCTGCCCAGGGCTGTGGGAGGAAGGCTCTGCACCTCCCTCCCCACAAACAGAGCAGGAGCCATGGCTTGGCTTCTCCCTCTTGTGCATGACAGCACCTTGCACACAGGTGAGGCAGACCTGGGCACTTGATGGGGGACAAGTGACAAGCAACTGGCTGTGATGGCTGCCTAAAAGCAAATTTACAGCAACTCAGAGGCATCTTCCACCCCTTCACTTGCATGATACAGCACAAGGGCTGCAACTGCTCCCACACAGAGCCCCAAATCCTGGCCAAGGAGAGACACATCCAACACCTCTAGATCCACAGAAGACATGCATGTTGCTTCTTACACCACTCAACACATCTTCTTGCTAACAGCAAGACTGGTTTTTACAGGCCCCTCTGTCTGGGAACTGCTCTCCTCATGAACTTATCCAGATCACACACAAATCAACCAAACTCTTGCCTTGCAGCTGGAAAGGGCAGGGAAAAGCAGAACTTGAAACAAAAGCCTGAAATGATTTTAGGACGATCATGTTTGCCTCTGTTTCAGATGATCCAGCTCTACTATCCTTGGATGAAGTCCTGGCAACAAGAACGGAAAGTTCTCATTGCCCTGGGGAGGCTCATACCCTCTCTCAGCATTCACAGGGATGGAGAAACACCAAAAGCAGGAGAGATGTCAGGCAATTTAGAAGATTAGCTCAGCACTACCATAATCCAAGTGACACTTGTAAATCCAAAACAACTTCCACATGTGTGCTCCATACCAACACCCATAGTTAAAATGCCTGTCTCTCCTCCCATGGGGCTGAAAAGTATTTAAATTGTATTACAGGGAGACTAAAGCAATGACATATTTCCAAATTAAGTTACTGGTTTGGGGGAAAGCTTTGCTTGACTGTGGTAGCTCTATACAAGATGCAAAGTCCACATTGGGAGATATCCCACTTCAGGCACAGGATACATCACTCATCCTCCTTGGACTGAAGGGCTGAATTTTGGGCCTCTTCAGCAATATCAATATTCC
Organism: Melospiza georgiana; assembly: GCF_028018845.1. Taxonomy (NCBI): domain Eukaryota; kingdom Metazoa; phylum Chordata; class Aves; order Passeriformes; family Passerellidae; genus Melospiza; species Melospiza georgiana. The sequence goes on along the minus strand of NC_080432.1, from coordinate 24,163,954 downwards.
AAATCCCAAATCAGCATTGAAATTCTGAAAATAAAGCTTTAGTGCCACTGAGAAGCATGGCAAGCTCCTTTCAGGAAGTGCTTTGGTCATCTCTCAGTGCCCTCTCTGGAGGGCTCCTCCAGCCACAATGTATACAATACATTTACTCACACAGCAGTCATGACTCAAAAACGAGCTCCAAGTATGCACACGGCAGCTGTGACTCAGGTTGATGAGCCACAACAACTCCCCAGCCACAGAAATACTGCCCTGTCTCAGGGCATGATGTCAGGGAAACTTCCTACATCTAACCATTTTCCCTCAGAGTAACAAGGCATCAAAGTAGGGTGGAAAAAACACACTCTGAGGTGTTGCTGCTCTGTCCTCAGTGTGGATTTCAGTGGAACACTCGTGCACAGCATAGCTGCCAACATGATTGCTTTTTTATCTGTTTATCCCATATCCTGCTTCTGTCCTCACTGAGGTCCCAGACCCTGGAATACACATTGACTCTGCCCATTAATCTTGTCTAGCAGCCGTGCTCGCTATCACCACCTCTTTGCAGCCTGGTCTCAAAGCCTTCCACAGCAGCAAGCAGCACCTCTGAAGGACTTCCCCTGCACAAATCAAAGCTGCACAGACATGAAGCACCTGACAAGAAAACAATTACAGAGGAAGTTGAATTTCCATTGAGCCAACAGCCCTTGGGCCAGTAACATACTGGTGGTCCAGTTTAACTGGAGGGATCCAGTACACACAACTCCCAGGGAAAGCCAGTGCTTCCCCAGGGCTGGTGAAGAGGTGTTGCACTCACCAGAAATGACTTCCCCAACACCAAGCTTTTGGCACAGCCACTGGAGAGAGCCTTAAGCCTATTTACCCAGATTCAGGCACTCTGACGTGATTGCCAGCGAGCTGTGGCTGTGATTAACCCGCACAGATCCCAGCATGATGCGATCACCACCTAAAGAGCTCAGGCTCCCCATGACAACCAAACCTCAGCTGAGGGCACGAGGCAAGCCCAGCCTCTGCAGGCCACTCTCCTGCAGGGGAGCCTCAAGGGGCAGCGAGCCACCTGCCAGCCAGCCTGCAGCAAAGCAGCACACTCAGCTCAGAACGCACACTTGGGGCATTAAAGCACTTTCAGTTGTGCTCAGGCCCTGCTCCACTTCCAAGAAGCAAGGCAGGACTGCAGTCAAGGCACAGTTTTGACAACAGCTCCACGAAATGATTAATTCAGCCTCGGCTTCAGCGGCATTGTTCGTGCTGCTGGGAGACAGCACAGAGGACAAGCTGGCAGAGTGCTGATGAGGCTCTTCAAAGGTATTTCTGGGGCTGGGAAGCAGCAAACAGTGCATTGGCTCTGGCTGGCAGCAGAAACAGCCTGGCTCGCTGGACACTGCCAGGCAGGAAGTGTGTGAAGCCCTCCGCAGCCACATCTGTTTGCAGCAGGGGCAACTTGAGCCATCAGCTGCATTTCAATGAGTTTTTTGTTTAGTAAGTCCCATGGGAATTATGGGACATCTATTAAAGATCCAGAAATAGCTTCTCACTGCAGGCACAAGACCCACCATGACATCATCTCTTCAGTCACATCTTCTGTTTTGTCTATGCTGCCCTGTTCTGAGACTCATGCCCCAAATTCACCACTCACTTCTGCTCAGGCCCTTGGAATCTGAATCATCTTCAGGGGGATCAGACAGCAGCTTGCTGTCACAAATACAGTAATAAAAGCTGTCTTACAGAGCATGATTTTGAAGCTAGCACACTAGCTTACAAGCATTTTACATATTAACTGGAAAAAAGGCAATCCCATGGTGAGAAGGCATGTTTACCTTAAGCCTATGGAAGAACTCAGTTAATACTGGTATTCCTTCTGTAGTCTGAGTTTTCACTATTGAGCAGTGATGACCAGCCCAGCAAAGGGCACAGGGAGGAGAGTGCAGACCTTCAGCTCATGTCTAGGACAGACAGACACCCAGTGGGTAGAAGATGCAGAAGGAAAAAGTCAACAACACAAGCTCCCTTCGCAATCACTGAGACAGAGAGGAGCCAAGAAGTTCAGTGAACTCCACAAGACAGAGGAATCAGATTGCTAAAGTTTATAATCAGGGTATGAGCTTGCTTCCTCAGTTTACTTCCAAATAAAACAAAAAAAAAGACTTTGAAACAGTTGTCTTGGTAGGACAAGTCTGTCTGCAGCGGGTACTGATGTGCTCCAGAATTCCAGCAGTGGAGCTGGGCTGTGCCACCTCCTCTGGTCCAGACAGTTTCATGCCTGCCTCTGGTGGCAGAAGCAGCCCCCAGCCTCAGGCAGCATCCTACTGACCAAATCTCAGGCAGTGCCTGCTCTACACAGCTTGAAGGGGGAATTTTGAACCCCAGTTTGAGGTCATCTCCGTAGTACAATGAGTTCAAGTTCTACTAAAGGAACAGGACAAAATTTTGAAGCTAAAACTTGATTCTGGCTCCACTTTTTATTTTTTGCCTCTCATAGCCAGCACAGGGCTGTTACACTGTGAGTGCCTGACTCTGCAGATGAGTGGAGGAAGATGCTGCAGCTCAGAACAACAAGCCTCAGTGTAGGAGCAGTCATGCTCCATTAGCCCTGTCTGGTTTTAAGTTATTGCACTACAGCTCTCAGACAAGCATACAATTTTCCATGTACCAAACTCTCTCCATCAGCACGATGAGGCACAAAGTGCCAAAGTCTGAGGTAGAACAAAAAGTCCATGGTGCTATTTGCATCAGATTTGCCCTTGCTGGTCTCAGCTGACTTTCCAACCCTTTAAGGATGCTTTCAACTTACCTTGACTTACACTGTGACATTCTCAGCCTAGCAGCCAGAGAAGGAAGGCTGGATCCTGCTCCCCAATCCTCTTTACACTAACCTGATTTAGAGGCAGACCTCCTGCACAGCCCACATACTACTAATGCCATAAGGGTCTTCCATTTCAACTCCTCTGCTCTTGCTGCCACCACTCTTCATCACATCAAGGTGAAGTTTTCCTTGCAGGCATTTGAAAAACAATTATCTACCACTAGGCCACTAAAGAGAGCAGATCCAGGATGCAGAAGCCCTGCACAGATATGAGTCGTCAGCTTTTATGACTCACATGTTCAGGTGATCCACTCAAAACCAAACAGTCCTGCTCCCCAGTTGGCCAAAGCAGGCTTTATCAAGGTCATTAGCACCTGGGGAAGAACCTGACTGAAGTGATCATTAGAACAAGCAGGGCACCTGGATTCTGCCTCTCCCTGGGAATTTGGATGGGTAGATTGAAGGATTTGACCTGACTGGGTTAAGCCTCTTCATAAGGTGACCCATAAAGGCAGCCCTTGCAGGTTACTTTGATTGCTTCACATTTAACAACTGGCATTGCCTCTGCACTCTGTAAAGGAGGAAAGAGAGGCTGCACACTCCCCACTAGGCTCAAGTACTGAAGCACAGCTATAAACCAAACAACTTGCATTATCCAGAGCCAGAATCCTGACTAAAAGAAGGAATGCATCCACTTTTCCTCCACACAGCTATGCCTTCTGCTGGAGGCCTCGGTGGTGGCCCAAAGTTCAGTCGATTTCACGCTCCAGTGCGCTGCTGCTGCCTTGTAGTTCCCTTTTCAGACAAACATTCAGCACCTCATCTGAATGCACACTTGGAGCAAATGCCTCCGTGCAGATTGTGTAACATCTGCAAAGGACAAAGCCTGCATCTGGATGTGCTGGTAAGAGTCACCCGACACACAGAGCAGATGCAAGTCGTCTGCCAGCATCCAGCATCTGTGCCAGAGCTCATCAATGAGCCTCCTGGAAGTAAGGAAAACCATGGAGCTGGGAAGCTAAGGTGCCTAACTTGTGCTGTGATTAACTACAGGCTAGGAAATGAAAGGGATGTTAAGACTAAATCTAGCTGCAGACCACTTCTTTATTGATCTAGAGATGAATAGCTAACTACATTGTTCAGAAGTTTCAGAATGAATGCAACTCGTGCCTCCAGGTACCGAAATCTCCAGTGACATTTCACGGCTCATTTAGGCTGTGTCTGCCCTCACTGTCTCTCACAGAGGATTGTTAACCCTTTCAAATGGGCACGACAGTCAGGAAAATCAAGAACTAGATCAAAAAAATGTGGATGCCACATAGACAGCATCCTTCTGCTCTCAGCAGATCAGCTGTATGCTGTGTTACAAAAATCTCATGAGCCCCCTCAGCCCAGTGAGTGCCATGAATCCTTCTTTAACCCATCTCCCACTGAGCCTCGGGAATGCTGAATGAGCAGGGGCTCGGTCACTTCAAAACAAATGAATCCTCTGCCAACCCGCACTGATAGCGAGGGATATTTTAGACAACCATCTCCTGCCAAGCAAGCATTCCAGTCTGTTGACTAGTTCTCACTACTGCAAGACCTGCCATTAGGTCAGGCTATGGAAACGTGCGTTGGACCAAGCTTAACAGTGTAGCCCAGGCAATTCCACACGGGATTAGTGCCTCAGCCGCCAGCCAAACACTCACCTGATACGACAGCCCATCCTTGCGGGGGCTTAGTCCGATCTCATCCATGGCTGGGGTGTTCATCATCACTTCAGTCATTTCAGCGGATCTCAGATAATCAGAGCTAGAGACAAAAGACAGCATTCCAGTGATCCGAGGGGCTCCGGCAGGACCGAGCACGATTCAAGCAGCGAAGCGAGCAGCGGAGACTGTAGGCAGTCTATTTCTGGTCCCTTCCTTCCTGCCCCCCCTTGGAAGGCAGCGGAAAAAGCTCAGTCCCTCGTAAGCTGAGGCTGCATCCAATGCCCTGGGAGCAGCTCCCCGGCTCTGCCCAGGAGCTCCAGCACAGCCGGGGACGCTCCGGCAGCAGCGCTTCGCTGTTAGCCCCGCTTCCCCCAGCTCTGCCCCGCGGGGAGAGAGGGGGGAAGTAAAAAACCACACTAAATAAAGTGCAAGGGCGGGGGGCTTGGTTTTTCTTTCACTTTTTTTTTTTTTTGTTAATTTCTCAAGCCGGCGCGCTTTAGCTCCCACTGACTTATTTTACAATCTCGGGGACTCCCACGCCAGCGGAGCGCGCGGCGCCAATTCCAGCTGGGCTCTTCCAGCCTTAATGGAATTTCCAGCGCGAGAAAGTGAAGCGAACTCCCTCCCGCAGCCGCTCACCCGTCCCGCTACCGCCCGCCGGGGAACCGCCGCCACCGGCCGCCGGCCCCGAGCCGCTCCCCGGGGCCCCTCGCCGTCCCACTCCTCGCCTCACCCCGGGGCGGCTAGGCGGCATGAAGGGGACACGGTCGGCTGAAGGGGCTCGGCCTCAAGCGTCCCCCCGCCCGCCCCTCACGGGAAGCGCCCACTCACCAGGGCAGGGGACACAGCACAGACATGAAGTCCCAGCGGAGGCTGCCCCAGGCAGGGGGTGGTGGAGGGGGCACCCAGGCGCTGCGGGACGATGCGCGGCGCTGCCGGGAAACCGAGCACGATCCCTCACGCCTCGGCCGCCGCCTCCGCTCTGAGCCCCGCGCCCGCCGCCGCGTCGCCTTAAATGGCCCCGGGGGGCGTGGCCCGGTCTCAGCCCCGCCCACCCAACTGACGTCAACTTTTTCATGAATGGCCTCGGCGCCGCCCGCGGGGGGACGGTGTGGGGGGGGGTGTTCGTCTGTCCGTCCGTCCCATGTCCCCGCCACAGCCACCCCGTGCCGGGCGTTCCCAGTGCAGGGAGGTCAGAGCGGTGTGTTCCCGCTGTCCCGGCCCGGGCCGAAGCGGGATGCGGCCCCCCGGCTCTGCTGCCGGCACCTCGAGCATCACCGCGGCTGGCGCTGGGTGTCACGGAGCGGAGCGGGTCTCAGGCGCGGCCCCTCCGTGGCGGTGGCGGCCGGGGACACGGGCAGGGACGGCAGGTGTCCAGAAGCGGCAGCGGCCGCCCAGCCCCGCTCCTGCCAGCACCTTCCGTGCCCCGCACCGCCGGCGGGGGTAAAAGCTGAGTGAGGAGCTCCAAGGGGCCGAGTTATATTTAGCAAGATAATGTGAATCAATGACGGGAAGGCGCAGGAGCAGAGGGAGAGGCAAATCCATTCGCTGCCCGGGCAGCGTGAGCACCGCGGGCAGCTGTAGGTAAAGCACATTTCCTGCATTCCCCTCCCAACATGAAACTTCTGGAAAGCAAAGTGCATCTTTGGGCCAAAGGCCTGGGCATCCCAAGCTCAGCACGACTCCCGACTTTGTGCATGGATCTGCTGGTGTTCGTGCAGCCTGAAGAGCGGGCTGTGCCCCGAGGCACATGCCACGGGATGGGCCGGGCTCTCCAAGGCTGCTGAGAGACGCTCAGGGCTTCTGGGGACAGTTCCCCCTCTGTTTGCTTACCCAGGGATGTTGCTGTACGCTGGCAGGTGAAGTTTAGTGCCGGGACTGTTTGGATTCCACCTGTTGCTCCGTGCTGCTGCTCAGACTTTGCCAACACAGTGGATAACCAAACACACACTTACAAACGCTTCTCGTGTTTCCCTCAAACGCAGAACACTCAGCTGCTGCCTTGCTTCACACACATGTCTATGCACGGGCAAATACTTGCTATTTGCCCCAGTTTTTTAGTGCTAAAAATGCACAAGTTCAGTGTGTCTGAAGGGAAGCTTTGCCCTCGGCTCCACTGATCTACCCTCCAGACTGTGTATGAGTGTGTACATCCCTACACGCATGTGTTTCCTCAGACCGGATAATTTAATCTTCTTAGATTGATATTATATAATGTGAGCGTATGTGGGTGTTTCACATCAGGCTGCAGCAAGCTGCTGCTTTGTGCCACATTAGAATGAATCACAAGGAGTCAGTCGAGCCCCTGCAAGCCTGTGGAAATTCAGGTGGGTGGCAGTGAGCTCCCTGCAAAGGGCCACCAGTCACCTTCTGCAGGGTTAAAGGGAGGGAGGCAGCAGAGGGGACTGGGTGCACACGGTCCCTTTGCCCTCCTTGAGCCTCCTGACAATGAGGTTTGGAGTCAAGGAGAGGAGTGCGAGGACAGCCAAGTCTCCGAAGTGCTGGGGAAACAGCTTCCCTCTGTTCTGCTGGCCTGTCCACCCAGACCCCCTCTCCCTGCTGCATGCCCTGGGACACACACGTTCACATTGACTGTCTTTGCTGATTTCTCCACTAAGAGAATACCAAGACTTGACTTGTAAAATGCTTTTTTGATGCAGAACAGCCCAGGTCAGTGCCTGGTAGTATGTGCAGAGGCTGGGAGACCACTCTGGGAGAAGGAGAGACAGGGTGCTGCTTCAGTCAAGTCCCTTAAAATTAATTTTCCAGCCTGCCCCAAGCGCTTTCTTCTCCCACCACGTCCAGTTAAAATGTGGGACATGAGATGGGGACATAGCTCAGTTCCCTGGGATGTTTCATTCAAAGCAACCCTGCCTGTGTCCCTCAAACACATATACACCTGCTATGGATTTCCCAGTGGTGTCTGTACAAAACAAAAGCTGATGAAAAACGCACATGCCCCCCAGGCCCTCTTTCACCAGGCCCACTGATTTGTCTTTCTAAATGCCTTCCTACGCTCAGCAGGGCTTGAAGTCCAAGGTTTTTCTCTCCTTGGGAAGCTCATTCCTTTAAGTATATAATCTTTGATACATCAAAGTCCCTGAAGGAGGTCAAGGGACAGAAATGGGACTCAATCTCCCCTCCATGCAGCCCCCATGGCTCCTGCAGCAACCACTAAGAAAAAGCAGCTCAAATGCCTATGTCCTCTGGGCTCTGCCTTGCCATCTTGGCTGGCATGGGAAGATATTCGACTTTTTATGGATAAGAGCCTTTCAGGGGGTGTGAGGGGGATGACACAGAACAAAATCCCTGCATGTCTCTGTGCTGAGTACACAGCTTACTTCCCAACAACTGGGTGAGAACGTGGGCCCTGGGCCTGGCCAATTCCCATCGGGAGCCCTGGGGAATCCGTGCTTTTACTGGCTCCAAGCCAGGGCGAGATCTATCCATGTGATTAACCCTAAATGTGTTAACAACCCTTTAGAAAGCACAGGCACACCTCCCGTGATTCCCATCAGTGATTCCCATCAGCCACACTTGGCTGCTCCCCTGCTTCGGGGTGGCTCCTGTGGCCACCAGGGTGAGGTTCCGTGGGTGAGCTGTGCACCAGGAGCACTGCACCTCTGGCCCTACCCTTGGGGGAAGTCTTGCTGAAGGCATCCAGGTGTCCCAGGGATGGAAGATGTGTTATAAGCCTGGGAAGGTGTTCTCCATGCAAGGGAGTTGTCCTATAACAAACAGCTCCTTCTGCTTTACTTGTCCAGCCAGGTGTGAACAGCTGGGGCTGCGGAGGTGAGCAGGAGGGGCTGTTGTACCTGTGGCTCCCACCTTGCTAAGAACAAGCTTTCCTCTTTGGATAAGCCTTCATATCATGTCTAGGCTGAAAATGAGGGAGCCCAATTAACCCTTGAGCTGCTGAGCTGCCACCTTGGAAATGGCATCAGTTTTCAGTACATCCCAGATCCTAAAATGCCAAGTCCTCACCTCTCTCAGAGAGCAAAGCAAGAGGAGTTTCCTGCCATCCATGAGCTCACAACCACAGAGCAGTACATGGGAGCAGAGAATAAAATGGGATTAACTCAAAGTCTTTGATCACAAATGAGAATGAACCCCTGTGCTCATTCTCTGCTCTCTTGATAGGAGCAAGATACAAGCATTTCAAATTGCTATTTTTTTGTCTTTTATTTTCAGCCAGTTCTAGTAAATGGAGCTCAACCTGCTCTGATTTCCCTTTTTTCCCTTATCTCAATGTTCACTAAGTCTCTGTTTCACTGCTGTGTATTTTTCCATTAAACACTGGATTCCCCTGTCACCTGGGGGCAGGAACAGCAGCACTTGGGCTCTCAGCTGGAGTAAAGGGCTTTCCAGGGCGTTGAGCTGAGGGGAACCAGATGAGCCCCCTGCCTTTTTTATTGTCTTCAGTTAATTTTATAAATCCCTGTAATATTTTGCTTTTCAGGACAGCATAAACCAACCAACAAATGGAAGCTCACACATTCTGGATCAGCAGCAATCCAGCAGGAGCAGAGTGATGCTGAAGGACAGAGCATCACTATCCTCCTGGAAGACACTTGTGCATCAGCAGAGCCAAGGAGATTGCTCATTTCCCTATATTTTCCCCTAACCTGCTTGCAATGCAAGAGTTTTCATTGCATTTGCCTCCAAGCAAACACAAGACACGGCGTGTCTGGATTTAGATCCCACTCGGCACAGGCTGAGCGCACGACAGCTGCTGGCACCCCAGCCCCTCTGCAGCCATGCACGTGGCCACCTCCCTTTTCCAAGGGGCCACTGAGGCTGCCCGTGGCCACCTCCCTTTTCCAGGGGGCCACTGAGGCTGCCCGAGGCGACGTGACCAGCGCAGGGTCACCCTCGGGGTCATCTCCATTCGGGAGCGGAGCTCGCCGGTTCTTGTCTCCCGGCCAGCGTTGTGAATCCTACGGGGAAAGTTTCCTAGTGAAAAAATAAACTCTTCCCACTTGGAATTTAAAAACAAAACCATGGAAACGTTTCTCTCCGTCCTAATGTTTTGCAAAAAAGTTATTTTAACAAATTTAAATTTGGGGCTTGATTTGACCGTCCAGTGCCCTTTGAAATAGTTGAATCCAGGCCATCACCGCAACCATGTTGGAGCCAGGCTTTGAGCTCCTGCTTGCCTGACATCCCACCAGCACCTTGGGCATTTAAGTCCCCCCTCCTCAGCTGAGAGGTGGTCAGGCTCCCACCAGTTCTGGTTTCCTGCACACACAGTGTGCAGTATCTTGTTTTTGCTTCACCAAGTTTCATGACCCCCTTGCAAATAGTTTGCATGCCCAGGGATGCTGCAGACAAGCTGAAACAGCTGCCACCTGCAGGCTGCCACCTTGGTGGCACCTCCAGAGACTGTCCCATGTGCCTCTGCCCAGCAAAATCTTCCTAAGAGGTGGTGACTGCAGCTCAAACCAACTCTGGGCTGTCCCTGCATGGCCCTACCTGTGCATGACCTGGCACAAACCCTCTCCTGTCCGTGCTCGTGGCACACAATCTATTTATTTCCCTGGAAAAAACCAGGCTCTCGCAGTGTCATTCTTTCCAGCCACTTTCCACAGAGCATCACGTTTCACAGTGACTTTCAGAGAGTGATTGAGAAGAAAAGGCCACTCAACGTTTGGCTGTCCTGCTCCATGTGTCTCGTGTTGAAGGGGGTTGGAGAGCAGAGAGGAAAAATGGGGGTCATACTCTGTGATGAAAAGCAAAAAAGGATGGATACAGCTGGCAGAGTAGAGAGGTTTAATCTTATAGACCCAGATGGGCAGCTAAGGGCCTGGGAATTGGATCTGCTTTTGCAAGGTTGCCTCTGGTTTTATTTTACACTGACCCCCCAGGAAGGAAGGGGCCGTGCTGGAGCTGAGTCTGGAGCCTCTGGTGAGGCTGGCTTGGGGTGGCTCAGCTGGTTTCCATCCAGCTCTGCAGGCTCAATTCAGTGAAAAACTTAATCTTGTCTTGATAATTTGGTTTATGCTTAAGGACTTTTCTGAAATGGAGACTTTCCTTGGATGGTGACAGCTCTTGTGGATAGCCATGAGGAGAGTGGAAGGGCCAGCGACAGGAGGAAAGGACAAAGGACATGGCTTCTCTGTCCCAAGAAACCGAAAATATGAAGACCTTGGTTTCTTCTTCTCTTTTCCTCTCCATTGCTAGAGGTGGCACAGCTCTATGTCCAGAGTTCCACCCAATGCCTGGTCCTTGTTTCAGCCAGCCCTGCCTGGGACATGTCCCCACACAGTCTGCAGTTCTTCCTGGACTCGTTGCTGGTCTCCATGACTCTTCCCTGGCCCCCTCTGTTGCCCACTGCTCTCAGAGGGGCTGAATTTCAGAGCCATTTTGCAATAAGGTAAAATTCCACAAAGCAGGAGAGAATTGTGCTCAAAAGCCCAGCAAAAGGGATTTGATGTGGACCTCACACGTGTAGGTGTATCACCAGCAATCCCCTCCAGGCTCCTGCAAAAGGAGGTGTCTTCTCCATCCTTCTGGTGGCTCCTGCAGGAGATGCACTTGGATAAAGAAAGCAGCAAAGCCCCATGTCCAGGGCAGGAGGACGTGTCCTTGCTGGACTCTCTGGAGTTGTAGTGAGCACCCTGCACCCTGAAGGAAGCCAGCAGAAGATGTGAGCTCTCAGTGTGGCTCCAGATCATGCCAATACAAAAGGACACATTGAGAACAATGAGTGTCTGGATTAATATTTATATTCTGTCAAGGGAACAGAAATGCCTTTTGGCTGGAATTGGTGTATGGAAGATCTTTCATTTAAAAAATTGAATCCTTTACTCAATCACTGCATTTCCCTTTTTCATCATCCTAGAGTTTTATTTATTGACGGGTTTATTTTTTTTAACAGGGTATGTTTTTTAACAGTGTAGTTTTTGGTTTTTTTTTTTAAACAGAGTTTATTTTTTTAAACACTAGTATTTATTTCCCTTTTTTAAATCTGTTGGTCAGATGAGTCGTGCCCTGGGACGAGTTAACCCTAGAGGCAACATCTCCCTTTCCCAGTTTCTGGCAGGTCACTTCCAAGCATCAGGGAGACAGAGGGAGCATGAGAAACACAAAGATAAGTCCCCTGCCTAAGAGGGAGAGAGGCTACACGGACATCCAAGCATCAAGAAGGCACCAAAACACAGGAGCTAACTGGGGGAATTTATTCCTTCTGTAGTGTCTCATCTATGCTGTACTTAAAGCTGTGACCACTGCTATCCCAGCACAGGGCAGCTTTACACCAGAAATACTATTTTTGCACCAAAGGAGGACTAACATTCTCGATGTCAGGCACATCTGTCTCAATAGAAGTGAGCCAGTGCTCCAGCTCTGGCTGCTGTGAGAGCAGATAAACCACTGTGTCCCCACCACAAAGCATGGGAGAGGATGAGCAGGGGATGGCTGCCCCTGGAGTTTCCTCAGCAGAGTCAACTTTGTTAAAAAGAGTTGAAAGGACCTAGGGCAGAAAATTAGTGATGAAAATCTAGTACTGATTTAGGGGATAGCTGCTCACCCAGCAGAGCCCCAAGCTCTTCTACTGGTTGGATGAAAGGCAGACTTAGGAAGACCTATGGCCACACTGCAGATGAGGAGCATGGGACAGCTCGGACCAGGATGTGCCTGGCCTGGCTCCTGACAGGCACCCAGCTCCTCTGGGTTTGTGGTAGGTCCAGGCTTGGGGAGCAAATCCAGGCCCTTGGGAGAGAGGGACTCTGACCACATGGGTCTCAGCAATGCTCCTCTCCACCCTGTCCTGCATGTGCACAGGTGTGCAGGAGCCAGCACGGCCCCGTGTGGTCATCGGCCTGTCCCATCCCTGTCCTGGTCAAAGTTTCTTACTGTTGCCTATTAAACCAAACCATGATGCTCAGCACTGACCTTAACTCTGACCTAAGAGGGCCTACATCTGTCAAGGAGCAAGAAGTAATCCCATGAAATCCTCAGCTTCCTACTTAAGAGCGGAGGCTAGTTACCCTTTTGCCTTCTGCTCCAAGAGCTTGCTAAGACAGGGATCGATGCAGTAATTGCTTCTTTGGGGACTCCAGGAATGAGTAGCTAAAGTAGCTCAGCTCTCAAGTCATGCGCCTACTCAGTGGCAGCTCTTCCCTCCCTTTCCAAAGGCTGCAACCTGGCCCCAGTGCGGATTTGTGTTCTGCTCTCGGTGACACTCCTCAATCCCTGGTTTGTGATCCTCTACCCAGAATAACCATGTGGCAGGATGATCCCTTCCTCCCCTCACCCACCACTACTGCTGTCATTCCCAAAGGAGCAGGGAGAGGATGCTGGCCCCAGCTCATTGCATCCCATACAGTTACACACAAGGGAGTGGGGCAGTGTTCACTGTGTAAACCCTTCATCCAGAGAGGCCCTCAGGAGGAGTCACTGAGGTTTGTCTTACACAGCTCCGGGTACTTCCCGTGGTAGGAAGCAGCCTTGAGGTTCCTGTCCTCTGGCAGCTGCATTGTCTGGAAGGGATGGGCTTTATCTTAAATCTGTCACTACTGCTGAAGAATAGTAATCGGGCACCTCAGCCATGCCTCCAAAGAAGAGACAAATTCTCTGCTCACCCTCCTCTACTCGTATGGACTTCAGTGCAATTGCACCAGGAGAAAACCCACCCCCTTTGCTCCCAGCTGCTGAGGGCACCCAGGACTCGCCGTCTCCCCTGTGCCCACAGCTGGGAGTGTCCCCTCTCCTGCCACTGAAACCTGGGCGCTGAAATTCCTGCAGAAAGCATCTTAGGGGGAAACTGCGTCCAGAGCGTGAACCGGCGGCACGAGGTGATGCCCGTCCAGGTCTCCGAGCCATTCTGGGCCGGTGTCCAGCATGGGGGAGCAGGGAAAGCGGCCGAGGTGTCCATGCGCGGCTCTCCAGCCGCTCTCCATCCCCCCGCACCTCCTCCTGCAGCCGCGGCGTGCGGGACACGCTCCCTGCCGGGAGCGCCCGGCCCTGCAGCATCCTCGGGGATGGATGCGCACCCATCTGTCCGCGCTGCGGGACAGACGGACGGGCCGCGCCGTGCGCCCAGGGGGCTGCTCGGCGTTTGGCAGCCGCGGAGCAAGCCTGCGTGCCGGGTTCGCGGGTGGGGACTCCCGCTCGGTAGGCAGACGGCAGCAGAGGGTTTGTGGGTGGGAAGGTGTCTCCAAACACAGCCTCAGCCACCACCAGCTTAGTCTTGCAGCCGGGGTGTTTCTGCAATATGGAAAAGTATCACCATGGCTCCCCCCTCTGCAAAGGAGCACTTGGCAGCCGAGGAAGTAGGTTGGGAGTGCAGTCACAAGCGATGCTGCAAGAAGTGGCAGGCTTCCCACAGGAAGCCTCTTAAAATGCTCCATGGATCCCGTGCAGAGCATCGCCAACACCTCCATGGTGCAGCCACCCCTACAGGAGATGAGGCCATGCCAGCCTGACTCTGCAGCAGTTTGGGGAAGGATGAGGATGGCCTTCACACTTGAAATTAAAGGCTACAGAAGCAGGCAGGAGAACCAGCAGCCCCCATGCCAGGGCTGGGCGAGGGGGCTGGAGTTGCCATCAGGTGGCAAATGTGCCTGGACCTTCATAGCATCTCAGTGTGTATGAAGGAGGAATTGTCCCACTCCCCTGACTGTGGGCCACACGGTCTCACCACTACAGGACACAGCCTGTGTCCCAGGGGCCCAGCCTGCTCGCAGAGGGAGCCAATAGATTCCCTGGGTTATGCTGGACAAAGTCAAAACCTGCAGCTCAAAACCTACCTGTGAGATGGACCAAAGCTTCTGTGGTGCCTGGGAGCAAGGGAGGGCACAGAGGCCTGACCAGGGATGTTTTTCTCATTGTAGCACCAGCTACTGCACCAGACCAAAATCAGCCCCTCGTTTGAAATATGGTGCTCCCTGACCTAGCCAAAACCATGCCAGGCTTGCAAGGTGAGGCTGGCTGGCTGCACATGGAGCTGCACAGGAATCAGGCGCAACATCTGTGTCTGCAAGGAAGCTCATCCCCCTTATCAGTGCTAGTGCTGACCCAGCCTCCCTGGGTCTTGAGAACTATCAGCCCCACCGTCCTGAGGGTGTGCCAGGGGCAGGTCCTTGCAGAGATAACCCAGCTTTGTGTTAGCAAGCCATGCCCCTAAGCACCAGGACACACCCCACTTCTTGTGGGGAGCCCAGCAGAGAGACCCAGCACCAGGGAGGTGGGAAGGAGGATGATACAGCAGCAGGGCTGGCCAAACCTTGCTGTGAGCTGCTTCAATAGAAAAGCAATCACTCATGCTCCACCTAAAGGCCTGTGATTTAATCCTGGGGGACCAACAAGGGGAGATCCAAGATAAACAACATCTGTGCATTCACAAATAGGAAATGGAGCTGCTTTCATGTCCTGAGCCTGTTGATTAACCGGGTTATTGTTTGGCTTGGCACCAGAAGCTCGGTGACTTGGAAAGAAGGTAACTAAAAGGGATCATTTTGTTACACACCCTGAATTCGAGAATCTTTAAGTAGTGTGCGGGTTTGCATTTTGTCTGCAGAAGACTGATGGGAAAAGGTAGCAGAAGAGTGCAGATGGCTATCAGAAAGGAACCTGTGTTTAGTCTGCTTGTGCCAGATGGGAATGGAAAGTTCTCTCCCTTGCCAAGTGTTTAAAAGAGGAAATAGGATGTGATATTCTACCTCCCACTCCTTTCTCTCCCCTGAAACCAACTCACTGCTCTACTTCCATTTGTTGTAAAAAGGTAAAAAAAAATGTAGCTTGGCCCATGTAAAGCCTTGGAGACAGTTGGAGACACACCTTGTTCCTTTTTAATGTGTTTATTATGTGGAGACGGATGGAACAGTGTATTTTTATACACAGCTGGGCCCAGCACTGCGCAGCACCTGTCCTTCAGTCGCTCATATTCATCCCTGTCACAGAAACAGGACTGCAAAGTCCCCAAACCATCTTCTGCTGTCATCTTCTGCACACAACTCACGATTCAGACACCCTGGCTGACAAACCTACCTGTGAGATGTACCAAAGCTTCTTGTCTGAAATTCCTATGCTTCCCCCTGGTTAATAAATCCAGGTCTGCTCTGAACTGCGGCTGCCTGGGGAACTTGTGGAGGTGGGGGAGGCTGGGATTGTGAGGCTGGATTGAGGCATTGCTTTAGGGAGCTCCAGGGATTGACCCTTGGTGATGTGATGCATCAGTAAACTCCTGGGTTAACTGCAGAAATATCTTTTGGATGTGGAGGATGTGGATAACAGAATCACAAAGCAGCTCTGGGCAGAAAGGACTGGTCCAGGGTCTCCTGTCCAGCCCCTGCTTGGAGCCAAGCTGGCCTGCAAAGTTGAGCAGGCAGCTGAGGGCTGGTCCAGGTGAGCTGTAAGTGTTTCCCAGAGCAGAGGTCCCACCACCTCCCCAGGCAACAGGCCCAGGGCCTCACCATCCCCATGGTGAACATTTTTCTTTCTCCCTAACCAGAACTTCCCTCTGCAATTTGTGCCTGTTGCCTCTTGCTATGTTCCTCCAAGAAGGGTCTGGCCCCACTTTCTCACCAGCCCCCCACAGGGGGTGGATGACAGTAGCCAGACCCCCCCCCCCCTTTGCCTTTTGCTCTCCAGATGGGACAAGCCACCTCCAAATAATGTAAAGCAATGTCCTCATAGCAATAACATCCACCCAGCTGGTCTCAAGCACAGGCACTTCTGCAGTGTCCTACAGCTACAGCTTCTGAAGGATGGCTCTGATCACTTATTTCCCCAGATAATTAAAGAACATTTGTATAACCTTTTCATGGAGGCAAATGGCCTCTTGTGCTCCAGCCCCGATCTGTGTGTACCCA
Organism: Melospiza georgiana; assembly: GCF_028018845.1. Classification (NCBI taxonomy): domain Eukaryota; kingdom Metazoa; phylum Chordata; class Aves; order Passeriformes; family Passerellidae; genus Melospiza; species Melospiza georgiana. The sequence goes on along the minus strand of NC_080432.1, from coordinate 24,147,647 downwards.
GAAATGAAACCATGACTGAGCAGAGCAGCCCTGTGTGTAACAGCAGAGCCCTCAGGAGAAAAGCTTCTATCACACCTTCCCCTACAGCCTCCAGGCCACCCCACAAACACAGACCCCACAAACCTGCCCTGTTCACAAAGCCACAGGGTGCTGGGTGTGGGCACGGTGCCCACTGCTGCAGAAATCCTTGATGAGGAGAGGGAACAGGGGCCAGCACCCACCCAGCTGGAGATGCTGCAGCTGCTGGGCACTGGCCACATGGCCATCATGGCCACATGGCCATCTCCAGCCTGAAAGGACACAGCTCCTCAGAGTGGGGATGAGGCACCTGCTAGAGGGTGGGGGGCTGAGCGTGGTGGGCAGGAGGGAGCTGGGGCAGCCTGGTCCCCTGCCTGCCCCTGGTGTGTGCAGGAAGCCACCAGGCAGCCCCTGGACTCCAAGGGCCTGGGGATTTAATTAGCAGTTTCAGGAATGTTCTCAGCTTTGCTGCCTCTGGCACTAATTATTAAATCTTTCCAAAGCTGCTGTCTGTGTGAAACAAGGCCCTTGGTTACATCAGTGCTGCTGTGGGCAGCAGGGCAATGCTGTGAGGGTGTCTGCTCAGTCTGGAGGGGCTGGGCATTCCTATCTTTTACTCACAGGGAAAGAAAGGATAAGGCTTCCCTCTCACTGTCACATGAGAGGTGCTGTCACTTGCCTTGCCAAGCACTGGGGTGTCCTGCCTCTGCTCTGGAAGGGTGTAAGCTTCTCAGTTGTGGGGAGCAAGGGAATGGGGCAGAAATAGGCCTGGCCTGCCTGGGATACATGTGAGGACCTGCCTCCAGCTGGCAGGAAATCCACATGGAGACTGGTGAGATCAGTTCAGTAATGGTTGCAGGAGAGGATGGGAGAAGGAGGGGCAGGGATGGGGAGAGATGAATGCAAGATGGATGGGTGACTGGGATCTGACTGGCAAAAAATGGGAGCTGTGGAGTTAGGACAGGGTTGGGGACAGTCATGGGAGAGAAGCTTGGATAGTGCTGGCTGTTTTTGTAAAGGAGTTGCTGTGGGGAATGGGCACCCAAAGATCAGCCTTTCCCCGTGCCAGTGCCTGCCCTCAGCAAAGGCCGAGCACACAGGGAGGCAGCTGTACCCCCTCTATGCCAAAGGGCCAGCTGGGTTCCCATCCCTTGTCCCTTTCCTGCCTATCAGAGGCAGGGAGAAGTGCTTAACTGCATCCAGGGTGGTGTGAAGCCCTGCTGTGTTTTTTCCAGGTGAGACTCCCCAAATCACAGCCCCCTCAAAGCTGCTGGATGGTCACAACCTCCTGACAACCTGCAGGCAGCCTGGCAGGGCCTTGCTCCCCAGCTGCACTTCTTGCTCTCAGGTACAGAAAGGTAAAATCCTTTCCATTGCCCGGGGAGGTTAAGCCCTGGTTAAGGAGAGCTCACCAACAAGCAGTTTGACAAGTTGTGCTACCAATGCAGAGAGCTACGGCCACATCTGGGCAGGAGTGGGGCCTGAGCGCATCCCTGCTGCAGGGCTGCTGCCGCTGGCTGCACTTGGGCAGGGAGGGATTTAGCCCTAAGAGTCTTAGTGACGCATCTTGGGAGACTTAGGCTGAGCCTGGCTCACAGAGACGTGACCCGTGCTGCATTTCCCGTGCTCACCTGCCAGCCTGCATTATGTGAGCTGTCACCGCTCCCACACACAACACGTGAGCGCCGTGGCACAAGGAGGGGGAAACAGCCCAATTCCTACTTGGCCCAGCCTTGCCCCTGCACCAAGGCTGCTGGAACACAATGTGGGGCTGCTCCCAAAGAACAAAACCCACTGCTTAAAGCTGACAGGGAACCAGCAACCAGCTTGCTGTTGCTTTGACTGGAAGGAGGAGATGCTGAGGGACCTTGTGTCTCTGGGTCATCTACAGGAGAGTCCTTTCCCCTGCCTTGGGGGGTCAGCATTTAGGATGGGGAAGAGCCAGGACTGTGATTGCTGAATTCTGGCTTCTGTTTGACCTGTATTTGTAAGAATTGCAGTATGAGTCACTGCAAACAAAGCAGCAAAGACCAAGGCACAATTTAATGACATTGTTTATGATAATTCTATCCACAGGTGTATTTTTATAGCTGAAAAAATTGGGGAAAGGAAAGTAAAGGTCTTACTTTGCCTTGCAGAAAGGCAGTCCCAGCGCCAGGACCAGCCCTTGGAGAATGGAGCAACATGCTGGTTTTCACTGTGAGGGCTGGCTTGCACAGAGACCACCCACTCAGAGAACTGACCTGACTTTGGCGATCACGTTCAGCCGAGATGAAAGTTGAAACAAGGCCAGCTGTAATCCCCAAGAAACCAGGCCACTCTCAGGACTCAGGACAATCAGGTCCCATTAAAAAGCATCTGCCAGACTGATGTCCTGTGGGTTTCATTACCGTGCTTAGCTAGAAATCATTGGTGAGGACTGATCTCCTGTGGCCTGGGGAAGGAGCTCAAAAGCTGCAGGTCATTTTCAGGTGCAGCAGTGTCTGTTTTCAGAATCTTATCTCCCAAAGGCAGTGGGATGATGCCTTTGGCAAGTAGCGTACTCAGCTTCTTCCCTAAAAGACATGGAAACTTAGGAAGAGAAATGTGACAGTCTTGGAAGTGACAGGTGAAGTGCTCAAAGTACTCGGTACATGACAGGGCACAGCTAATAAGCAGCAAAGAGGACACCACGGAAATGCCTGCTGTTGTTTGCCTTTTTCCTCACCATCAGTTTGTCTTTTCACCATTGCAAAGTCTCTGAGCCACAATTAGGAGAGGAACTTGTTGCAAGAGTTCCCAGATTTAATTGAGCTCCCTTGAAATGAAACCATTTATAACAACCTTTTGCAAGGACAAAACACGCTGTACTCTGCTCTGGTACAGCCAGGAATATGCTGTCCTGGGGGCTGGGGAGCCCCACTGCAGCACACAGGGACAGCTGCCACCCAGAGACAAGCTCCCTGCTGGTCCACCAGCTTCAACCCAATCCCACTGAAATCAGTAGGAATTTTAAGATCCCTGATGCAGGAGTCATAGGATGCAGAACTTGGGTCTGGCTCCAGGAAATATATTTAGTAGAGAGGAACAAGAGCAGGCTGTTAGGAAGATGATTTTTTTATTATATTTCATGTATCTCACCTCTCAAATGCAGTGAGATCCCTGTCCTAGTCCCTAACTGGAGTGCATCTAATGGGATCTTGATTTGCCTTTTTTAATCAATGAGGAACACTCTCTGCCTTGCCTCTTGGCAGGACAGACAAAAATGCTCACACTGCAGTGGTGGAAGCATAGAAGGGCAGATCCAGACCTTGGCTCATGTTCTGGACCTCTTGCTCATCCCTGCTCCTGAACAGCTAGAGCTGGGTGGCAGCTGAGGACTTCTTCATGTATTTTTGGAAGAGAAGTCTCCTAGCTGTCTAGAAATCACACACTTGCCTTTCTGCCTGTCTGGGGCAAGAACACATGATGCCAAAGTCACGAGCTGACCTTGGGTGACACTTGGGCATCTCTGGCTAGTTTAGGAATAGAGCACGGAGTCATGGCAGGACCAATCATTTACTCACTAAAAAAAGGTTGGTTTGGACTAAAGGGGAATGTTTGCAAATGTCACCCCAAGTCAGCAGACAGTCACACCAGTGCTTCAGACATTAGGGGCAAATCCCAGTATAAAGAAGTCCTGGCGAGCTTCAGACTTCTTTCAGGAAGTTCTTTAATTTTGCTGAGCAAACCAAACTACCAGAAATGTTCGCTTCTGACTGATCTAAAATGAACCCACTTGACCTTCTTGCTGATTTGATTAATAGGAGGAAGAATTTCGTATTTGTACAGTTTTAATAACAAGCCATCAAATAGAAGCCATGAACTGTGGCTGAGCCATGTCGGGAGCCTCCTGGAGAAGGGAAAATTGTCCCAGCCTGACCTGCAGCAGCTGCAGCACCATGAGCTCAGTGGAGCTCTTCAGGATTCACTGAGGTGCCTTCTCCTAGGCCCTGAATGTTGCGGCTGGAAGACACCCCTCATGGCTTAGAGGTGCTGCATTATCAAAAAAGTCTTCATTGCAGCAGGTTTTACAAGAAAAAGCAGAATCATCTTGGAGCATTTGTAGTGGGGATAGAAAGAAGAAAGACTTGCAGCATTCTTTTACAAATAAAGTTATTTTAAAATGTTGAAATGTGTCTAAAATAGAAAGGCCGCCCTGTAGAACTGGCTCAAGCCAACATGACAATAAAACAGGAACCTATCTGCCTTGTTTTATGGCCTCCTGCCATCCACACCCAGCAAACGGAGCCCAACACCAGAGGGTCAGCCTTGTGTCCAAAGAAGTCACGACTTGCAAGAGCAAATTTGGCAGAAGCTGCGGGGCAGAGTGACTTTGAAGAGAAGCAGCTTGTTTCTTTTGGGGACAGGGTGGAAGGGATGTCACTAAGTAAAAACTGCCATGACTTTTATCCGTGCGTGTCTAAACCCAAACCTGGCTTTACCCGAGGGCCAGAGCCTTCAGGTACTACATGCCACCAGCAGACGCTGCCGATGGTTGTTGCTCCGCTCTAATGAACACTTGTTTCACGCTTTAGCTGCACAAATGAGCCGGGCCGGGGATTTTTGCGGGGCGGCGGTGTCAGCAGCGGTGTGTGCTGACAGCAGAGGGGGGTGTTGGGCCGCTTTTCCTGCGCCGCCCGTGCCCAGCCCGGCGGCCGAGCGGGGCCTCCGCGGCCCGGCCGCTCTCGGAGCGCGGCCTGAGGGCACCGGGGCCATCGTGGGCCCGAGGGGTGCGCGGAGCTATGGGGGTCTGCAAGGGGCTCCTCCTCATCTCCAGGTTAGGCTGGGAGAGGAGGTCTGGTCCTGACAGCTTCTGCTGATGCCTCTGGTTTTAGCTTTTATATTTTTCAGCTTCTGCGCTGCTTTAGTGTGTAAGTCTAGGCTTTGTATTAGGGGACAGTAAGCTCTCTTCACAGAGCAGGGAGACAAAGCAATTTCTTCTCTAGCTGGGGATCAAAAACAGCTGATCCAGATCTCAGGCCCAAGAGCATAAACAACGTGGACTGAAGAGAGAAAGCAAGGATGGAACTTCATGGGCTAAAGCTGTAATAGGACAATTAGCTCCAATATGCTGATGGACCAAAACTTATAAAAGTATGAGACCTCGTGACTGGTCAGGAATTTTGTGGCCATTTTGGGTTGTGCTGCCCAAGGTGGATCTATTGAGGCCTCCTAATAAATTCCTACTTTATTCTTTAGCTCCATCTGGTCTCTGTTCTAGGTCAGCCTTTACAGGCACCACTGCAGCCCCTCGGCTGCTCCCTCACGGTATCAGAGCAAAGCTCCGCCCTGGCAGTGCTCAGGAGCACAACTCACACCTTGAAAGCGGCCCCATGAGCAAGGTGAGGGGTGGAAATTCATTCCCACCAGAGAACTGGAAGTGCTCAGCTCTGTGGGGCCTTGGATCGCAGCCTCTGACAGTCACAGGGCCAAGGTGAATTCATAGAACTGGAGAATGGTGTGGGTTGGAGGGAGCCTTAAAGGTCACTTAGTTCCAAACTCCTGTCAGGGGCAGGGACACCTTCCACTAAACCTGAAAGCCCCATCCAACCTGGCCTTGAACACTTCCAGGGAAGAGACATCCATAGCTTCTCTGGGCAACCTGTGCCAGTCCTTCACCAGCCTCTAAGAAAAGAACTCCTTCCTAACATCTAATCTAAATCACTCCTCTTTTAGTTTACAACCATTTTCCCTTGTCCTATCCCAATCTGCCCATTTAAAAAGTCACTCTCCCTTTTTTGAGTAAGTCCCCTTTAAGTATTTGAAGGTGCTCTAGGGTCTCTTTGGAGCCTTCTCTTCTTCAGGCTAAACAGCCCCAGCTCTCTCAGCCTGTCTTCATAGGAGAGGTGCCCCAGCCCCCTGAGCATCTTCCTGGCCTTCCACTGGACTGTCTCTAAGAGGTCTGTGTCTCTCTTCTGCTGGACCCCAGAGCGGGGCACAGAATCCAGGTGGGGCTCACAAAGGCAGAGTAGAGGGGCAGGATCCCCTCCCTCAGCCTGCTGACAGTGCTGCTGGTGATGCACCCATGAGAACCCCTAAGTCCTCGTTGGGGCTGCTCTCAAGGAGTTCTCCCTGTCTCTACTCATGTCTGGGATTGCCCCAACCCAGGTGCTGCAGATGGCCTCACTCTGAGCAGGTCCTGGAGCAGGACAAAGGGACAAAGCCCCTCTCTGCTGCAGTGCTATGCAGCCTGCCCAGTGCAGGCCAGTCCCCCTGAAACCACGGTGTATTCTGTGGTTAAAGAAGGCCCTGCAGGGGAAAAGTACACCTTTTATAAATTGGCTGAGCTCCTGGGGACAAAAGGTATTCTATGAAGTTAAATATTAAAGCTACCCTGGATTATTCATTAAGCATCAATTATCACCATCACAGTTACTGTCAGACATTTCAATGCTGCTATTCTGCTCCAGGAGGGAACATATTTTTAGGCTGGTTTCTGAAGGAAGGGTGTTCTTGGGGTCAGCTGTGCAGTGTGCTTGTCTGTCTGTCTGTCCTCACTGATTCAGGGAGGACATTTCAGCCTAAGTTTTTGGCAGGCTGGAAGCCTCCACACACTGTGTTGCTGCAGATTAATTAGCCAGGGGGATGTGGGGAGCCCCCAGACCCAGCCAGTGGTGAGGGTGCAGGTAGGGCAAGCACCTGATGGGTCAAGAGAAGCTCCAGGCAGGGCAGCTTTGGTGCCAGCACTGGGAGCTCAGCCATGGGACACAGCACCATGGGAGACTTCAGCTTCCCTAACTCTGCTGCCCAGTGAATAATTTGCACAAATACCTGCCAGCTGTGAATTGGCTCCTTATTCCACATCCTTTCACTGCTGCCTCCCCTCGTTTGTGCTTTTATGGCATTACAAAGTTGGAACAAGCTTTGGTTTAACAATAAAGGCAGCCTCATCTGCAAAACAGGATGTTCCAAAATAAGATCTAATTTTCCTCTGCGAGAACCTAAGGCAAAAGTAAATTGATATCCACTCTAAAGGCAAACACAAACAAGGACTTATTATTTATCATTAAAACATCTTGAAAAGGCTCTAGAGCCCTAAAAGCAAAAGTTTCATGCTGTATAAAAGAGTTATGTTTCTAAGACGTATCAGTTCAATAATTAAAACAGCATCTATGAAATATAAATGTAAGATATTAATAAATTAAATTAAATTAAAGCCACTGAAAGCCAATTATCTTGTAAAAGATCTCTGATAGCTAAACTAATGAGATGTAGAAAGATTAATTTAGATCCCCATTTTGGGAGGTGATTATAAATTGCTATAATGCCACATTCAGTTACTAGGTTGTTATTGAAACCTGTGAAATACATTTGGAAAGGTTTTTAAATATTCAGGATGAAGTAGAAATTAGAAAGGAGTTAGAAATAATTAAAAAATTAGCTGTCTTGTCATATTGCAGCTTTAATCCTATTACCTCTTCTAGTTTACAAAGCTTCAGATGTCTCTCAAAGCATTGATCTGTGGGGATGGTGGGGTTTATGAGCAGGGATTTATGTGTTTTAATAACTGCTGAACTTCAGCAGTTTCTTTGGTTTTGCTTATTTGAGGGATTGTTTCTGTTAAGAAAATTAATCCACAAACACCAGAGGTTTATGTCCAAAAGGGAGACAGAGGAGTCCTTTCTGCCTTTATTCAAATAAAGGGAGAGGCCATGGGGCATTCCCCTGGGGTCTCTCAAATTTTTGGAGGACGCAGCCTCCCTTTTATCCCAATTTCCCAGCGGCATTTCCCTTCTCTCTTTCCCCATTGGCTGAGGTACTTGAGAGGTACAGACTTCCTGATACTCCTGATACCAAAGATTTCCCTCTAATGTATAACACTCCCTTTTAATTTTTCATTCTTATGGAATTTAGGGGTTTTTCTTCCCCATTGTTTCTTTCATCTCTCAATGTCTAATTTCGTTTATCAGCAACCCTAAAGTTTATTTGTAAAAGCAAATATCTTTCTCCATTCATCAATCAATGGAATCCTTCCCATTGTATCTTTTATCTCACATTGCTAGTTTTATCTACCAGCAGACCCACAGCTTGTTTGTAAAGACAAATCTGCTATTCCTCTCATTTCTGTGTAGGATTATTGCCCTTGCTGCCAGCACTGCCTGATGGATTTCTTTGGCCATAGGGGCAAGACAGGCCACCAGCCATGGTCCCATTGAGCTCCCAAAGGAAAAAGGAAAAGCCCACTGCTTTCCTTGCAGCTCCTGGTGAAAATGCTGAGGAGCATCAGTGATGGTCTTTGAGGTCAGGGCGAAGCACAAGGACTTTGTGCCTCTGTTTCTGTGGCTGTTGTAGCACAGCACAGAGCTCTGGGGGAATGCAGCAGGGTGATGGTGGTGCACTGCATGCCCATGACACACAAACTGTGCTAGAGGCTGGCCAGCCTTGTTTTGGTTGGGACCTGCCATGCAGGGAGCTCTTGGAGAACTTTGTCTGAGAACTTAGAGACTCACCCCTCAGCTCTCAGTTTTGCTTCCCCTGGTCCAAGGGGTGCCAAAAGGTCTCCAGAAGGTCTCTTGGCTGTATTTTTACAGAGCAGTGGGAGCATGGCAGTCTCTCCCTGAGCCAGGAGGAAATTTGCAGGTAGGGGAGGGCACTGGGGCCTTGAAACCTCTGGCACAGGGTGATAGCTGTGAGAGCTGTGAGCTACTCCCCCAGGGGCAGCTGCTGCATCAGCCAGCAGGGACACGGCCTTGGGGCTGGCAGACTGCACTGAGGGGCAGCAGGGAGGGCGAGGAGCAGCTCACTGTGCAAGGTGTGCACAGCTCTGCCTGCAGGGTCAGTCTGACATCCCCGGAGCTGGGGGCAGAGGAGCAGGGCCAGGGCAGCCCCAGGGCACCACACAGGCAGCCCCGGGTGGACTCCAGCAGAAGAGGAGGAGGCAGGATCCCGGCAGCAGCAGCAGCAGCAGCACCCTGGAGAGGCAGACAGAGGGGTTCCATCATCAGCACTGTGCTCCTGGGAGGTGAAGGACTTGTGCCAGGACATCTTGCAGCCATCCTCGGGCAGAGGAGGGGTGAGCATGAACTGGGGAAAGGCGTAGCAGACAAGGGGGGGGGGGGGGGGGTTTGATACTGATAAGGGATTATTTTTCCCTTTTATCTCCTTTTTCTCTAATAGTCTAGATAATATCACCCGGCACTCTAAGTGGATTGATTAACACTCTTTGATCAGGCTGTTAGAACTCTGAAGTAGTAAAACAGCAGATAGATTCTCCCGTGTGAGGTGTGTTTCCCCAGCCCACATAAGAGCACCAGCTGTGGTGCACAGAGCCGGCAGAGAAGGCAGCAGCCCTCTGGGGAGCCCTTAGGGCATTTTTGTGAGTAGCCCTCCTGAGAGAGCCTTTTTTTGGTGCCATCCTGTGGCAGTCAGAGACAAGCAGCAACAAGGCTGCTCTGTGTTCACACAGGCTCAAGTGTCTTGCTGAAAGCATAGCACCTGGTTTTGGGGGCAACACAGACTAGCTGAAAATATTGAAGTGGGGAACCCAGCAGGTTGGAAAGCCTTCCTCCCACCTAGGGAAGAGAAGTGTTCAAGGGATGCCTCTAACCATCCTTAGATAGAGGAATGAAAGCTCTCTGCCTTGTCTGTGAGAAGAGATAAATTAGAAATCCCTGCTTAGGGGATTTCTTGGTTGAGAAAACCTTCTGGAGGGAAGAAGTACGCTAGAAAAACGACAGAGGAGCAAGCCCAGGTTTGGGTGAAACTCACCAGGTTTGGGTGCCATCTTCTCTCAACCTGCTTGAGCTGTAGTTTGTAAACAGACCTTTCTGTAAAGACTAAAATACCTTTAGAGAAGACAAAAACATGTCAGAGCTGGCAAATTGGGTTACTCAGTGGGGAACAAACCCCTGGGGTCCAAACTCTTGCAGAAGTATGCAGCAGGCTGACCTAGAGTTTGCAAAATTAAAAGAGATGACCAAGTGTAAACTCTTCTCCCAGAAATCCTTAAAATGTGCAGGAGCTTGGGCTGTGTGGTTAGTTGCCAAAAGCTTAGCTGAAGAAAAACAGGCAGCCCAGGTAGAAATTCAGAAGCTGAGGGAGGAAAACAAGAAACTGAAAGAAGAAATAAAGGCTCAGCAGCTTAAACTAGAGGAGGGTATAACTAAAGAAAGAGCTGTGGCCATGGAAAAAGTGCGAACTGTTCTCCAGTATCAAGAGGCGTGTGAACAAAAAAAGGCCATTTTGAATGAAAATCAGGCACTGAAGGAAAAAGTAGCCATCAGTACAAAAGCTTTCAAGGAGGCACAAGGAGCAATCCAATTACTGGTGCAAAAAATACAGACCCTAAAAGAGAGGGGCACAGACCACCGGGCCTGTGAGGTCAAGATAGAAAAGTTAAAAGCCGCATTGGAGGCGAAGCACGGGGCTGTCACCAAAACACCCCATCAAAGGGATGATGGGCACTGGGATGGAAAGCAGTGGGTTCATCTGGATGGAAGCCCCTCCGCAGAGGAGTACAAGCCTGCGAGCCCACACTCAGTAGTTTTTGAGAGGCCAGAAAAGTTTAAGGCAAATCCTGTTTCGCTCGCCTGCTCCGCTGCAGCGGCTGGGAAGCGGGAGCGGGGGGCAGCGGAGCAGGGGGGTGAGAGAAGCTGGCAGCCTCGGGCAGAGCAGGATCCCACCGAGGGGAGAACCACCGCCGGCCCCGCTCCTCGCCATTCCAGAGCCAGGGACACCCAGGCGGGGAGAGAGCCGTCGGCAGGGAGCGTCTGGGCAAGGGAGGGACCCGGGAGAGGAAGGGAAAGCTGCAGGGATGTGCGGGATCCGGCGATGCTGCAGAGCGCTGCCCCTGCTGCTGTGAGCCCCCAGAGCCCCTTCCTGGGAAAGGGGAGGAAAGGGAGGTGGCAGGGCAAGAGACAGTGGCAGTGCATTGCAGCCCCCCGGTTTGCGGTGCAAAACACCGTGGCCAGGAGGGAGCTGAGCACGATTCGAGTGGACATATGGAGGGAGCTTCGGAGGCAGGGGGAGGACATGGCCCGCTGGGATAACGCTCCCACCAAGGTTTTGTTGGATCGCCTGCTGGAGATCGGCGGGAGGAGAGAGGGAAGCGAGCCCGGGGCTCCTGCCCTCGCTGTCTTAGCCTAGGGCAGACAGTGCCCCTCTTCCCCGGGCTCGGACCAAAAGCGGAGCACTGGGGAAGGCTCCCGCTGGGAGGTGGGAAGCAGAGCCCTGGAGGGATGGATCACCCATGGCACACAGAAAGCTGGGGCACCAGAGCGTGTCTGCTGCAAATTGAGAAGGCTCCTCTGCGGAGAGAAATGCAGGAGGAGTGAAGTGTTAGGGGGGGTTTGGGGTTGCTGGTTTTTAAAGGAGAAACACAGGGGGGAAAGATGACTTTGCCAGCAGGAACAAGTTAAAACAGAGGCTGCTTGAGGTCGGCCACAGCCGCTGTGCTGCCCTGAGTCTGGGCAGGGGTATCAAATGCTGCTCAGGCCAAGTTAGCAGAAGCTGTTTAGGGAAAAAAGAAAGCTTTTAGGACTGATAAAACACTGGAGCTGTGATACCAGCTGGGCTGCGGCGTTTGTGAGCAGGGATGTGCAGCAGCAGCGCTGGGAATGAGCTCTAGGTATGAAGGGCTGTGCAAGAAAAGGTTACAGAGTGCCAAACATGGCATAAACCAGAGGGTGAGGCAAGGAGGAAAGAATAATATCTTATTTCTGGGTCTTCTGTAGGCAATCCAAAAGGGTTTGGACTTGCAAAAAGAATAAAAGCCCACCATTTAAAAAAAGAATAATACCTGCCTGTTGTCAGAGGCAAAGCAGAGAAATTGAGAGGTAAAAGCAGAGCAAATTCAAGAGGTACCAGCAAAATGAAGCAGCTCATGTTTAGCATTAGTCTTGTTAAATTCAGTAGTGTGTTCTTACATAAGCATGTGGAAGTACTTGCAGCAAAGAAATTTAGGAGTGGTATCAAAAAAAAAAAAAAGGAAAAAAGGATTGAAACAGAGGAATGTGAACTAATTCCTACCAATGCTTAAAAAGTTACAAGCTGGAAAAGTGGCAGATTATGTATGTACCTATAAAGTTTTGAGAGGATGGTTATTAATGATAAAATATTCTAATTTATTTGGGACAGAATTCATTTTGAAAGCAAAAAGTTAAATGTGTGATGCATGGTTGGTGCAATAACACCAGCGGTTTTTTCTTAGAGCTGGGAAAAAGAGACGTAAAAAAAAAGTAAAAACACCTGTCATGGTAAAGCATACACATTAAGGTAATATTTTAAAATTAAAATATAAAGTTCTTCTGTTACAGAGATACAGTGGAACCAGCTGAAGCAATTATGATGGAGGATTGGTGAACAACTGTTTAAAAACATAAGCTACTAAATTGTTTAAAAATATATGATCCTTAATATCATCAAAAGTTTTATGGGTGTGTATGTTTTCTACCTTTTTTTAACTGAGATAACTATTCATAACAATCTTTGCTGTTTTGTCTTCCACAGGTAGCACAGAAGAATAAGTAACAATTCCAAATTACAGATATTATTAATTGTATGATGCTTAGTGCTTGCTTTCTTGCTTTTATTTTGCTTTATTATCATACATGCATAGATGTGTGGAATAATATAATCTTCTTTTTTTAGAATAGTTGATATTACTGAAGCTCAAATAAGAGAAAAGAATTAACAAGCTGTGGTGACAAGGAAAAACTTGATCCATTTTAAAGGGGTTGCCATCTCCAAATAAGAGAAATATATTTTCCTTTGATGTTTATGGACATACTTCCTGTTATTGATAGTGATCCTGACTGATGGAGGCACCTGTATATGTGAAACAGGAAACACATAGCTGGAAAACATAACTATTTTTGAATACTGTGAGAAGAAAAGATGAACAAATGAAGTGTACAAATTTTTAGTAGGGTGAGTTGTATTTCAAAAATATATACACTTAGTGTAGCTTTGCTCAGTTTTTAGTTTAATTTAGAGCACCTGTGTATAAATTAATGGTGCTGGGATAGGTAGAAAGCTGAAGGCCCCCAGTGATGGGGATATCAAATGACTGAATACATGGATGATTCATGTAGTGTGCTGATGAAAAATTCTATTTTGTCATGGAGGAGGTGACTTTAGACACTGACAGCAGGAGGTTTCCTGAGATGAGAGCTGCACAGTGGCCGTGTCAAGCAGCCCAGCAAGGTGGAGTGCTCCCAGCTGCCTCTCTGCAGGGACACCAGCAAGCAAGAAGCACTTACATGTGCAAATTGCTTACAAAAAGATAATCAGTTTAGAGCTGGGTATAGCCAGAGGTGAATATGAAATATACCCTTTGGTTTCCAGTGGGAATGTAATCACTTATATGGGATCCAGCTGTGTTTGTGTGTATCTCCAGAATCCAGAAATCACCTCTGCATGTTTCAGTTATCTGGTAATTCATGGCTGTTTAATGTGACTTGAATTTAAATGTATGATTTTATTGACACAATATTTTTAGAAATGACACTAAAATGGCTTAGAAAATTTTTAACTGTGTACTGAACAAAGAAACTTTCAAACTGTGTACATTTGGGCTGGGTTTTGACCAGTTGTTGCAGATTACAGCATCTACTTGTAATTTTTGTAGTCTCAGAGGCACCAAAGCAAGGTTTGCAGTATGTCAAAAAAATGAGCAAGTTGCTCTTACTACAACAGCAATAACAGATGCTGGCCATCATTCTTGGTTGGCATTGGTTGGCACTCCCATCACCTACTGAAATTTTTAATCATGTTGTCAAGTCTAGAAGTGTCATCCTGGGAATTGCAAGAATTTGGTTAATTGTGCAAATGATTCAACTGGCTATAAAATATTACAAAAACCAAGCAGCAGCCATGCACCTAAGTCAAGAGCTACAGGCCACCCTGAGACCCACACGAGGCAAGACCAGGTAGGAAAGAGCAGATGCCTCCAGGAAGATGAGCTGCTCGGTCCTGGTGAGGAGCCTTGAGCCACAGGAGGGTTTGCCATGTCCTTGCTGGACTCGTGTGTGACAGCCCATGGCCCTGGGGGGGCAGATGGGCTCTGTTTGCCTGCAGCCCATGAAACACAGCCTGGCCACTTCCAGAAACAGGCCACAGGCTGTTTGCTAACACTGCAAAACTGAGAGGGAGGTGTGTGAACCTTGCTTTGGTTGGGACATGCAGGAACCCTGCACTCACGGAGCTCTGAGCTACTCCCCCACAGGCAGCTGCTGCATCCACAGAGGAGCTGACCTTGGAGCAGGGAAACATCACTCACAGCAGCCAGGAGGGCCAGGAGCAGCTCTGCCAGGTGTGCACAGCTCTGCCTGGGCCAGTCAATGTGCCCAGCTCTGAGGACTGAGGAGCACTGCAAGAGGAGCCGTAAAGACGGGGTAGAAGCAGCCCCAGGTGGACTCCAGCAGAGGAGGAGGAGGAGGAGGCAGAATCACCATGACCATCCTCCCACCACTGTGCTGCTGCAGCAAAGGACTTGTTGGGCCCATGGCATCTGCAGCCCTCCCCCTTCTCCTGGGGGACAGACAGCACCTCTGAATCTGGCACCCTGGAAAGCTGCAGCAGCTGAAGTGCTCTTCTGTGTTGGTTTTGACCCTTTCTCTCTAATACTCTAGGCAATATTGTTTATCAGTTTTAGCATCATTGTAATTGACAAGTATTCTCTGAGCACACTGGTTAAACTTTTAAGTAGACAAGCAATAAATTAAATGTCTTCTCATACTAGCTGTGTTTCTCTAGCCAACATAAATGGCAAAAGTAGTGGTAAAACAACATTGGCTTCCATGAAGGAAGTATTTTCTAAGCCCAAATAATGATGGAGAGAAAGATGAGCATCCAAAGGTAACCTCAAGGAATTGGCTCTACTTAAGTGCCACTCTTCATTGTCTTTCCAGGCTGCACCATCAAGCCTAGGCCTTCTTGGCCTTTCTCTACAGTGCTGTCATTTGCTCAACAAATTATTAAGTTATCTCTCTGCTCACAGTGCAGGTAATTCAGTGAAATGCCCAATTTCCAAAGCACAGCCTCACAAATACTGAAAACCAGTGTGCACAAGCCCCTTCCCTGTGTACCTGAGGTATTCATATCTCAGGTATTTTAAGATGTGTGAAATGTTCTTCAAACCCAGAGCAAGCTGCTGGCTCCTCCATCCCACCAGGGAATAACTGGAGTACAAATCTGGGTCAGGTCAGGAGAGTAGCATTGATTTACAAAAGCTGTGGCAGAGAAACAGGTTCTGCTGCTGTAAGTGCTGTTTGCAGGGTGGATAGAAGGTTTACACTCCCTCAGCGGTGCTGTATGAAAGACAAACAGTGGGGTACAAATTGTACACATCTGTCACACACACAGGGCTGCCAGACCACTCATGGCCAGTCTGGATTTCTTCTCCAGCACAGGAACTGGTTTATCACAGAGGTTACACAGTGATTACAGCCTCAGGAGGCAGGGTGAAGGTTCAGTCAGGAGCTGCTTACTCCTGCTAGAAAAGCTACTTAGCATTTCTGCTTCCACAGTCCTCCAGAGGTTCCTCATGGCAATCAGCAGTGCAGGGACACTGCCCATTAAATGGAAACACAGAGCTACTGGCAGCTGTGACTGGGGTTTATCTCTCAGGAGGATGAGTGAGACAGGCTTCACACTGTGAGACACAGCTGCTGCACACACATCTGACACTGGCCTGCAGAAATACTCTTAAACAAAATTCCTGACTCCCCACTGTGAGCCAGCTTAGTCCCTGCTGTTGCCACCAGCCCTCAGGAGAGTCACCCTGGAGCATTGCATGGTGCAGGCAGCGCATACCATGAGAGCCACACCCCACCAGCCATGCCACAGACTGTTCCCGGCTGTCAGGACACTAGGCAGACTCTTGCCTGTCAACAAGGGGATCTGAAAGGATTTGCTTTACCTTGGCATTGACTTTTACACATCTTCTCATTCAGGGTCCACCACACAATTTTCCTGAGCTCTGCATCAGTGGAGTTTCATCACAGGTTTATGTCCCAGGGGTGATGAAGAGGCGACCCACCAGCCAAGGTTATGTAAACTCCTTATGGAGACAAGAGAATACATTTTGGGGGAAAGGGAGCCAGGAGATTTTAATCCAAAAAATTGCAAAAGCAAGAAATTTCCTTCTCACAAGAGTATCTCCAAGCACTCCTGTACCAGGACAAGGAACTACAAACTGGCAAGGTCAGTATTTACAAAAGCAGCTAGTCTGAGAACAGCAAAACCTGATTTTCAGAGGAAGCAGGTACCCAGAGACATCTCTCTTGTCTCTGTGCTCACTGCACCCCTGCAAACCTGTCCCTAGGTTGCCCAAGTCAAGCCCTGGAACAGCAGCACCCAGTTCATGTGGCTGTGTGAGCACTGAGCCCAGCAGGCCTGGCACAGTCACACTTGTGTTCAGGAACCACATGGATTCCCCATCCTCCTTCAAGGCTGCACATAAACCTCTCTTCCTTCTTCAGGGCACTGTGCATCCCTCAGACAGGGATCTCCTACCAACACTGCAGACCCTTAATTTCTTTTAAAGGGGGCTTTAAAACTCCTCCTAATTACAGCAGTCATCAGTAGTCATCATTTGTTTAACCATCCAAATTCCTCTGTGTGCTGGGTTGCCTTCCTGGCCTCAAGATTTGGCTTTCTGACACATCTCAAAAGCACCCCTGCACACCTGACCCTTAAAACATTAACTCTCCTCCTGTCTGCTTGCTCATTATTTTAGATGGCCTTTGACTACATAATCTGAAGTCATATTCCCCAAATTTCAAATCAACATCAGAGCATCTGTTAAAAGAATGGTACAATTACAGCATTTTCTGTTACATTGCATTTTATGAAATGTAAACCATTTCAGTATCTTCTGCCCAATAACAGTAAACCACAATATTGTCCCTTAGATCTGACATATAAATAATTTCAGTACCTTATGCCTAATTACAATGAACTGGTGAAAGTGTCTAGAATAGGCAAAAGATTTTTTTTCCAATTAGATTTTTCCCTAGATTAGATAGGGGAGAAAAGGTTATTTACATGCTACGGTATTCTTTTTTTCTTTGGCAAAAATGATAGAGAAAAATATTTTGCATGAGACTCAGCCTTTCCCTTGTTGTTCTTTCCTTTTTGATGTCTGAATAAAAAGGGAGTAAGGAAAGTTTACATTCGTAAAAATAAATGCTGCAGGATTCATAGAACAGCTTCTGTGTTGATTATTCCCCAGCAGCTCCCAGGCCTATTAAAGCACTTGAAGATATTCAAGGGAAAACACTGCAGAAATGTTTTCCTTTAATAAAAATCATTCTAGCCGTCCAAACAAGTGTGAGGTGTTCAAGGGCAGGCTACCATAACACAGGCAGGTCTCAAACTGGCTTGTTTTGTTTGTCACATTGCAAAGCTATTCAAAAATATTCCCTGCTACATCTCAGTCCTCTCAGATATCTCAAATGGCTCTCACAGAGAAGCAAGTTTGTCCTTCTTGGACATATGTTTGCATTTCTACAGGTAAAATATCAACTTGTTATTGAGCTCTCATATTTCCAGTCTCCAGATAGATGCATTCCTAGAACAAGGAGGAATACAGGGAGGATAGAAGTCAGCATAACACAGGACAAAGGCAAAATAGGAGCTGGTACACATCTGGAAAAGCCCTCAGGTGTGGCTTCCTGGTGCCTGCAGAAGTAAGCAGTGGTATAACTCCCCAGCTGCAGGTAATTCCTGGCAGGAGCACTGTTATTATTAAGAATCTTAGCAACGAGAGTCTCAACAGTGGTTCCACTTGCTAGGTCACCATCCAACATATCCCATAAAATCATTGGTCTGGCTGAAAAAGAGTAACATCAATACCAGCAGAGAAACTTCAGGCACTTGTTTGTTCTTCCTTTCCTCCCCTTAATCTGGTAATCCTCTTTCCCTCACCCTATTTTAGGCTATTTTTTGTGACTCCTTCAATGTCCTTCAATTCTGGTGGAAAAGTCTACTTTTAGCCCACACCACAGATGTTTCAAAGGCAGTGACTGACTCAAGTTAGTCTTGTGATGGAAACCATGCTGTAGCTTTATGTTGCCATGGCTTCTTTAGTTGACAAAATGTACTTTTGACAGACAACTTCTACATCTTTCACAGCCCTCTGATTTCACACAGGGTGGTAGCAACTTGAAAGACAGAAAGTGAAATGACCTTGTAGGGAAAAGGCGGTTTAGAGGAAGGGAAAGCTGGTGGCAGCAGTGAACACATAGGCTTGAGGACTCCTCATTCCCAGGGCTGTATCACCTGCCATCCTTCTGGATCCACTTGATGCCAGTAGGATTTTTCAGCAGGAAAATGTAGCCCAGTACTGGTAATTGCTGATTCACTCAGGCAAACTGTGAGGCTGTCCTGGATGCAATGAAGCTTGACCAATATGTTTTCCTGTGCTCCTCAGCAGAGTTGCTGGTGGGGTGTCACACAGAACATCTCCCTCTCCCCACAGTGCAATGTTTATGGTCTGCAAAGATCAGAGAAAATGCTCAGCTGGGAGGGACCCACAGGATCATCCAGTCCAGCTCCAGACCCTGCACAGGACTCCCCAGAATCATGTGCTGAGACAGGTGTTGTCCAAATGTTTCTTGAACTCTGGCAGGCTTGGTGCTGGATATCAGAACACAGCCGCACTTCAATTCAGTGCTTCTGCATCTACAGTGAAGGTGTCAGCCCCCAGCTATTAACTATTAACTCCTGCTTGTTCCTCCTCTCCTCCTTTGGGAGAGGGATCCAGGGAGGCAGCAGTGTTTGATGCTGCAGTGCAGCCCTCTGCAGAGCAGGAGGAAATGTCTAAATCAGATCCTGTCAGGTGTAGGCGTTAAGCCACGCTCACCCTCTGTGCAGGCTGTACATCCCAACTTCTCCAGCCAGAAGCTGGCCCCTCATCTTCCTCTGTTCTCCCCCATAAAGTCTATTATTAAGGAAAAGGGGAGAAAGAGACAGAGAGATGTCATGAAAAACAAACAAACAAAAAAAAAATCAGTCAAAACATACCAGCTACTGCTTCTCATAGCAGCTACTGCTTCCCTCTGCACTTGCATCTCAGCCTCATTATGTCACCTGAACAATAGGAATTCTCATGGACTATTTTAAGGTGGCAGCTGCCTTGGAAAGCTCCAAGTCTGGCATTCCCTGTGTGGAATCCTGGGGAAATAAAGTTGCTTCAGATTTCCTGTAAATACTTCTTCAACAAACATGAGATGAACAATGTTCCAAAGCTTGATGTTGCAGTAAACACTGGTGAAACACAGCTTTGGGAAGAACCTGAGCCAAGTTTTATTTCAGAAGGAGCATACAAACTTGGGATCTGACCTGAGAACTTGAAGTGAGCAGATGTGTTTTATCCTAAAGATTATAGCCAGATATCATATATCCTTCAAGTCAGTAACAAACAGTTCTCCCCTTTCAAATCCCATGGATGTCTAGTTCAGCCAGATCAGGACGAGCTGGAATCTTAAATCACTTTAATCACAAATTGCAACAGCAGCCTCCTTGGGAAGGTTGGCTGAAGTTATTCTATGAGGACAAATCCAAGTGTCTTTGTTGGCAGCTTTGACCAATCAGGAAAATAAAATGAGAATTTTTCAGGAAAAGCTTTTAAGGCCCAGGTACACTCCTCAGGGAAAGGCTCTCCCCTTTGGACAGGGGGTCCCAACCCTCTCAGTAAAAGTTAGGCAGAGGAGATCTGGCAAAGGCCAACAAAGCAGGCAGGGCCATATCTCCAGGCCACAGTGATTCAGTGGAAGTCGAGCCCACACTTCTTTTGCTCCCAGGTAATAAATAATTTGCAGGCTGCCAAGTTCTGCTTCAGGTTTCACTCCCCAACATTCCTAGATGTTGAAACTCCCACAGTCTCTCTTGTGCTGTCAGAAAATAGCTCTTCATTAAAATAGAGGGTTGCTAAGGTATGGCATATAGTGTATCCCCAGCCATTAATATTTCTGAAACACAGACCTTGATTGTTGGAATGTGCAGAGCTGATGGTGGGGGAAGGGACATGCAGATGCCCCCAGGAGGTGAGCTGGCACTGAGCTGGATTGATACCATGCCATGAGGGTCAGCTCCCAGATGCTTTTGGAAGGGAGTGCAACAGCTTTTTGTTAACAGCAGAAATCTTTAAAGCAGCGCTGATGTGTGGAACACAGAAGCTTTGCAGAGAAGCTGGATTTATCCACATGATAAATCCACACACAGATGAAGCAAGGAGTGTAGTAGACATCTGACAGTGCCTGGCATTCCTCTCTGAGGTCTGGTCACAAAACATATTAGAGGAGCACAAAATACCCGTCTGTAAAAAAATACATTGAAAGGAGTATGCAAGGCAATCCACTGTCTATGGACACACAGTGCAGTGCCCAGCTGCAGCTTTCTCTTTTGTTTCCAAGGCTGAGGGAGGGAAATAATGGTATCTCTATTCAGAGGTCCTGTCACTGCTCACTTCACCTCTGTGGAAATTAATTTTGTCACCTCTGTTATCCCCCACCAGCTGCAGCCAGGGCAGCTTGGGATTTCATTAAAGGTGAGCTGGGGATGCTTCAGATACAATCAAAGCAGCCTGGTCAGAAGTACTGCATTCATTGAGGGAGCCATGGAAAGGACCATGAATTAATTTTAAAGACTTCCAGGATCAGATTCAGAATAAAAAGTTGGAATGTCTGTACAGGACCCTTGTTTGGGTCTCTGGCACTTTTCACACCAATCCTACCTAGAAAAGAGTCAATAAGAGCTCTGGACCCTACTTGATCTAACAAGAAATAACATGGATTTGGTAATGTAGAAAGATTAGCCAACGCCAAGAAAATAAAGTATGTGATGGGTTTGGTGAAGGTCAGAGTGGGTGGGAAATAGTGAGCAAAAGGTCTTCAAGAAAAAAGAAAAAAGACAGTAGTTTGAAAGGATGTCACAATAAGAAGTGTTCAGCTTGTGATGAACAGATGGAGACAAAAGACAGAAGCTTTTGAAGGTAGGGAAGAAATTAAGATGGCACACCACCAAATTTGTTTATCTAAGAAGACTTAGAAGGAATCCTTCTGAAAGGGGACTGAAAAATCACGCCATTTCATTGCCTTTAAATTCAGCACCAGTCTAAGCTTTGTTATGAGGCACAACTGAGTTAATATTTGGAATTGTACTGCCTAAAAAACTGAAATAAATGGTTTCGTGTTTTTAACACTATCTGATGCAGACAGGAAAATGTACAACAGCAAAGTCACCGAACACTTGCAGGTGTAAGGATGGTATTCTTTAGGGAAGATATGCTTAGAAGTATGCTTCAGGAGACTGGTAATCTCAGCAAATGTGCACACAATCAAGTGAAACCAAAACCCACCAGGTACTATGATTTCATTTCTATTCTATAGAATTCCTCTCTATAGATACATACATATTCATATATACAGAAGAATATATGTATATACATTTCTAGTCATACCAAACCTGCAGGGAATTAGCAACTCCAATGAAGAAAGCTGATGTCAAGAAGAAAAAAAAGTGTAAAGGAGAGAAGAATCTGGTCCAGAGTGTTTCAAACACTGATTATTTGGCAGCTAATCTGCTTGAAAAGGGCACTGAACTAAGGCATTTCTAAGGCAATACTGTGAACAATTCTACAATGTTAAAAGATGGACAAAAATATATGCCTCTGACAGATTTCACAAAACTGCCCATTGAAGACAAGAAAAACCAGATGTATGTATGAATCCTAAAAGGACATCTCAAAGCATAGTAAATTAAGAAAAAAACATAGTTTTCCATTCCCTTGTCCAAAGTGATGCACTTGTTGGCAGCTGGGCTCTCTTTTCAGTTGAGCTGAAGTGTCTGTGTAAAAAATGACTCCTGGAGGAAGGCTGCTTGGCACTTGCCAGCACACAGCTCTTTTCAGCTGGCTGTGATTTTTGATTTTGCTCACAAAGCATTACACAGTTGAAGTTTTCCCTGCTGGAGGTCTGCATCAGGATAGGTTATTATGTTCTAAAACTGTTCCTCTAGAAACAGGCATTTCTGAAAACGAGGCCCAGGGGATTTACATGGTTCTGCCCTTTTAAAACAAGTTGTCCAATTACTTTGTTAAAAAGTTGTGACACAACACTTTGGGCTTTGAAATTTGGTAGGGTTGTCACTCCAGAAGACGCATTTTGCCATTACCTGTGTGTCTGCAGGGGATTGTGCAGTGTCCATCTTTGCTCCTGGCCACCCTGGGGGCCAGCCCAGCCCCATGCAGCAGAGATGATGTTCCAGATGGCAAGGCAAGATGTATTCCATTTGCTATCTGTATGGCAGTTGTCTTTTGGCAAGTGGGCAGTTTTTCCTTATCTCTTCCACAATCACTCCTCCTTCCAGGGAGACATCTGCTGATAACAGGCTGTTGAATGTCACTGCATGACTGATAAGAACTACAGCATCCCATTGGGAGATGCTCTGCCCAGGAGGAGGAGCCAAGCATTGCTACCCAGATATAATCCGGAGATTCTGGAATACCAGCACAGTTTCTCCACTGGACTCCCCAGAGGAACAGCAGCTGCCTCTTCTTCCACTGGATCTTCAGAGGAAGACTACAACCTTTTCTACAGGATCCCTGCTCCAGCAGAGCCATCCCTGACACTCCAGGAGGACTGCAGCCACATTTCCAATTGGACTGCTACCAACACCCTGACCCACAGGATGTCAGGTTGTGTTCTGACTCTGTCAGTGTTGTTTTAGTTTACTGCATTGTTTATTTTACTCTTTTACTTTCTTCCCTATTAAAGAACTGTTATTTCCTGCTCCCATAATTTTTGTTGCCTGGGAGCCCCTTAATTTAAAAAGCAATTTGCAGAGGGGTGTGGGAGGGGTGGTGGTTCATTTTCTCCATTTCAGGGGAGGCTCCTGCCTTCCTTAGCAGGCACCTCTCTTTCCAAACCAAGACAGATGAGCAGAGCTTCTCCAGAGCATCAGTGCTGAGCAGGGCAGGAGCAGAGAACAGCAGGGTCACTTCATGTGTGTGTGTGTGTTCTTCACGCCCCCCCAGCAGCACACAGGGATGACACCCTGATTTCTGATGCCGTGTCCCTCTGCCTCACCCCCAGCAGTGAGCTGGCAGGGCTGTGTGTGCTGCTGGTGTGACAGCCCGGTGAATCAGAGCGGCAAGAGCCCCTCGGTGTCCCGGCTGGCCGCGCCACCAGCAGCGCTGTCACCGCCGGGCGAGGAGGAGCCGGCACCAGGAGCGGAGCCCTTGGGCACTGCGGAGAGGAACGAGGTCACCGGCTGCAAACCCGGCGGGGACGCAAGGAGCAGGGCAGGAAGGACAGAGGGAGCCAGTGGCAGTGTGGGGAGATGACAATCAGTGAAAGCACACTGGGGTGCAGAGAACAGGGGGAGAAGGGATCAAAAAGGAGGAGAAAGGTAAAGGAGCCTGTAATGAGCATCCCCTTCCCCAAGGTGCCTAGAGCTGATATCTAAGCATCAACACTGCCAGCAGATAACAGCAAAACCTCTGGCAGAGCATGTTTCTCTGCCTTTGCTTTTCCCTCACTTCCTGTGGCAAGCATCACCCACCTTCTCCTTCAACCTTTTTGACATGAAAATACGAATGCTGCTGAAGTGAGTTTTATGGGGGGAATGGCTTTGTGTCTGTTTTTAGGAATAAAAATAGAATTTTACGTCCTAAATTGGCACTAGACAGAGTGTTAAAAGCTGTTGTTTTTCTGTGCCTCTGGTTTGTTTTTTGCAGGCAGCCAAAGCTTCCAGAAGCCCTGAGCTTACCTGCAGCTTGATAGAGCAAATGAAGCAGGGCGAGATAGAAAGCTGCCTCCCACTGCTCCTCCCTGTGCCAGGAATGTGACATGAATCATGGTGCTGCTCTCTCCTTGACAGGGAGCATGCACGGAGCAGGAACCTTCCCAAGCTCAGGAGCCTGGAAGCAAGAGTCAGGCAGCTTGGATAGGAAATACAATGTAATTTTCTTCTTCCCCTTTCTTCCTGTAAAGTCCTACATGGAGCAGGAAATTCACCAACTCCACACACCAAAAGGGAAAAATACAAACCCCAACCAAAACAAAAAAAACACAACTGCCTCAACCAAACCAGAAGTAGCATACAAACTGAAAATAAAATTCCCAGTCCCATACTGAAACTTTACATCAAATCTAAAGCCTTCATCTGTCATCTGCTCAGCTTTCTTCATCAAAAAGCTTCCTCCAGCTACTGGTGAAGCAGCAGTCAGCCTTGGAGCTTAAGTAGTGATGATTACTGCACCAAAGGGGGTTCCCAGTTCAAATCCCAGTCATGAAGAAGCCAGCAATTACAAATACTTAATCTCATTTTCTTTTAGTTTTGCCACTTAAATGCACACCAGAAAGTTCATTTTCCAATTGCCTTTAGAAACAAAATTAGTAAGTCCAGCAGTCCAGTTAGGAATGGTAGGATGGAGGCTGCAGCTACAAGTTCAATGCATATCATATAAAAGAGTGATGATGGTGCCATCCTTGCTCTTGTAGATCACATGGCACTTTCATCCCCAAGCTGCACCTATGCAGGGTCAGGATAACCATGTGCCACCAAATCCATTGGAAATCTGGCATTTTTCAAGTGTTCTACTTCTGTGACCTAAATTGCATCTCTCTGATGTACTTTTGGCTACAACAAGAAATCCCACTGAGGAACTATCCCAAGAATGCACTCTTATGGAGTACATCACTAATCCCTCCTCAGTAGGGAGACATGGAATTGGCAATCCATAGATCCTTCTGTGCTGCAACAACTAATCCATTGTACTGGATAGAAGTGACTGTCTAATATTGCCAAAAGTAGGCACTTCCCCAAGTCCTCAAGCTGCCCTAATTCTGCAGAGAGGGTGCAAAAATCACTGCAGACCAGATCAAAGACAATAAAAATGGGGGAAAAGATCTGCTGGCCAAATACCAACAGGAGCACAACCACAGAGGCTCTCTCTGCACTCTGTCCACAGGATGTACCACAATTCTCACTACCAAATCCAGAGCATCCCACCTTTTTGACCATGCACATGATCCAAGATCCACCCCTGAAAATAACAAATGTCCTCTTCATTTTATACTCACCATATGGCTGTGCCTGGAATATTAGTTTTCAAACTCTTCCAGGGATGGAGGATTGTTGTCTCTAAAGACAGCTGAAAGGCACCAGGCAGTTCTTTGGTTAAGCAGCCTTGTATGAGCCAGTCTGCTTTGTGTTTCCCTCATAGAAAAGGGATCTCCCTACTCCAGTAACTACATCTACTGCAACATCTGCCATTAGTGTGCAAACAACCATGCAGTCTGCTGTAAACAGTAAACTTACTGTTTCAAACACCTGTAAATGTTTACAGCTGTCAAATCAAATGCTTACAAAAGGACAAAGCAAAATCCTGTATCTAAACATCCCCAAGTCCCAGACAGAAACAGCACTGGATCTTGATGTCAGGCAAACACACATCTCTCTCCTGGGCAGAGTCAAAATCTGAACAAGATCTGAACATCCTTCTTTCTCTCATTTACCCCTCATGCTTAGAAAATCCTAATTATTACCAGAGTCTTTTGTTCTTTCTCCTACTTTCACTTCTATACAAATGTAAGTTCCTGATAGTAATAAATGCTTCACCTAATGAGAACAGAAACAGAGCCTTTTTCAAAGGACAAATACCTTCCAGCTGCCTTTATCCAAACACAACACAGAGCCTGTACCCAAGTTAGCCCTGGTGCTGCACTTCCCACTCCTCTGTTCATCAGGGCACCTTAGATCCTCTGCAATGCCCAAGTGATTTCCACTTTCCCTGAACCCACACCAGGCAAAAAGAAAAGGCACAGGCTTACGTCTAGAATTTCTCCCACCTCTGCTGCTTCAGTGACCAGTTTAGTTGACATGAATCACACACACACTCTTTCACCTGGGTTTCTCCTCCATATCCTGACTTCCATGCAGGGAGATTTTTGGCCATATCTTAGACAAGCTCTGGGGTTTATTTTTGCAGGAACAAGTCAAACAGGAACACAGACATGCTTTCCAACTGAACAGCACACAGAGCACTCTGTACCAAACTGTATTCTTCAGAGGGAAATGCCATGTTTAAGAGGCACAGACTGCTGTCTCTTAGTCAACTTCTTTTTAAAAAGAGAACTTGAAATGCAAACTTAAGCAAATCACACTTAAAATAACATCAGAAGGAAAGAGATGCAGCACAACAATGGAAGTATGCTGTGAAAGAGGTCTTCCTTCACATCACCTCTACCCAGAGTACAATGTTCAGTCAAGCATCACTCCCAAACAACCTCTGCCTAGACTTGGGGATGAGAGATGATAAAATCACTAATATTCTGCCAGAAGGGCCTTTAAGTAAATGCAGCAGCAGCCTAGCAGCAGTTTTACTGTGCTCACAGAAATCCATTCAAGTAAGAGCAAAACTATCAGTAAACAAAAGGCTGGAAGGCAAATGTGAGATTTCTTCCCTTACACTTCCCTACATGTACCAGAAATCCTCACAGGAAAGAGAGGTAGGGAAGGAAGTAACTATGAGACCAGAAGAACTCCACACTTGCAGAAACCAGGCTCCTCAGCAGCTCTTGAAGGTCTTTGCCACACAACCTGTAATGAGACAGCCAGGAGCTCACTTTCTTTGGCCATATTTCAGATTTTCTGCAAGAAGAAAAAAGCTTGCACAGGAACTTTATCTACCAGGTCATACTCCTTCTCACCACTCAAAGCAATCTTTTGAAGTTTTTGGGCAATTTTAACTCTGGGTTATGAAGAAAGGGGCCTCAAAATTGCTTAGTTCTTTTAAGTCCTGCAAAACCAGGATTGGAGAGCGATTCTTATCAGTGCCCCAAGCAAAATAAAAAGACAGAAGCATTTCATCCTTGCCAGGCATCAAGAAGTCTGCAAAGCCCTTGAGATCCACAGTAAAGCAAGCATCACTGGATTTTTAAAATTTATTGTTGTTCTAAGTAAAGGCAGGCCCAAGAAGGAAACACAATACACTATTTCTGGCTTTTGGAGAATGGTACTGCAGTATCACAGCTTGTGTTTCTTGTCTAAAATAAGAGTTCATCAACCAGCTAGCTTCTTCCCAATCAATGCCAGAGCCTTCCCAGCCACCTCATCCTTGTACCCAGCATTGTGTCCTCAACTGCAGCTTCACCTGTTCCTTACCTGCTCATCCATGATGATTTGCCAACTTTTTTTCCTAAAGCTCTGACCCAAATCTGCAGAGACAAGCTTGCCCTATAAAAATGAGGCTGAGGCAGTGACCACAGCCAACTCCAGAGCCCCATGTAAGGCCACTTTTTCTAACAGAGCCACAAGACACGTATGTAATTTCAAAAGTTCCTCTAACATCCCTGGAGAGCATAAGTAAAATGCTTTTACACTTCACAAACACACCATGCAAACTTTCCCTCTTCCCAAACCTGTGTTTTGCTGAAACAGTAGCAAGGAGGTATTTCAGTTTCAACTACACCCACAGGATGGGATCCCAGCATTGGTGACATGAACTCTAATCCAGGCCATGTCCTGCAGGTGTCACAGCACCACTGCTGGCCCAAGCTGCAGCCCAGATCCTGAGGTCCCCAGGAATGCAAGGAGCACTCTGTTGTGCACTGCAATTTCCTTGCTCCCTTCTTTACCTCAGGCCCCACCACAGGCCAGGCAAAAGATCCCTGTGGTGGCACATTTTCCTGTGCCAGCCCTCCTTTGAGAATCCCAGGCTACTGTAGTACTAAAATTGCAGCTGCCAAATAGCAATGTCTCCTGTCTCTAGATGTGCTGTAACCAATGGCCTTGTTCCCCACAGATAAGCTATCTGTGTTCACACACCAAGTGTCTCAAGGAGGAGCAGCCAAAATATAGGAGCTGAACTCTCCCAGAGCCATCAGAAGTGATACAGGAGGGAACAGCATGTAAGCAGAAACAGCAAGCCAAACTCTACTGTTTGAAAGCTGCATAGAACTTGCTTAGGTCTCATGGGATTTTGAAGAATTCAATTCACATGTGTTTTTCAAATCAAAGGCTTTGTGAAAAGTAATTTTTAGCATTTCACACCAACATTCTACTGAAATGGTCTTAATGTAAGTTAGAATAAGAGCCCCAGACTCCATCACACCAACAGAATAATCCTTTCATCTCAGTTCTTCAGCTTTAGAAGCTGACCAGCTGCTGGCAGGTTTCTGGCTAACATGTGAACACAAAGGAAAAAGTCACAGAAGTCCAGATATATAATACCAAATTCATTAATTCCCAAGCCATTTCAGAAGCCAAAACCTCAAGTTTCTTGCAGAAAGCAGATTTTTGCTTAGCTTGCTGTCTTTTCAAAGTCATGAAAAGACATTTGGCACCCAGAGTTCCATAAAATGAGCCGTTTTTTGTTTTCTCTTTAACAGGAGTAAATTGAAGGCTTTCAAGTGTCCAAGTGGTATGCATGAAGCTCTACTTTGCTCATTCCAAAATCAACATAACTCTTTTACCACCTATACAGAAAGGGATGCTCATCAACAGCTTGTCACTGTGCTGCAGAAACTTAACACAAGGAATGAAAGATGGGTTATGTGATTTGGCTGACAGACTCCATGGCAATAACTCTAAAAGCACAGCAAAGATCAGTTCAGGACAAAACATACTTTATTGTACTGTAATGTCAGAAGTACAAGAAAAGTACTGCAGAGAACCATGCTAATGGCGCTTCCAGGGCCTGTGAAGGACAGAAGTACAAGATAATGGGGTACTACTGTACTCAGTGCAAAAACTGATTCATTTGAGGCACAAGTACACTATTGTTTAAGCAGCTTGATTCAAGCACAGCTCTGGTATGTGATCTACTCTGTTTTCTTTCTATGTGACATTTCTAGAACAAAGCTACCTTGACATGAAAGAGGCAGTAGATTCAAGTCAGGGGTGTCCAACTTGCCACTTGGCAACCAAAAAAAAAAAATTAAGAAAAATACTCTGCATAGTCACCCTCCACATCTTAGTTTCAGATATGGAGCTGTGTCTAGAGAAGAAAAGTTACTCTGAAAGGTCAGAACCCAGATCCATTTGGTTGGGTGGGGTTCCCCTCGCTTTCTACGTCTGTGGGTAACTTAATTCACTTTGACCACAATTTATCCAATAAGAAAAAAAACCACAACCAACTCATATCTTGGGTAAGAAATCATACATATCTAACATTCAAATAAATTTCAGCCCTTGAGATCCTGACTTATGGCTTAAGACACAATGAAATAGTTTGGGCACCCTTGAGTTAAGTTAATGAACAGCATTTTTGCTAAAAAAGGCAAGCAAGATCACTGTTTTAAACAGAGCTGACCTCTACAAGAACAAAGCAGGAATCCAAGTCACTAGTTACTACTAGGCTGACATGTACTGCTGCCCAGAAAGATAAAAACATAACACCACAATGAAAACGTTCAACAAAGTTGAAAGATAAAGGTTTCAACACCAGAAGCAGCATTTGAAAACAAGCTGTTTAAGTTAATCTTTTCAAGAGATGCAGATTGCATAACTCTACGCATGAACAAACATGCTGGCAATCTTCTCCTTTTACACAGCAGCTGTGTTTAACATAGGAAGTTCTGGGTTTAAAGAAAGCTACTTGAAGAAGAATTAAGATTTGCAATTCCCTGTCTAACTTAATGAGATTAGTAGAGAAACGAAAAAAAAATGACTACTGAAACAGTAGTTTCTCAGTGGATCCCTATCATTACAAACACAGCTGGATTTGTAAGCAATGCAAGACTAAACAGACAGCTATTACTTTATATTATTACTATGCTCATAAGTTACATCTGTTAAAGTTAAAAAAAGCCAAGCAGTTTCACCCTATTTCAAGGATAGTTTCCAATCAACACCAGTTTACATGGTGAATGGGACTTCACGAATAAACAAGGAATGGTGACATCTTTGGGTCAAGAATGACAAGAAATAATGGGCTCTGTGCTACCAATCAACCTCAACAAGAATATGGCACATGGGCCAGCCCAAGCTGTACCAACACTGAACCTTTAGCACTCAGCACAAATTCGGATCTCTTCACTTTAGCCAGCAAACCAGGTGAAAAGGCTGGGTAAAAAAACCCCCAAAAAACCAAAAATCTAACTAAAAACTTAAGCCAAAAGTTGGAATATACTTTTAAAAAAACATCTGTAGTTTTAAAATAACTTGATGCTGACATCAGTTCGTGCAAACTAAAAAAAAAAACAACCTCTCACTGAATTTCTCTCCAACAAAAGAAAAATCCTGCAAATATTTTCCTTTAGCCCACTGTACCTTAAGATACAATCTCAAATCTAACAGATGTAAATGAAAGAGAGAAGAAGTTACAGCATCTGCACAACATTCTTTCTACAAACAGCTGCTGGAGGGAAAGTAAAATATAAAAGGAATAAAGAAAGTAAGGTTCCATCTGAAATATTCTCACAATCTTTCCCACTTTGTAGTCCATGAATCCGACTCTGATGCTAAGGTGACAGTGTATGTAAGCAGATTTTTTTGTTGATTTTATTACATTGGAGTTTCAATTGAAGAGAACCTGAGCAGAGACCGGGGCCTCTTCAGGAATTGTCGGATGGAACGTGCTCCTCGAAGCCCTCGCTCTCCCGCACCAGGGCCCGCTCCAGGATGACGCGGCCCTCCTTGTAGCGCTGGCTGTCCTCGGTGGCAAACTCATAGATCCAGCCCAGTTTGCTGTTGCAGTTCTTGCAGCTCACGTCCCGCACCATGTGGCGGCCAGTGAGCATGACCCGATCCTGAACTTCACTGTACTGCAGGTTGACCACCTGGGGGAAACACACAGGCACAGGGAACAGCACAGAGGATTAGTCTGCCTAGGGGAAACCTGCTCAATGGCACATTAGAAGGGACAGGGACGAGCCTGTGGCACCACACACAACTGAAAACTGCAGTGTAAAGATCTCCTTTGTGAGAGAGAGGGTAACACCTTAAAGATGTGCTTCACAGTGATGTAAAACCCTCACATTTTAACTGAGAGACACAGATTGCTATCACAAAATATGCAAAAGGGCTGTGTTCAACTCTGGGTGAGAAACTCCCAGTGAGCAGCTTGTAAATTTGTATTAAACTACTTGTAATGTATGTAACTAATTTCTAGCAACTGATGTGATCACCAAGTCCCAGAATTCAGAAACAAAATATTAAAAGAGGTACTTCTTAAAAAATCTTATGGTGCCTTTGAAATAATTAACTAAGTAAAATCCAGGGTCAGTGGCTGAGAATGTAGACATGAAACATGCACCTTTTTGTGTGCTCTATCAGCAGTTTAAATATACTTGCAACTTCTTTTGCAGCATCACCACAAAACTGGGATGTTTACTTCATTGAAAAGTTGATGTCAGAACTATACCCAAGCTGATTCTAAAAGATGGGACTGTACTACTTTCTCAGCTTTGCACCTGACTGGTTCAAATGTACAGCTTCTGACTGCAGAAATGCAAAACCTCAAACTGCTGTAATGAAACCCCACTATTTAACATTAAAAAAAATCTAAACTCCAGGATCCAGACTTTACTGGGTGAGGAAGAAATCTCTCAGTACTGATAAGATTCAGGATACCAGAAGTCCCAGAGCAAAACATAGTTAAGACACTATTGATGTCTCTATCAACTCTGCCCATGGACAAATGGCTTATAAGAAAAAAACAAAACTAAAACAAAACAAAAAACAAAACCAAGCATTATATTTTTAGGAACTTTGTGAGAAAGCAAAGGACAATCACCATTTTTTTCAATTAATCTAATGGAAAAGTCTTTATGCAAAGTTAATAACAATCCTACAATTCACTCAAAAATTTTGACATCTGTATTTTGATCTATTGAATCGAATCAATTAAAAACTCTTAAACTAAACCAGAGTATTACTGCCTGTAAAAAAGATTGTGATTGATTGTGGCAACTTAAGTTACCAGACTGTTATATTAAATGCATTTCAGAAATTAAACAAAATATTATCTAGACTTTTTTTTAACTGCATAAAAGTGAAAAAAAACCTCTGGAACCCTTTGACAGACACCAGATACTCTCAGAGTGAATTTGAGCTTCATATTACTGAAGTCTCTGAAGTTGAAACTCCATCAATTTTGGCCTGAGGCCTCTACATACACAGTCTTCTTTACAGTCTTTCAGCATTTCAGACAAAACTAATTTAGCTAAGTTTCTCATCAACAGTAAATGTCAAATTTGACTTCAAAGACAGAAAAAAAAAAAGTTAAAATAGTAATTATGCAACACTTTAGCCAAGAAGTTTTTTCGATCTCATGACAGATTCATATCCCACAAACTCATTTTCAAAAGTAAAGAGCAGTTCCTCCAACTCCTTACCAACCTTGTTAAAAAGAAAGGCCCTCCCTGTGGCCCCTGTAAAGCGAGTGGAGATGAGCTCAGAGCGGTTGGTCAGGATCGTGTCACAGTTTGCGCAGGAGAACAGGCGAGTGCCACCGATGTGATCCAAAAAAATTCTTCCCATTTTTACAACTTAGATAAGCTTCTACTCAAGACCTGAAAGCAAAAAGAAACATAATGTAAAAAAACCATTTCAGCAAAAAAATTGAAACTCCCAAACATCCAAAAATTGCAACTCCAAACATTCCATATATATGGCAGAATATTCTTCAAACCAATTCCGCTAATGATTGCTCAAAGTCATTCCTCTGTTGGTGAATTGCTAAACTTACAGTCTGCCTTCACCCTCTCATCAAGACATGTTTACTTCCCAAAGTGACCATTTCACCAATAAGATTACTTAAATACAAACTAATTACATTAAATGAGAAAAACACAAACTGAAACCTTTAAAATACATTTCAGTGTTTTGCAGACCCCCTACTGGCCCTACAGTTCTTAAACTCAGAAGCTTCCACTTCTTTTAACACAATACTGAAATTCTATTTCAGTACATTCCCAACAACTCACTCATCTTAGTCAGCACTAAGAAATGAAGCACTGAGAATTACACTGAGTCACCAAGACAATTATAGCTTAATTTTCCCAAGTCACCCCCACCTTTTATAATACATATTTATTATGTCACTTCCCCATAGCTTTGCACAATTTATGACACACGATCACACAACACCACCACTCAGAATGCTGGTATAGCACCCTGGCTGCTGTATTTGACTTGACAATCGTTTGTTTCATAGACACACCAACATAGGAAGGATTTGGATGCTATTTCACATAATAAACAATCCACCCAGTCTTTACACCACACAGTTTTATATACCAATGTTTAAAGTTGTCTAATCCAAATATAAAATACTGTGTAATTTATCCAAGGTATTTCCAAAGCCTCATCACTAAAATACCTCAGCAACTCCAATGAGGAAAAAAAACAGCTAAAAAACTTTATAGCAGACGACCTGCAGTGCCTGATAAATCAGCCTCTTCACTCCTTAGGAAAATTAAAGTGTCTCACCAACTTGACACGAACTAACATAAATTACTCAAAGTTAACTAGTGAGTAGGCACAGAATGTATAGCCGAAACCTTAAATCACGAAGGATGATGTAACTCGACAAAGGAATTGAATTATGATGGTATTTCCCTTTCAACTGCAGAAGTTTTATGACTAAACTTCTACAGTTAAACAAGTTAAATGTACTTCCATTTATGCTTCAGATGTGGAATCAGAAAAATGTATTGTCTCTGCTTTTGTCATGCAGAGCAATGCAAAATAAATCTGACACACTGCAATATTAGAATTGTGTGGGCTTTACTGTTCAGAGCAGGAGACTGTGCCATTCACAGAGAAGTCAATCAAATTCTGTGCTCATCGAATTGAATATTCTAAGTCAAACACCATTAAGAAGCACAAATACCTAATTTAAACTCATTTCAAGGTTTAGGGGATCAGTTTCTTAAAATCTACTCTTAACATGCACAAAGCAAATGGACTAAAACTTGCACCTGCACACACAGAACTTAACATACCATTTTTACATCTAAAAATCAGAAGCCACTGACATAATTTTTTTTTTCCAATTGCTTTATTTCACACTTTGTTTTCTTACAATGTCAGGCAACAAAAAGGGCTCCTAATATTGAACAGAGAGATTTTAGCTCAGGTTCCTTACCTTCAGATTTTTCAAATCACTATTAATCTTCTCTAACCCATCTGAAGGATATATAAAAATTAAAAGCAATGTCATGACTCTTTCTTTTAAAGGTGATATAATACCCATTTCTCTTCTTCAAAGGATAAATAGAACAGGTCTGAGTGTTAGAGGTGTGACTCCACTCAAAATACAGAAAGCATTTTCATTTAGATTTCTCTAAGCTTTGTAGTTTTCTAATATGCCTTTATCTTTTGCAGCAACCAAAGGCAAAAAAAAAAAAAATTAAACTTGAATAGGGACAAAATGAAGGAAAATCAACACACAATAAGTGTGAATAAACAAGTATCAGTAAAAGTCTCCAGCCAGAAGAAACCACAAATACAAGCAATTAAGGTGATTGTAACAGATATGCCCATAAAGCATTTGGCCTAGGTCCATGTGCCATCCTTCCTAACTCTGTTATATTTGTGCTGATTGTATTGTGAATTCAAAACAATTAACTGATCATAATTTACAGTAATGTGGAATCAGCATCCAAAGGGGTATTTTTCAGAGTAAACACAATGCCCACCCTGTCAGTACTTTTAGAAGGTAATGTAGCATAAATCCAAACCCATCCCTATCTCACCAAGAGCAACACAAACATGGAGCCTGGTGTCCAGAACAGATCCCTTACACAGACTGACCCTGCACAGCACGACATTTTGAAAAATGAACCTAAACACTTCAAATGCAAGTGCATCACCTGCCTAAAATCATAATTCATGCCAGTGTTCTCAGAAAAGCCATTAAAAATGGAAATTAAATACTTCAGAAGGGAGCACAAGTGCAATTCTAACAAGCAAGTTCAAAGTCACTGCAACATACAAATGTATTACTTCTGGATATGGCATGGACAGAAGTCTTGAGTCCCAAAGATGTCAAACATTAAAATAAATGTGTAAATAAATACATTCAAACACATAAGGCTGAAAAATCTGCCTACTAATACAAGGCCTAAAATCCTCACTTAGTTATGGCACCTTAAAGAGTTGAAAGTAACCTAAACTCACAGCAGAATCTAACAAACCAACTGATACCAGAATATATTTTTTCAGA
This sequence comes from Melospiza georgiana, assembly GCF_028018845.1. NCBI lineage: Eukaryota > Metazoa > Chordata > Aves > Passeriformes > Passerellidae > Melospiza > Melospiza georgiana. Next base: position 24,112,489 of record NC_080432.1, on the reverse strand, counting down.
ATACAGTGCATAAGGAAATCTATATTCTTGAAATAATACACATTTAAAAAATTTAGAAAATTAAATTCTACAGTCAGCACTGTAACAGTCAAAACAATGTAGATTTTGTGTATGTTTTCTTAAGAAACTACTAAAACACTGTAAGGTTACCAGAGTGTCTAACTTTTTCAAAGTAACCTCTACACTAAACTACCACCTGGTAGACTTCAGTCAAAATATATAGCAGGCCAAAGCTACCTCTGACCTCAGTTTTGATTGCTGAATTCAATGAATTTGTAAGGGTGCAGCTGAAGCACTATATAACTACTCACCTTACATTAGTCTTTATGTTACTGCTCACAGTAGTAAAAAGTAGGAAAAAATTACAAAATGACTTCAAGTAATGCAGACTTAAAATGCCAAACTTTATAATGGATTTTCTAAAAAACCTAACATGGACATTTTGCTTTTTCCTCTTCTGTAAAATAGAGAAACTGATTTCAACTTGAAATCATTTCATGCTCTCCCCTTCCTTTTTCTTCCCCCAAGCTAAAAACAGAGCATTCACTTATAAGGCCAAATCAGAAGGTACTGTGGATAAAGGCTCCTTTCTCCTTATGTAAGGATGCTGAATCCTGTAGGGTATACTTACTGCACACAGGAAAAAAAACAGAAGCACAACAGCACAAGGGGAAAGCAATTTTCCATAGCTCCCAGGCTCCTGCCCCTTACAAACACAAGTGGTGTGCACAAAGTCACCCAAGTTAATTTCTATAGTTTCACTACCAATGGGAAAGGTGCAGGCGTCTATTTATGTTCACACATGCATAAATGATCTGAAAAAGCCACTTACAGGCAGCTTTGATAGGCAGTGGGAGGGCTCTCTTAAATGAGGAGAAGCCAAAGAACTGTGAAACATAAAAGCATTTCTAAAGCTTAAGATCCTCTAAACGGGGGGAGGAAAATACAGTAAGTGCACTTGGCCATTCATCCACTATTTACACTTAAAAACACAGAAAATAACTTCCACTTGTCCAGAGAACCAGTCAGGTTCCCTAGTGCTACTTACAGCTCCAGAAAGTGACACTATCCCACCAATTCCATCATGCTACCAGCAGAATTTTCCAAAGTAGTGGACCGGGATCTTGATTATTCACAAAACCAAATGCTGAGGAAAGAACAGATTATTTTTTTTTTGGCCCATGATTTCACTTTTAAAATCAGCTAAGCATTCTTTACTGGGCATGTATCAGTGATGAAGTTCTAGAGCTCCTGCCTTCATGCAAATTACCAAACCCAAGTGATTATACTAAATGAATGGCTGCAATGTAAGAAAGGCAGACTTATTTACTTTCCTTAATGGGATATAAAGTATCTATTGTATGTCCAATCTCTCCAGTTCCAAGAGAGGGGCACTTCATGAACTGAGAGATGATGACACTTCCATTATTCAGCACCCAGACCACCTTCCTGAGAGGACCTTTAGGAGAGCAATCAATGACAGGTCATATCACCTAGCAGGTCAGGCATGCTGAGTGTGCATGATTTTGACAGTACATTATTCTGACAGCATAAACCTTGATACCACTCCTCAATCTCTCTGTGAAAGACTTGCTCCCTGCATGCTTCTCCCAATGAGTGCATGGACAGGCAGGAAACACAGGCACTGTGGCTGAGTGCTGAAATGTGCATTCCCAGATGTGTAGCTCCCAAACTCCCCAAACACTTTCAGTGTTGATTTCAGCAACACTGAGCAACAGCCATGTCAAAGGGCTGACATTCAACAGCTTAAATTTGACCACTATCTGCACACACACCCAAAACCTGAAGCATCACTTGGTTGATATTTGTACTACCTCATCTGCCTATCTTCACCATCAATAAAGAATGAAAAAGTAACACAAATAATTATTTATTAACATCTTTAAAACTAACAGTCAGTGTTTTCTTGTCCTAGTATGCATCTCTTGAAGACACAGGACCGTCAACACTTGGGAGAGCCAGCAAGCACTTTCTCTATACACTGGACTGTGGATATTTCACAGGAGGAGCCTCAGAGTTGCTTCAGCACCATCTACTGCGTTCACATCTACAACAGAGAACAGCTGCTAGTTAAAGGACAAAAAACTGTGACTGTCTCTCTTTCACCATTTAACCAACTAAAAACATTTTCCTTTGTGAGCAAATAGGCGTTCTCTACTTTCTGAGAAAGGTTTAGGCATTCCCCTAAGCACACTGAAACATTCTCAAGACATACTTACCCTGGAACCAGGCTGAAACTTCATCATGGCCTCTCAGGAACTGGGCTTCAGCTTCCTCTTCTCATCTCAGAGATGGACAAAAGAAAGAATTCTTAGCACAACTGCACAAGACCAAACGTTAAAGAATCATAAAGGAAAAACTAAAACTTGCTCCTTACCTTCCCAGGTTCCCCTGCTCACAGGTGGGGGCACATCCAAAAACATACACGTGGTCAGTCTCTTGGGAGGTTGGAGATTCAATGTCCACCACCAACTTCTGCGACTGTCCGAGTAAACAAGGCCTGGCCTCTGCCTACATGCAGAATTGAAACCACCACATGTAGCCAAATGTGGAGAGAAAATGAACTGGACCAGCATACTGTGCTCTTTAGAACCATCCAGCTACTGTAGCAAACTGTGAAGGGAACTGAACACAGTCCAAAGATAGAAGAGGCTTTGGCAAAGCCCAGATGCAGGGCACAGCACCCACCAACACCAGGCTGCCTTGCAGGATGAAAACACCCTTCTGCAAGTTGCAGCAATGTAATTTTTTATTGCAGCGTGCAGTAGTATCATTTCCTATTGCACACTGCATTTTTTCTTAGGTAAGGCAAGCACTAGACACTGGCATTTAAATTTGTTTATGTCATATTGGTGCAGTGAAACACTAATCCAGGGTACTCTGTTTCACTTTTACAGAGAGCAGAGGCACACACAGATGGGTGCTTGTTTCTCATACAGCCCCCCTATCTCAGCATCTCCCACAGAGTAACTTAAACCCTCACAATACTCTTGGCTAGATAACATATAAAAGTATTACTTTACAAATGCTATCAGACTCAGATTAATTTTCTTTCCCACCACTACACAGAGTCCAAAACCAGCAACTAGACCTGTCTCCCTGCTTCTTTTTCCCTTCATTTTCCTCCTTTCCCCTTCCTAAATACTCCACTGTTTTTAAGAAAGCTGTATTTCCTTATTTTGTAATAAATTTACTCTTACACTACTTAAGCAGTTGAGACAACATTTGTATATGAATCCATTCTGCAACTTCCAGAAAGCTAAACTACACATTCTGTTTTTATTAATTTTAGTGCTGAAATGATACAAAACTTCATCCAAAGACATCACTGATTTCATGAGTCATTAAAAATGAAATCCAATAAACAACCTTTTAAGAAATGGTTTAAAGACGACCATCATCCAAACTAGCCACATCCAGCTGGCAGAAAGGGTGATAATACACTAAGTGCATATCACCAAGAGATTTTTATATTAACCAGAAAGGTCCTAAATGTAGGTGAAGGCTCCAAAATTAGTGATCACCTTGCTAACAAACATCCATGGTGTACAGTCATTTCAGCTACACATTTAACAAGTAATTTTTAACTAAAATCTTGCTTAAGGGAATTACGTATTTCAGTGAGAGCTGAGCAACCCAAGATTTCAACACAGGTCAAATGTTGGTAAACAAACATGAACCAATGACCTGACTTGGACAACGCCCCTTCAAGCTTGTGATGATTACCATGATATACAGATATATAAAAATGTGTACAGCTCTCAGTGTGTGGCAAGTAACAAATACAGCTTGTTCTTGTCATCTTCGCTGTTGGGCTTTGAGGTGCAGTTTCATTTGTCCTCACACCCCTGGCAACCACACTTGAAACTCACACGTCATTATTAAAACCTATATACAAACATTAAGCTCTGCATCTCTAATTCTGTAACTAAGGAAGTGAAAGTAGCAGATGACAGAAGCCTCCACACAATACTTTTGAAGACTACTTTAGAGAAACTGAGCAGCACTTAAAAACTGACAGTTTTGTTTGTCACACGCTCGACTTGAATTCAGCCATCCAGAAAGAGGCTCTGTATAAAAATATACATAGGATTTTATATATAGCAGTTACATATATATATTATATATATAGCTGTTACATACAGTCACGTGAGGGAATGTTTACAACTGGGGAGCAAGTTCCCCTCCTGTCAGTCATAAACATTAGTTAAGATAATGGTTAATCTAGAGCTATTAGTTGCTGACATCCAGTTGTTCTGTGATACCACTTTCGAAAGAGCCCTGCCCTGTTTCTCTCTCATAAAACCGTGTGTCCTTGCTTTGTTATTCCCTCAATCTAACCCTAAACACGTGTTTTTTGTTTAAGGAAACCAAAGACAAATAATTTATTACATTCTACGGCGATATCAGTCCAAAACACGGCCTTCATTCTTAAATAAACACGCTGGATTAATCTAATCTACATCTGCTTGCGCAGGACAGCTGAGGGCTGTGCACAGAGTAACAAATGAAGCAGACAAACAACAGCCTTATTTTCGCTTTGACTTAGAACCTTCCCAAAAACAACGGCAGAACACTTCAGCTCCCTGGGAATCCATACTTCCACCGGGAAAGCCCCAACCCGAGCGCTAGCAGCCGAGTGAGCCGCCAGCACCCCCACAACGCAAACAAGCACCGGGGCCGGCCCGGTGACGGCTCCCGGCGGGAGGCACCTGTGCGGGGGGACACGGGGCCGCTCCGCCGGCCAGCGCTCGGCAGCGAGCGGCACCTCCGCCCGCGGAGAGGGGGGATGCGTCAGGCGCCGCCGCCCCCCGTGCCACAGGGCAGGGCGGTTCAACCCCCGCGGAACCTCCGCGGCCGGGCCCGGGGCGGCGCTGCGGGGGCGCCGGTGCCGATCCCGGCGCTGATCCCGATCCCGGTGCCGCGCACACACAAAGCCGCGCGCGAGCGGGGGCGGGCCCCGGCCCGGCCCGGCCCGCGCGCCGTCACGGGGGCGCGCGCAGCCAACCGGGGCCCGCCCGGCTCGTCCCGTCCTCCCCCCTCACCCCCCCCGCCGCCGCCGGGCGCTGCCGGGAGCGCAGGAGCCCTGACAACAAACAGCAGGAAACAGCTGACGGGGAGGCACCGCCGCCGCCTCCGCCGCACCGAGGGGCCGTGCCCGGGGCCCACCGCCGCCCCCATTCCCGAGCCACCCCCGCTCCCGCACCGGGCCCGGGCACGGCCCCGCGCCCACCCGCCCGGGGCTCCGCACAAGAACCGGCCCGAAAAGTTGCCCAGTGCCGGGCCGGGGGAGGAAGTTGTGTCGGCGGCGACAGGGAGGGGGTGCTCGGTGCCGGCCCCCGCCGGGAAGGCTGGGCGGCGCTGGGAGACGCTGACGGAGAAGGGGACGCGGTGGGGGAAGGCCGGTGCTTTGTGGCGGCGCCGGGTAACGCACCGGGTCAAGCAGGGCCGACCACTGCCCCTTTCCGCTCCCGTCGCCGGACCGGAGCGGCTCGCCCGGGGCTCTGCCGCGGCCCGACAGACACAGCGCCGCGGCGCGGCGGTCGCCACCTCCCTCCCCAGCCGCCCTGGCCTCCCCTGGTAGCGCGGGGCGAGCGCGGCCCCCGCCCGGTTACCTGGCTGCGGGGAGCGGCGGCGGCGGTTCCGTGCCCGGTGTCTCCCCCGCCCTCCACGGCCCCGGCGCTCCGGATCGGCCGCGCGGCTCCGCCCCGCCGTGGCCCCGCCCCGCCTGTCAATCAGCGCGGCGAGGCCCCGCCCCGATCCCGCCCCCTCGCTGCCGCCGAGGCCCCGCCCCGGCCGCCTCGCGCTCCGCCCCGCCCCGGGTCGCCTCACGGCCGCGCCCGGCGGGGCACGCCGGGTCACGGAATGACAGAATTACAGAATGGCAGAATTACAGAGTCATAGAATTACGGAATCACAGAAGCATCGAATCATCAAGGCTGGAAGAAACCTTTAATGTCATCTAGTCTGATCATCCACCTAGCACGAGCACACTAACCCCTAAATGACTACACCACAGCACCCAGCACCATGTCCAGAAGCCTCTTGAACACCTTCAGGGATGGTGACCTCCCTGGACAACCTATTCCAATGCCTCACCACCCTAACAATGACATTTTTTTCTGTCTAATTTGAATCTCCGCTGTCTCAGTTTAAGGCTCTTACCTCTGGTCCTGTCACTGCAGACCGGTCAGAAAAGATGGGTCCCCACCTCCCTACAGCACCCTCTCAGGTAACTGTGCAGAGCCGTGGGCTCTTCTCCACGCTGAACAACCCCAACTCCCTCAGCCATTGCTCACAAGATGTGTTTTCTAGACCCTTCACGAGCCTTGTTGCCCTTCGCTGGCCACACTCCAGCACCTCAATGTCGCTTCTAAAGCGAGAGGCTCAGAGCTGAGCACAGTGCTGCCAGCAGTGCTGGGGGCAGCGCCAGGGCAGTGCTCAGTGCTGCAGCCCAGCTGGGGGGGGATGGAGGCAGGGCCAGAGCTGGAGATGGAGCCAGGCCTGGAGCTGGGGCCAGAGCCAAAGCTGGAGCCTTGTATCAGCCCTCAGCCCTTCCCCACCTGCCAAGCTCCATTTCCCAGGCACCTGTCAGCTGCTGCCTTGGGCCTGGTGCCTTCCACTCCCCCTCTACCAGCCTCCCAGACCCCCTTGCTTCCCTCACAGCCTGGCAGAAATTCCCACTCCTAGGGGAGCTGAATGCCAGAGCCACCCAGCACCTCCCTGCACCCCTAGAGCACATTGCCATCGGCCTGGCTGGGAGGAAGGGGACTCCTGTCTACAGGCACCCTCAGGGATTCTCAGGGATTTGGCCTATCCTGCCTGCGAGCTTCACCACACTATGGGGCCCTGTGAGGGCTGGAGGTGTAGAAAGGCACAGAGATGGCTTTTGGTGACATCCCCCCCCTCAGTGAAGCTGTGACTCATGCTGCTTGCACTTTCAGGCCATTCACATTGAAATCTTTGTGGGATACTTTAAACACTGCCCCTTGGAGAGGAAACATTAGAGGAGAATGAGGTGAAGTGTGGCCCTTCTTAGCATTTGTTTGCAAGAGCTATCAGTTCCCTGCCAGTTTGAAGTGCTTACAGACTGCCTCCTTGGCAAATAGTGGTCTTGGACAAAATACAATGAAAAAAAGTCCTTCTGAGTTGTTGGTTATGAAAAACAGATGCAAAAAGGTGTTTTCCTACTATGGGGCAAGTCATGCCATTTTAAGGATGTCTGTTCTGGATATTTTCAATCCTGGGTCTATCCATGTGGTATCACCAGAGGAGCTGCAGTAATGGCAGGAAGGAATGAGTCAGCAAGATTCTTTTGTCATTTCACACAGAGCAGAGGGGCATCTCTCTGTGAATATACAGCACACAAAACCTGCTTACACACCCAGCTGTTCTTCAGCCTGTGTCTTTTGCATGGATTCTTTTATAAAAAGAAATGATGAGGTAGAAGTGAGCACAACAGCCTGTGTGAGGGTAGACAGTCAGTGACAGGTCAACATCAGTGTGCTAAGAGCTGCTGTTTGCTTTGGACAGACCTCCAGAAAATCAGATCTCTTCAGTATGGCCAGCTCTGGCCTGATGCTGAGCAGAGCTGAGCATTGACATTTCTCACTGGCCCCTCACCAGCCTCTCTTTAGATCCTGGAAGGGGGGTGAAGGGTGTTAGAGCAGTCCATCAGACAGCAATCACCACTTACTTAAAGGCATGGGGACAGCACAAGTACTGAGAATATTAGAAGGAAGCCATAAAGCCGTGCCTGGGGTCCCATTTAGCACCGACAAATGGAGGAAATAACTGATCCAGCGTGCCCCCGTTGTTAACAGGCTGACCTGATCTGCTGCTGGTCCTCACTGGGTAACCATGAGCTGTGTCCCTGGTGAATCTGCTGCATCTCATCACAGGAGCTATAAAAGGTCCACGTCTTACTCATCTCTGCAGAGCTGCTGTGGAGATCACTGCAAACAAAACCAAAACAGAGCAGAAAGAGTCAAAGCAGTGGTGCTTTAGTCAGCTCTGGTGACTGGGTCTTATCTGGGGCCCTGTGAGCTCACTGCTCAGCTCTGCTGCTGAGGCACTCGCATATCCCAGGGCAAGCTGGTTCTTCCTGCCTCATTTTCCCTCTGTTCAAGGGGCAGAGTGATGCTCCCTGCCTTGCTGGCAGCTTGCAGGTTTGCTTAAGTACCCTTCTCCAGTCTGGGTTGTATATCTAAATATTGCAATCATCACAATAATATTACCATGAAAACAAAGCCCAAACCTATGAATAGAATTAAATTCTCAGCAATAAGAAGGGTAGCTGTACCAATCAGAGAGAAACCAAATTGACCATGAGACAAGCAGAGAATGGATTAGCCTGTGCTTGACAGATGGTGCCAGGGACTGATGTTTTTATTTCCCTTGCAGAGGAGCTTAGAGCAAGGGAGGGTAGGGGAGGGTGAGGTAGGGCACATTTAATAGAACAAAGCAGCAGGCTGTAGCAGCTCTGCTGAAAAACGCTAAAAATACCAAAAGCAATTTCCAATTAGCTTGTAAGGGACATGCTACGTGTCAGCTACAGGGTGAAAATCAGGATGAGCGCAGTATTGTACCACATGGCACTTTTTTATTTTCAAAGCAGCCTGAAAACATTAATTAATTCTCCTCTGACATAGGGAAATGCAGTGCAGTCAGCAGTTTGCTTCTTTACTTCTTATGCCAGGTTTTGGGAAGACCCTGGGCCTTTTCCACAGCTGATTCATATCACAATAGCTGAAATTACTCTGGAGGAGCCAGTCTTCTCTGCAGCACTGCTGAGCAAAAAAGACTATGTTAGATCTGGAACTTCATGAACCAGAGAAAGAGGAGATGCCCGCACCCAACAGCCTTAGTAAGATCCACCTTTAGTATTTGCCCCATCTAAAGCCATTTCTCAGTGCTGTGAGCAACTCTGTAGGAAGCATTTCAGAGATAACTGGCTAACTGAGGAACTAATCACAATCTCAGAACTGTGTAGTGAAACTCAACCACCAACATATTAATCTAATTAAAACCTGTGGCAAAACTTCAGTGGAATTCAGCCAGGACCTGAGTACATCCCACTGAATGAGTGGGGACTGCTTGTGCACATCTTCTCCCTTTAAAAACTCAGTAGTTTTTGCTCCTGCTCCTTCTCCAGAGCCACTAATAATCTTTTGGTACACTTGTGGATTCCTGTGTGGCAAAGTTAAGCCTACCAAACCAGGCATGCCCGAGGTGGGACAAAGATGCAGTGGGATTTTCCATTGCTGTTCCTTCTGTGCCCAGGATTTCTGTCAGCAGAGGAGGCAGCTGAAATACAGAGCCAGGCTTCCAGGCAGTGATCTCTCTGGGAGACAGCGTGACTCCTCACTGCCCCCTCTGTGCCTTCTCAGCTTTGCCTCGCATCAAAGGCTGGGTTCATCCCACGAGCTGCTCTTGTTATTTGGCAGTGGCTACTGATAGCCTGTGTTTTTCAGAGGAGATGGTACAGCCTGCAGCTTCATTCTCATAAGGTAAGCCTACTGACACACACAAAAAACTAATTGTCTTTCATTTGATATCACAAGCAGAGACTTACTGCTTTTGGCTCACCTAAAAGCTGACACAGGAACAAGTCCTACTTACAGATACTTTTTCAGATGGTTGTATTTTTTGCCAGGGCAAATTATTTCTACAGTTAATCTCAACATCAAAAGATGAAGGTCAGTGATGAAGCAGTCCCTCCAAACCCTCTTCATAATGACAGCTGGTCTCATTACCCTGTCACCGTACCTAGTAGCTGTTGGCCAGATTTTAAAAGGTGTTTAAATGTAAAACCCCAAAAGACCTATAGGAGCCATATCAGAAAAAGTACTTAATGCCTGAAGAGGGACTTTGAATGTCCATGCCATTATTAAGACATCAGGAACAGAGCCAGTAAGCAGGCCTGGTGCCAGGGAATGCAGAACGGTGTCCTGCAGAAAGCAGGAGCCATGGCTGTGCACAGGGCAGCTCAGGGAGGCCAGCAGGCAGACACACAGACCCTGCAGCCAGGCAGTGTTGCAGAGCCTCACTGCCATGCCCTAGCAAAGAAAGCAAAGTTCTAAGTAGGATGGGTGGTGACACAAACAAATCACAATGGGGCAAGGATCTTGCAGGGTTTGTCATTGCTGAGCCTTCTCTTTTTGGTCCTCCACAGTGAAGGACAGTTACTGAAATAAGGAGAACTTTCAGGTTTAAGTCTGCAAGTCCTGTCTCCCAAATCCCGTCCAGTGGCAATGCTCTGCCAGATCACATATGTTATCACTTTCCTTTGGGGGAGATTTTGTCAGGTGTCCAACTCATGGATGACAGCCATCTGATTATGCCACTTCCTCCACACAAAGGCTTGGTTTGATGCACATGTGTTTGAGTGGAGAGAAGATGCCATGGGGTGGTGCCCCACTGACCCAGCTGATGCAACGAGCCAGCTGCCAACTCCCCTGTGTTTTGTAGGAGGTGATTTCAGCGGAGCTTGTATCCTCAGCTGAGAAGGTAAAGCTGAAGCCATTTCCTTGGCACAGAAAAGCATCACAACAGCTGTCTACCAGGAGATAAACAGTTTGGGGGAGAGCAGCTACTCCAACGCACGTGGACTTCATCAGACAGTCTGGGCTGTCCCTATTGTTTGTGAGCACTGGGTGAGAACAAAGACAGATTGGGCTAGAAAGGGCCCCATGCAGAGACATTCAGAGCCTGTACAGAACAGGACACTTTAATGTCTGCACTGGATTGCTGCAGGTTTTTATATAACCAGAGGAATCTACTAACTTGGGAATATATAAATGTATACACACCTGAGGCCCTGATGAATTCCCATAGCTGTTTTGGTTTTGGTTGCACTTACCAAGAGATAAAACTCTTGCTTTGTTACAATTGTCACATCACAGGGGAGTGAGAAGAAATCTTTGTTGTATTGTCAGTCTTTTCCATTCGCTATTCCGGGAGCTCTGGGTGGAGTTTCCCAGCCTCAGACAACATAGCATTTCCTCAAAGGTTTTGAAGCTGATTCAGTATTGCTTTCAGTCTTTTCACAGTACCACCCCCTGCTTAGGAGGCACACTTCTGAGTGTCAAAGGTGAGACTGTGTAAAGGAAAACAGCCAGCCCCACTCTAGGGTTACTACTTTCTTTTGTTCACAGATATCTACCCAGAGACATTTATCAAAGATGCTAAATTCAGAGGGAGCAGAGTGAAAAAGGCAAGCAGAGCCTGGGGGAAGAAACAGGTGGCCCACATGAAAAGGGGAGAAAGGACATGCAAGGGAAGGTGACAGGACCTGGAAATCTACCCAATAAAGAGCTTCATGCATACCACTGAAATGGTGGGGTCGAGACTTGTTTTGTGATCCTTTTGACACCCTAATAATCCTTGGTCATTGTCGAACAGTCAAACAGTGAAGGTACAATGCATGTGAGACCAGGAGGAGAGCTCAGCACATCTGTGTCTGTGTTTAACACCAGTCTCCGGGATGGAGAAACCTTGAGGAGGGAGACTTCACACCTGGTTTCTGTCCGGCAGCCACGACACGCGGGTGGCACCACTCCCTGCAGGGCCAGTGTGTTCCAGCAAGTGGAGCTGTGGGAGGAGCCCGCATCTGAGGAAACAGAAAACGCCCAGCTCCCCTTCTGCAAGCGCTTCGGAGGGGGCTGTCCCTCGGAGCTCCGCTGCACAGCTGAGTAAACACCAGTGTTTGCCTCTGGGGCAGCCTAAGAGAGGTGATCCATGGTTTATTCCAGGGCATTCCCGAAACCTCCACAGAAGTGAGAAGGGATTTCTTTCCTTCCTAGCCATAATAGTAACAAAAAGGAGGAAGCTTTCTGCAGACCTTACATCAGAACACACAGTATCCCACACACAAAGATTTTCAAGTAGTCTGCTAAGCTGAATAAGCAATGTAGTTCTTGCTGCAGAGATAAAAATTAGGAGTACAAGAGAGTAGAAGCAAATGTTCTGAAGCCCCTTGTCCTGCCAGAGAGGGGCTGGCAGGGTTAGGCCAGGAGCACCAGGAAGAGTCTTCCATTTGTTTGCTTTCCAGGCTCCATTTTGGATGAGAGCACAAAGGAAGGGTGCTTGAGGGTTTTCATGTGGCCAGTTGCTTATATGGTGAGTAATGTAATTATTCAGCACATGTGACTGGCCTTGCATGGGGCAGGCTCTGAGGTACACTAGAAAGGGACTTTTAGTAAAGGCAGCCTGAGTCACTCATGAGCCAGTGAAACAGGTGAGAACAAGAAGAATAATTACTACCCATTTAAACTCAGGTGGGCTCACAAAACTGTAGCACAGGATCATGTAAGCAACCCACAATATGCCTGATTCAGTTTTCTCATCTCACTGGGACTCCACGTGCAGATTGCTCTCATTTGACAGAGGTGAGCAAGGTCCCTTCCTGGGTTTGCAGGATGTGACATGAGGGGGATATTTGCCTTCACACATGACTATGCATCAGCAAGTGCAACACAGGCAGGCAACAGGGCATCAGCAGTGCAGGGAGCTGAGCTGCAGCAGTGACCACTTGACATAGAACCTGTACACTCCATCACAGGATGGAGGGCATGGCTGGCTGTATCCTTGAAGAAGTCTTTAGGGGAAGAGATAGATACTCCATGCATTCTGAGGGGGCAGAAAGCAGGAACAAAGCAGAAAAGCACTCCAGTAACTTGCCAATAAAGCATGGAAGAGTATTTCATCATACTGTTATTGCATCATTATTAGTCAGGCTTCTAGGAATCTGCTAATGTGGCAGCTATGTATTATTATTACAGTGTTTAGACAGATTTCCAAAAGGCATCATGTAGGTGCCTGACTCCCATTCATTTCAGAGACTTAGGCAATAGGGACTTAGCTCATAGTGCAGCCTCAGCCTGGAATGTGGGAGGCTGCATGGAGGGATCGCCCCTTCATGAGCCAACAAACAAATGGACTTTCACAGGTACCCTATTAAAATCTAAAGCAATCAAGTTTGGAAAGACTTGTTAGACTGAGCTAATTAACCATTCTTAGCCCTTGAAAGCCACATGGTGGAAAACAGCCTCCAGGGTATTTGCCAGGGCACAGCAGTGGCCTGATATTCCAAGAGGGCAGCAGCTGGAGGCACAGCCAGCACAGGCAGGGCTCTCAGGGATGGCACATGGTCCCACAAGAGCAAAACACAGCTGCTGGTGAGGCCAGTCAGTGCAATTGTCTTTGAGTGCCCTCACAGCCATGACTTTATTTTAGAGGTTAAATGGCACAAGGAAGTGGATCACAGGAACAGATTCATTTGAATTCCTTGCAGTACAGCACTTAGGTAGGAATTTACTAATTCTGGTTTTTCAAAAACTCAGCTATTATAATTTAGTGTGACTTTTCTTCATGGAAATGTACTGACTGACCTCAGTCTGGTGGAATCTCAGGTTCAAATCTGATCAGTTAGCAAGAGAAACACTGATCTCATTCCAATCCCTTGCAGATTTTTGCCCAAGAAAATCATGCAGACACTTGGCAGCTTCTAACTCACTTTGAGAAGATCCAATTTTAGATAGTTGAGAACAAACTAATTCAAGAAGAAGCACATCACAAGGACTGGGATGCTTTTAAACTTGATACTCAATTGACCTGTGTTTTCCTCTTTTCCTGTCTCCCAGTATCAATTCAGCAGTGATCTCACAGAGCCCTTCCATGCTCCTCCCTGGACAGATAAAACCTGGTAGTCAAACCAGCTGGGCATTTTGGCTTTGTCTGGGGGTTGTTTTTTTCCTCCCTTGCTACCTTAAGCTGAGAAGCAACCTCAGACACTCAGAATGCAGACAGTGTAACTGCCTGTGGGCAAAGGCAGCTGGTTTCTCCCAGGTCCAGTAAGTCACCAGCAAATGTGTTTCTGCTTGGAATACTTGTTGTGGGTAGCTCTCAAAGGAATAGACCAATGCAGTACTCCTTCCCCCAAAATAGCGAGCAAACAAGATAAATCCAGTGACACTTCCACATGAAAAAATCGGAGTTGATTAAACACAAGGAACAGCTCAGAACTAAGGGCAGGAAAGCAAAATGACAGAGCCAAGAAATGGATTAAGGAAATAAATTGGTCTAATCAGCGTGAAATACCAGGAAAAGCTTTTTTTTTTTCCCCTGGCAAATTCACTTGAGCAACTGATCAGTAACTGAAAGGAGAGCTGAACATGTGTCAGGCAGGTGAGTTTTCTGTGGTGGTTAATTATCCCTGGCTTCTGAAGCTGTTAGTGGCTATTGATAGCGAGTGACACATCACTGCTGCCCACATCCCTAACTTCGGGGACAGCGATGCACACACGAGCCACGTTCGGCTGCCACACAGCCCTCCGCGGGCAGCCCACGTAGTGGCATCTTTGCTGGCTCACTGTCACCAATCCGTGTCGCGTTCTGCTGCACAAGGAGCGCGCTGGCTCTCGGGCAGGGGGTGGGTGTCCCTGTGCCGTGACTCACTGCGGGGGCCCTCCCCGCCCTTTCCCCATGGCAAACACAATCGGGGCACAACAGGAGATGGTTGTTAAATGATCGATTTGACTTAATCAAGGCTTCATTAATCGCGGGTTTTTATCTTGGGTGACCTAGGAGATTTTCTTTTGTGCAGCATAGCTCTGTCTACAGTTGACTCATCGCACCAGAGGGCAGGTGATACTTAGCCCTGTCCTAGCTATTGAATTACTGCTCCGTAGTTTGTTTGTTTAATGTGTTCCCCGGTTCTTTGGCCCAAACCCACAATCCGATCGTTCATTTGCATGAAGGCAGGGGCAAGATCCAGCTCGGAGTCAGCTGTTCGACACAACAGTCTAAATTGTGCCTTGACAAAGCTGAGAAACATAAAGTAAGTTGGAACCCAGAGATATTTATCTTGTCACCACTGCTTAGAGTAAGCAAACTGAGCAAACAGTGAGCTGAAATAACTGTGTGTAGAAGCCACTTGAAAATACCCTGAGGTACTTTGTTAAGGCAGGAGACCGCCTTACAAATGAGACCTTTTATGCATGTCAAACTGCAATATCATAACTCAATGTTTTTTTTGCCTTAAGCAAATCAGCATTTTGGACTTTTCTGACAGGCTGTTTGTCCTTGCTGTGCATGGTTTGATTCACCATTGCTTTGCTTTTTGTGGAGTCATTAAGCTTGGGCTAAGTTATGTGATCTCTCCTCTCTGGGAGAGTGTTGTAGAATTATAAATACTCAACATGAGACAGGACAGTTTATAAATCAATTTTTGGCTCATGACACCAGCTCTCAAACTGAGAGCCACAGCATCGAGGAATTTTTTCCTACCAGCTGTGCAGCATTCAACTTTCCAACTAACACTGGTGTTCTTCCTCCTTCCTAGAAATCAGCCTATGTCAAGTGGAAAGGCAAATATAGGAAATAATTTCCTGACAGTGCTCTCCTAATAGTTTTTTGTATAACTGTTGGAGCTGTAGCAAGACTGAGTTGTGACTTGGGAGGGAAGAAGAGGCCACCTGTGCTATGGTGAACAGGAGAGGAGGTCTCTACATGGCACTCAAATGAGTCTATGCCAAGAAAAAGGCTGGCAAAATGCAAGGACTTTGCTGTTAGTCCTACAAACCAATCACCTTTAGTGCTCTGTCTGATGGTGGAAACACATCCCAGCTGTTTTTTTCTATACAAACTCATGTATTAAAACAGAAGGGAGGTAAAGGGATTGTTTGCATCCAGGCAAAGAATTCAGGCATAAACAGCCCTTCAAAGTACAGAGGCAGCATGCACAGAGATGTGGTGAATAGGTGCAGGTTCCTTCTCCTGTGCCCTGTTCTTGCTGTGACTGCAGGCTCTGGGGACCTACCCTGCACACACTGCATTTGCCTCACACTCCCTAAGGCATCAAGGAATAAATAAAAGGAAATAAATTCCAAGCTTTGTTCACAGACATTTTCCATCTTCCCTATTTTAAGCCTTGCTCCTGCCCTCTGAGGCTCTCAGTGGGACTCGGGAACTGAAAGGGAAACATACCAGGTTGAGGTTGTGAATTTTGTGAATTCTCCTGGATGTAGCCTTTAGAGCAGTTTGGATGCTTGAGAGAAAGGGGTTAATCTGTTCCCGGTTGGGAGCAGTCTGCAGGCAGGGATTTGCAAGGCAGTAGGGGCTGTACCAGATGTGAGGGCAGTGATTAACTCACCGCCTGGATCACTGAGGAGCTGTGCATAATTGGCACCTTATTTTAGCAGCTTTTAGGATCCAGTCTATAATTAAGAGTTTAGATTAAATTCACCCTGATTTGAAAGAGAGAAGCTGAGAAAACAGGGATTGTCTGGGACCATAATGGCCTGGGTTTTATCCCTTCTTGAAGGGAAGGGAAGAAAAGCTTTAGGAATTCAGCCATTTCTGTCACAGAGTTACTCTGATTTTGTTAGAGTCAAACAGAAGCTTTTACTACTCAAGACAGTGTGAATTCTCATAAGTGCTTATTTTTAAAAGGAATGATTCATAGATATTTATTTTTATTTTAAGATGAATTGTTCTCTGGGGGATTTAAATCTTTCTTGACAGTGTTTGTAACTTGACATGCCACAAAGCAGGGCTGTCACATAGCAATTGGAGGATAGTGCTGAGGAGAAACTGGCTATTCTCGTTGGGCTGTCTGGATGGGAAGGAGCTGCAGACAGTGAACAAACAGACCCACGTGAAACGCTGCTAGAAGCAACCTCGAGAGGTCACCTCTGTTGCTAGGCAGGATTTGCTAACACAAGCAAGGAAAGGAAAATTAACCTCAGAAAATAATTCCAGCTTTAATAATTCAGGCTGGTACTGACACTTAGGAATGGATTTGATCTTTAGATGCAGATTTTTATAGTGAATGTAACCTTACCCCCTCCCTTTTTTTTTCCCCATCCCAGTTCACTTTGACTGGGGAATGATTCTAAGCCCAAGCTCATGATTGATTTTGTCTGGAGTTGACATCTCTCCTGGTGGCCCCCATCATGATCCCACCAGTGGAACTAAACCACCTGGAAAATTTGGGCCAGCAGCCTTGTGTGGACAGCCCTCTTGGGGGGGACAGCACTTTTAAATTAACTGGCAGGAACCATTGGTGGGGAATGACTGCCAGTTCCATCTGAGGGGAGCAATCCCAGCTGCAGGCTGTAATTCCTGTACCTGTACAGTGGAAAAATCTCCCAGCATTAGCCCTTTTTTCCTCTCAGAGGAGCTAAAAATATGCTCTTTGAAAACAGAGTAATACTGGTTTGAAATGGGAGAGGGAAGAAGCAGAGATATCTGGGACCTATGGGGAGGGCACGCTGACAAATTTCCAAAGTGTTTTCAGGGACAGCAGTTCACAGAGAGTATTGGGTTCTGAAAATCATTGTCATCTGTCCCACAACTAATTATGTGAGTGGATTAGTCACTGCTTTGGCAGGGCTTTTCATTTGATTTCCAAGAGAGGCTGCAATCTTCAGTCCTATCTCACCTGCTTGTGGCACACTGGCCAAGGAAAGGTCCATGAGGACAACACAGCACTTGTCTGGGCAAGGGAGAGGAAGAGTATTGAGTGGCATTTTGGGGGGCAGAAGGAGAGCTGTGTTCTTGTTAGCCTTGGACTGTTTGATTTAGTCTAGTTTTTCTGTTTTGGTTTTTTTTAATTATTATTGTTATTATTATGTACAGTGAAAAGCTCCTGGGATCAAGTTAAAAGGTGAAAATATGGACTTTCTTGGAAAAAAGTGCAAAACACTTCAAGCTTTTTAAGTTATAGAGTCCTGATATCAAACCAAGGTGGCTTGCTTGGGCTAATGAGGTGCATCCTACACTGCCAGCTCAACCCTTCCTGCTGCAGAGCAGGACTGGTGCAGGAAAAGAAGGGGCTGCCAGCTTGAGCCAGCTCAAGGGCTGCACCAAGGCCAGCTGAGCTGTGTCACCAGCCAGGCAGCCTGGGCAGTGGGGTTTGGGAACCTCCTCAGTCATGCTGGTGAAAATCATCTCAACTCAAGGCTCACCTTCCTGTGAGAAGCTTGAAGCAACAGCAGCAGCAGCCATATCTGAGGGAGAGGGCTTGGGGTCTGGGAGTTTCTGATCATAAAGCCTGGAGAAGTCTTGCACTCAGATATCAATGTGGTGGCTCTCCTTACACTTCCAGCAGATGTTTATCCAAATGCAATCAGCTGCTCTTTGCAAAGGGATTAAAGGGTGCAGGAGTCACTGAGGTATCTCTTACCTAGATCTGGGTTTAGCCATTTCAAGTGTAACTGCAGTTTCCACCTTAAACTGCTCTTGGTTACCTACTTACTTTTTCACGCTTCCACTTTTCTGAAGGATCTGCAGATCCTCCAAATGCAATGAAAAACACTGGCACATTTAATCAGGGTTGATTCCCTGAGGAAGGCACTGGGAAACAGCATTTAGAGACAAGAGCTGGGCATGCTGCATTTGCCAACCATATGCTGGAATATTTTCTTTCATACTGGGCTCCACCAGTAGCTTGTATTTACAGGCATAGAATTGGAAGCAACACAGATTGGGAGTAAACAGCATTCAAAAATCATGTTGAGATTTAGCATCCTTTATTTCAGAGAAGGAAGCACAAGGAAGGAAAAAGCAGAAAATGAAACAAGGGCAGATCACACCAGAGGCTGCTGGGTAAACCACAGTTCTCACTGGCACCTCAGAAGAGAGGGGTTAAAAGGATTTGGAGGGTAATTTGTAGATGTTTATAGGGAAGATGAAATTATGATGGCTGTAAGAAGGAAGCAGCCCATGGAACTGGCTGGTGACAAATCCCACCATCAAGTGACTACTGATGAATAATATAGGCCAGGGTTGTGCCAAATTTGCATTGCTTCCACATGCACAGAGGAGAGAAAGAATGGATCAAGCTGCCTTATCCCTTCAGCAGGTCATAGGACTGTTCTGATGAACCTCTCGCTGCTCCACACGGGTTCCTCACCCCCTCTGGGCCCATGAAACCAGCCAGCTGTGGAGGGGACAGGGGACAAACCTTGCAGGACAAGTACATGTGTAAGTCACTGCAGGGATGAGGCAGCCAGGATAGTGCTTACAGTGAACCAGAAAAGCGGCTGGTTTGAAGGACCCTCTTAAGACCTGAGTTCCGTGGTGTAACACAAGTTTTGCAGAAATGTATGGCTCTTAAACCTGTTTTTTTTTTTTTTTTTTTTTTGAAAGGGAGGCCCATCCACTGGCTCCAAAATGTGCTCTTCCAGCATCTACCACCTGCAGAAAGACACCTCACCCCTTTCTTCTCCCAAGAACCCCCTTCACCTTACAAGCTGCTGTGCACTGGGGACTCTCTCTGCATACAGTTCTTTGTCTTACTGACCCACAAGCTCTGCTCCAAAAGCTGGATTCTCTTGGTGAATCTCCATGGGACTGACAGGAGCCAGCACACTGAGGGAAGCCCAAGCTGCTTTGGGTCAATGAGATATCAATTTAGATTCTGCTCTTTAAGATACTTTGCTGCCATAGCTAAGAGTGGTGGGTATAGCAATATTCCATGGGGCTTCCATGGTTTTGTAGCCAGGAGAGAGAAGAGGCTGTAGCAAAAGCAGTTGCTGTGCACATGTGAGGCTGCATTTGTCATTCTAAACCAAGAAGGACATTTTAGCCTGGCTTTCTAAAGAAACAAAGCTTATGCTTTCATGCTGCTTTTCCATCTGTTTCCCCTCTGATTGTTCCTCAGCAAATTTGGAGCCCACGGGCCAGTGTCAGCCAAATTTGACCATGGAACAGTGTGCACTTCCCTCTGCAGAGGGACAGGTGGCATGGTGCAGGAGAGGGCAGGACAGCCCCTCTCTTCCATTGGGAAAGACCAGAGCCAACAGGACTGGAGTGCCAGCTTGGCCTGGCAGCCCTTGCTTGGCTCTGGCTCCACCACGGCTTGTGCTGGGTAAGACCCTGGCTACCTCGGCCAGTAACTGTGCCTGGTGGGGAGAGTTTCCTCCCTGACCATTGTGCTAGTCAGCTTAACCCTGCAAGATGACATCTGATAAACTTGGGCTCTCTAAGAAAATATCTCATAGTTATTTTGTGTTTGTGTGATTGAAAGTACCCTGATAGAAGATGATCTATTATTAAACTCCTAATTTTCTCAAGAATTTGTATTTTTGACCTGACACCATTTTGAGGAAACCCTTTGGGGGATGTCTTTTTGCAGAGCAATCACAAGTGTTACTGTAAACACATGCCCCTATCAGTCCCTCTGTCTGACCTCACACCATCAGATAAGCAGGCTTAGCCTTCACATGTCTGTAGGGATTACTTTATATCTGTCCATGGCAGTGACTGGGATAAAGTGATATTTTCTGCAAATACAGTTTAGCCTTTAGGAAGTCACTGCTTACTCATGTGTTAACCTCAGCTCTGAGCAGGTGACCAAAGGCAGGCAGACTGCAGCTTGCCTGTGCTATAAATAAAGAGGAGCCTGCAGCTACAGCTGCCTGTACTCTGCTGCAGGTAAATATTTGTCCATGGAAGCTCAGGGAGGCCAGCTTGCCTGTAAATGGCTGACCACAAAGCCCCATAGGAGACTGCAATAAAAATGATTTGGTGGCATCAGGTGCCACAAGGTATTAAGACTCCTAGGAAAAAAAAAAAGTTCAGTTCATTATCTCAGTGACAGGTTGTTGACACAGAAAAGCAGTATTTGATACCAGAGACTCAAGTAATGAAGAGTCAGAAGCCAGCTCAGGAGATCTACTTCTTAGGCTAAGACAGGAGCAAGTACTTCAGGATCATCCTAAGTATATTTTAAATATCTCAAATGGCAAAGATTCCACAGTCTTCCTAGTTAAACATAACATTTGTGACATTTCTTTCTAATTGTGATATATTTTCTTTCGAATTCTCATTCTCTGAGCTGCATCCTCCCTAAAGTGTATTCAGCCTCTGACTTTGATTACAACTGTCCAAGTTTTCAGGAGCTGTTTTCCTATGTCCCAGTGACTTTCCTGGGTTGTAAATTTGACAGCAACAATAATTTTGAATATCCTACTTTCCCAGTACATTCAGGATGGGGATCACTCCTGATTGCAGCTTTGTAAAAGGCTGATTTCTGACATGGTAATGAAAGCTACAGAGCAGAGAGGCCACAATGCAGGAGAGTTTGAGAGAACTGCCCTTCCCAATTCCTTGCAACACCTCTGGAGTTTTGTGCGGTCACAGCAGGTTGACTGATCTACTCTTCATCCCTATATGTCTCTGCTCCTTGTGTTCCTGTGTGTGGTGATGAAAAGCAGTGCAGAGGGTGTGCAGAGCCCCAGCTGGGGTACAAACATCAGAGCCCATCGAAGAGGCCACTCAGCAGAGCAGTCTGTTGGGGCACATTTGACAGAGAGCGGGGCCACTTGGGTGAGACACTGCAAAAGCAGAGAGGGAGAGAGCAGAGGAGGGAAAAAGGGGTCACCACACCACCCCAGCACCATCATCACCATCCCCTGCTGCTGCTTTGCCAAACTCCCTCTGTCAGCAGCACCAACCCCAAATTTATTACCTTTGCCCCTTAAAGGCCTTTTGTGGCCTCTTTTCAGGCAGTTCAGGTGTTTCCATTTGGCAAAGCACAGCACTCTCATTGCTAAGGTGTTTTTCCACACTGCACCACGCAGCAAAGGAGCCCTTCTGTTTGAACACCATGACATCACCTTCAAGGTCATCCTATAAATTCCTTCCTAAAATTGTTTGTCACAAGCTCTGTGGAAAACAAAGTGAGAATGAGACTGATGGGATGCATTGAATACACTGCCAAGCACAGACCTCTGCTCTGACTCTTGACTTTGAGCAAGAGAGCTTCTCTGTTGTGCTATATCTCACAGTGGGCTGGGTTGCTGGCACATGGACCACCTTTCTCTTTTATATTTGCACAGTGGGCACTCCAGTACAGAGCTGGAGCCCTGAGCTCAGGCACAGTTAATAAGCAAGTTGGTCACAGCAAAATGGAGAATGAGTATCAGTTGTTTTAAGGTCAGAACAGTCTCGAAGCTTTGTTAATACAATTTCAGTATTATTCTTTATGAAACAATCCTGTTTAACCAAGATTACCAGATTTTTCTCCTCTCTAATTTTAATGTGGTTTTATAAAATGGATGCATTTGGCATGTCATCTGGAAACATTAACCAGAGAGGTTAAAAGGTGAGGCTCTTGGGTTTAAAGTATCCATTTAGTAGATAGATAAATGAATTGACTAAGTGCTACCCCATTTGTCATAGGGCTATTATACCTGATTTTTTTTCTGGGCTAGTTATAAACTGTTGGTTAATGGGGTAGAATTAGATTTTTACAGAACTCTGTGCAGATAATTTTCTTGGAAAACATTTTGAAGAGCCTGCCCAGAATATGAGAGGTGATGTTCCACTGCTGTCTGATGGATTGGTCCTCAAACAGCAGGACTGCAGCTGCAAGTGGTAGCCTGTGGCTCCTCCATTAAAGTTTCTGCACTAGCACAGGAGAGCTGTAATAAAGAGAAATGACATATTAATGTGGAAGCAAGTTCAAAGCCCTCAGATCTGAGCATCATGGGACATTAAGGAAATTTAACATTTGATCTACAGCAGGGCTACTTGGCCTGGGGAACTTCAGGTCCCAAAGTCATCACATCTTAAAATTCTGTGTGCCGACTGTTTGACTTGGGTTTATCTGTCCTCATGAGATTAATCCAAATAAAGAATAATACCAAGGTAACTTCCTCACAACAGGATCCCAGAGCAATGGAGAATAATCTCAAGCAATACTAGATGATGTAAAACCTGGCTGGATAAAACAGTGTCTATTAAATATAACAAAAGTTATCCTGCACCAGCTGGGACAGAAGTAGGGGCAGATTTTCTCCTATATTTTCCATTAATATTTTCCTCTGAAAAGCTCCCTGCCTTTCCCATATTCTAACATCTCAGTCAGTCTGAGGAGGGTACAGAGGGAAAGCTCTGGGACATTCCAGGGTTATGAAGTATTTAATCCCCAGGACACCCTTATCTGAAGTTGGTTGAGACAATTCAGACAGAAATAGGTCCCATCCTAACAGAGAGTAAAGGGAACAGGGGATGTTTTCTAGGGGATAATTGACAGGATTCCACAAAATCACCACAAAGGCATTACAGACAAGCTTTTTTTTTTTTTATTTTAGCCCTAGCAGTGAGGCTGAAGGATGCATAAAACACAGAAGGGCTCTACATAAGGTGAGGGGCAATTCCCTATACACTCAGCAGGGCTTATTTGCCCCCACAAGAGGTCTAGAAGAGGGTGGTGTTATTCCTTCCGTACATATCTCCTTTGATGCTCTCCATTTTTATCAAGCAACAATGATCTCTTTCCACAGTATATCCTTGACCTTACATATGTTCATTCCCAAGCTCTTGATATCATTCTGTTTTTATCTTTACTCCTCCCTTGTTTTACTTTCCTTAGCAAACAGGGTCTCATGATGTTCTTTGGGGCTGGGAGAGGAACTCCCTCAGCACAGCCCCAGATCTCACTTGCTGCTCTCTGTTAAAATCCTACTCAGGAAGCCCAAAATCCTGAACAAAAGTTGGCAGTGTGTAGGTCGATCTGCTGCTCTCATGTTCCCTTTTAGCCCCCAGCCATGCTGTGCTCAGGTTTTTTCTCTGCCTTGAAAACTGTTTGGGAGCATGTTGCTCTGGGTGTGTGTCTCAGGTAGCTGAGAGGATTGGGTACTCTGATTGGCACTCCTGTGTTTTGTGAACAAAATGTTAATATTGTGAATAGTGAGCTGCTTTAGGACCACAGCTTGGCACGTTCAGTCATGCAGAACTGAAAGTGGACTTGCAGTTGAGGTCCAAAATGGCCTGTGAATGCCTCACCAGGGAGGCTGGGATGACAGGCACCCAGCTTCCTAGCAGGTGCTCATTTCTTTCACATGGAGCTGCTGTTGGAGGTCAGGGCCTCTTTATTGGAACATGGTGTGACTGCATCACTTCTGTTACAGCACAAAGAACAGAGTCATCCCAGTGACACTGAGAATGGGCCTTTCAGTGAGGTGAATAAATAACAAACTCTCTCTGTCACTGCAAACCTGTGATGGTGTCAGTACAAATCAGGGGAAAACAAGAAAGGCGTGCTCCCAGCTACCATATGAGATATATTGTCTCTCTCTAGGTTTTGTCTCAGAAAGCTTCCACCACTTTTTTGGGGGGGTTCTGCAAAATGCATGTGTTCAGTTTTGAAACTGATGCTCATCAAGTCAATGCTCAGCAAATCATGGAAATATTGGCTGAAAGTCCCCTCTGCAGGTCTCCTACTGCAAATGTCTTCCCTAAAATCCAACCTGGCTCTCCCAAACAGTAAACCTTGGATACCACGCCTTGTATTGTCCACTGCTCCTGAAAAGTATCTGCTGTTTGTGTCTCTCTGCTGGGTGGTTGTGGCCACCTCCAGCTCACGTCTCCCCAGCCTAAGCCAGCCCAGATCCCTGAGGGGGAACATCCTGCAGGCCCTGAACACACCCAGCCCCACTGGGCCCTGACAGTTTCCCCACATCCCCCCTGAGCTGAGAGGGGAAACCAAGGCTGGACACAACCAGGTACAGCCTCCCCATCACGAAGCACCCTGCAACAAGTAACTTCTCTCAGAGCTGGCTGTCCTCCTCCCCAGGAACACACACACAGGCCTTCTAGGGGAGGCGGTGCTATCATGGGTTCAAAGGCACTCATGGATTCTTTTTACCCAGGAAGTTGTAGAGTTGCTTTTTGAACCTCTGTAAAGGTTTGAATCTAAAATCTCCTCCAGCAAGGAGTTTTACGGATTTCTTGCTCAGTGTGAGAAGGACCACTTCCTCCTGCTTGTAGAGAGCTTGCTAATTGCTAGTTTCATTTCTTGTTCTCATACAAGAAAGCACAATGAACCATTTATCATCTTCCTGCCCTTCCTAATTTTATAGATTGCTACAGAAGTGATAAAAAAAGAGGACAAAAATACATGAGGAAGACAAATGCTATATTCTGCTTTTATCTCCCTTTATTTCCTGAAATATGTGACTCCTCACACTTATTTGAGCATCACCTTTGGAGATTGTCTCCCACTGTTTTCTTCTCCTTTGTCTTTATTGCACTTCACCAGTGAACAGCAACTAGGAGTAACTGAGGCCATAAATAAACAACTATTTTCCTGCTCATTTACCTGTGTTGTTCTGGCAATTGCTTAATGGTAGACATGACTTACTGACACAGTTTAGACCACAATGCTAACAAGTTTAATTCCTTGCCTTTGAAGGACAGGCTAATGCAATTTTCCTCTGCATTCCTCCAGGCCATAGAGTCAAGAACAGCCACAGGCAGAGGTGCTCTCAAGACCCCCAACTGCATTATCATCTGAATTTCATTAGGATTCTGAATAGTGCCGCTGATGAAGTTGACTGGGAAAAAAAGGGCAACTTAATCTGTTAAAGAGCTGCAAAAAAGAGCTGTAATTCTTTCTGAAAGATTGTTTTAGCTTCTTGCTCTGCTAATCTGATGCTTGTGTTTATTAGGACAGTCAGTATGCATCCTCAAGCAACAATTTTAATGTCTGCTCAACATATGCTGTTTACTGGATTTAGGAGTCACTGATCTTGCAGGCAGTTTGACATTCAGCAAAGAACAAGGCTGAAGGGAAGAACACAGCCTGCAGGTTAGGAACAACCAGCTGAACCCTACAGAAACTAACCCCAGCCTCCAGAAGAGCTTTGCTAGAGCAAGGGGTTCAGGCAGGAGCTGAAGGTGGGGTACACTTCTAAGCTTCTTCTCTGAATCTGACACAGGCAAGAAGCCTCCAAGTCCTCAAAATGTTCTGTTCATCCAAGGCTTGCTGGAAAATAATCTAGCCATCTCCATGGAATGGGAAAACTGATGTGGAGCACAGCTGGTGGTGTCCTGCTAATACCAAAACAAGGGGCTCCCACTCTTCACTGTGTTGACTCAGTTATCCTGAGTCTGTCACCAAGGGAGGACAGTGAGTGTCCTGTGAGTGGGAGATGACGATGTAGGAAGAACAAACAGCCTGTGTATGGGAATGGGAGTTATCAGGGGCGCTGACAGTACCCCTTGCCAGGGACTTTCCCCCTGCTTATTAACCATCCAAAGCAAACTGAGCTGCTTATTCCTGGGCCATGAGGTTAGAGATGGTCTCTGTTTAACACACAGGTGTGCTGACAGGGAGGCAGGCTGGACTGGGGTTTTTTATGCTGCAGAGCCTCCTCATATAGAGGAAAGTTCCTAGGGCTGCATGCAGAGGCGGACACGACCCTGCAACAGGAAGACACAGGCAGCAGCCAGAATCCTTGATCTGATGCTTTGGATTGACTGAGTGCAAGCTGCTGTTCGGGCGGTGCTTAGCCTACGGTTTAGAAAACATCTTCTTGTGCAACAGATCGTAATTCCTAAAAGGAGCTGGATCTTGGTTTTTCCTCCCCAGTGCCTCGGTGGTGGCTTTTCTCCTAAAATTATTGAATGGCACCACCTTGTGGGTGCGTGGAGGTGCGGAGAGTTTTCCATCTTTATTCCATGAGCAGGGGTGCATCTGAATAGCGAGGCATGCAAAGGCTGATTCATTCTCACGCTGCTTCTCAAAGACCGGGCACTCACCAAGAAGTGCTTTTCTGCTTGTTTGCTGCCAGCTGACGGGAACAGATTTTAGTGCTTACGGGTTGATTTTCAGAGCTAAACTGATTTTGCCTTTGCTAGAGGTTGCATTGGAAAACTGAAACAGATAAAATAATTGACACTTTCTAATTATAGAGAAAGTGCAGAGGAGAAACACTGAAATACACATTAAAGATCATCTGCCCAGGATACCACTTCTTCCCTTTTTCCAAGGTGTGAAATCTATGTGTCAGCTTGTCCATGCATCACACAACTCCCTAAACTCCTGAAAGTAAGGTGTAGTGGGAGAATTTACCATATTGTACTCATGAGTTTGCCTTTAGGGATTACCCTGGCTATGACAGACAGCACATGTCCTAAACTGCAGTTTCTGGGAAGCATCAGACATATGTTTGTGAATAGAACAGCCTGTGTTCATCGACTCCAAGACTTCCCAGAAAGCACTGGCTGCATGTTGTGCATTTTATACAGCATTAGGATTCATGTTACCATGGGTATGCAGGAACCCAGGATGCTGAACAGGAGCTATGGGACAGTGTGAGTGTGCATGTATGGTGTACCAGGTATTTGGTCAAGTGGGATTATCATGTATTTATCATGTATAAATGCAAGAAGCTCCATGAAATCTACCCAGATAAGATTTTGCAGAGTGAATAGGATGATGTCCTAAAAAACCTGATATATTGTAGCCTAAACTACATCAAGAAAATGGAACAGAATCATAAGTAGAATATAGACAGGGTGAGCAGACACATTCATACAATTCTGTTGTCCACAGGGAGAAACAATAAAAACAAAAATAAATCCAAATGGTTAAACAATTAAAATTTTCAAGCTTGCTCCTCAAACTTGGTTTCAATTTTGGAAAGAGCATTTTCCTTTTACAGTGTCGCCCCCCAGCCATGTGCCTAGTTTTTTTCTAGGCAAAGTTACAAGGGCTGGATGCAAGGCTGTGCCAGGGATGTGCTGGGACACCATGGGCAGAACAACATGGTCAAAGCAATGTGGTCCACAAAGTGAGGAGGGTGCCAAGAAAAGGGATGAGGAAAGCTTGCCAGGGGATTAGAGAGATTTTTGGGAGCAGGCATTAGGATAGGAATGGGAAGGCACCAGGCCAGTCAAAGCAAGGCTCTGCAAGGGGCAGTTTGCTGTGTGTTCCCAATAACCCCATCTGAGGTGTTTCAGGAGCACAGAGTGAATGACAGTGCTGTCCCCAGGGCACCCACAGCCTGACAATAGCCCAGGATGTGCTGAGGGACAGCTGAGCTCTGAGAGCAGGTGGGAAGTGTGAGAGGCAGCAGTGCCAGCACATCAGCAGCCAGCCCTCTGTGGGTGCTTTTTCCAGCCAGGACAGTGGAGCACAGTGTAAAGCAGGGATCTGGAAGAGGAAAATGAGCCAGGCTTAGAGAGAGTGATGGGGATTTCCTCTTTGCTGCCCTGAACACAGGGGAGTGTGGGAGAAATTTGTGGGAAAATTGTGTGGGAGAAAAGATGAAGATGCTTACTTGGAAATTCAGAAAACTGATGACAGCAGTGACCTCTGGGATAAATCAGAGACTGATGTCAATATCCAGTTGTTGAAGAGCAATGGTAAGAAGGAAGGGAATTTACAGGCTGATGAGATCAGCAGTGAGTGTTTGCAAAAGGGATTAAAGGAAGTGAGGGAGCCCCTCTAGTGGGAGAATCCAAGAAAGGCAATCTCAGCCATTAGCTGGCAAAATGATCATAATGCAGCATCCAGGATGGTCACAAATGTGAATCAAGATTGTCCCAAAATTAACAGTGTGGCATTATTTATATTATGTAATATAATACACTCAAAACTGAAGAAATCATCCAACAGTTGCTACCCAGCTGATCACAAGAAAAGCTTTTCCTGACTTGATATCTGGTGAAGGAGCCCAGCCTGAGCATGTGAGCAGAACATCCCTATGATGCACACAAAATTTAAATCATGTAGGAATAGTAGCATATTTCAGAGTCTTTGAGCCTAGACTTCAGAAATCTCTGTTCATTCACCAGGTGCTAGGGAAGGTCACAGAGACACTAAAATGCTCAGATTAAATATTGGTCCCACCTCTTGTGTGAATCTGAGGTAGCCAGAAGACTTGCAGCATGTCAAAAAACATAATACAATGGGAAAGGAAAAAACACTGTCTGCCTCTATTATTGGGGGAAATCACTGACTCTGTGTCCACCTCAGTTTCCAATTTGCAAAGCAGGGTGAAGAGCAGTTCTTCACTCTTACAAAAAGGCACAAAAATCATGAAGGCTCTGAGATGCCAGCATACTCAGGAGAGGGAACCAGCTTAGTGTCTGGGCTTGATGTGTAGTGGCACCAGCTTTAGCAGCTTGCAGATTCTGTTTCAGCCTTGAGCTGCCAAACAGGACAGCGGAGCAGCAGGGCTGTGCTGGGAGAGGACAGCTCCAGCTGCAGAGCAGGCTTGCTTGTGACAACCACCTTCTGCCCCAGGAGCCGTGGCTGTCAGGAGGACAATGCCTCTGCCTGATGAAGAGGATGAGGAAGATAATGTCCATTAGACACCTGTGACAGTTTAACACTTGGATTTTATCCTGCAGCAACACATTCAATATTTCCACCTATTTATGTGGTGTTTTAAGGCTGTATTTGACAGGCTTTAATGTAAACATGGTATTGCTGGCACACCGACAGCTTTTTTTTTTTGGCATTGCTTTTACAAAGTCTTTACATAGAATGAGTTGATGTGTGACTCATGTAAATTCAGATTTTTTTTTTACTTTGAGCAGATGTGGCCCCTCAGTGTGAGCCTGAAAACAGTTGGGGTGTTGCTGGGATTTATTTACAAACCTCCAAGCCAGCAGTTTCAAATCTGGGTTAAAGTTAGATGCCTGTTTCCATGACAGATGGTCTCATTTTGAGAAGGAGTGAGTCTTGACAACTGGGGCTGGCTGGGAGAGTGAATTTCTGTTTCATAAAGATGATTCTATTTTCAGGGTATTTTCAGATCCCAGATCAAGATTTAAATCTCCAAATTCAAATATTGTTTAGGGACGAATAACATTTCATCTTGCCAGCATCAAGGCTCCTGCTGATCCCTGGCTGCTGCCAGTGTTTATCCAGGCTGCTGGAAGAACAAGGAGTCCTGGCTCTGTTGCCACCTGCCTGACAGAGCTGTGGGGTGTCAGGAGTGAAGGCTGCCTGGGAACCTTTCTCAGGGGGCTGTGAAATTCCCAAGTGCTCTGGTGTTCAGGGAACAGGCCTGAGCCCTGGGCTGTCCCTGTGACTTGGCATGGCAGGATTGTGGTAGGGGGTTCCTTGGGCTCCACAGCAGCCCTGGAGGTAAAAGGACCAGAGAAAGGTTGTCATAGAAACCCTGATTGTTCTTTAGCCTTGACAGGATCACATCTCATTATAGGTTTTCTGGAGCAACTCAGAGAAGCATTTCCATAAAAATGTTCTGGCCCTTCCACTGACGGCACCATTTGCATTGAACAAGCAGTGCCAGCTGCTGCTCCAGCCTTCAGGAGATGAGGGGGGACACAGCCCAGTGCCACCCTCCCCTCCTGAAGCAACAGCTGTGACATGGGGAGGAGCCTCCACTCTTGTCACACAGGGTGCCTGCTGAAGCCTGTGAAGTCACACGAGGTGTCTGACATTGGCACTAAGGAGCTCCAGGTTATTTTCCCTGGCCTCCAGCTACTTTTGTGGAAAGGTAGGGAGCTTCACCAGCTCCTTCTGTCAGCTCTGTGCAGGTGTCTTGTGCCCTTATCCCATCTCAAACCGTACAAGATGTTAAATTTCAGGGCAGCAGCCTCCTGGGCAGCAGTCTGTCATTGTCAACATCTCTGCCAGGCAAAGCAAAGGGAGGGCACGTCCCGTACCTGGTGAATTTCACCATGATCCTGGTCAGGGAAAGCAGCATCCCTCCAGTCTAACTCCTGCCCCCAGAGCCTGGATTTTTATTCACAGACCACAGCTTGGTGCAGAAAGGCAAAGCCTGAGCACGAGATGAAGAGGGGAGAAACCACACTCAGTGTGCTACACACAAGACAGCTGGGGCATGAGCTGCAGTCCCAGAACATGGATGCAGGCCATGGCCCTCCATCAGCCTGCATTGTTATTAGGGGGGCACCCAGAGGAATTCTGCTGCCAGTGGTGTAATTCTTCTTCTTCAAACTATCTCATATGCCATTAAGAAGAGGGCCAGACCGCTTTTTTTTTGTTTTGTTTGATTTCAGTACCTTGCAGTTGACATCTTGAAGGAGTGTTTGCAAAGGCAGTCTGACATGTGTCACACAGAAAGCTGCCTGTAAACATGAGTTTGTGCAGACTCCATGTTATGGAAGGAAAGAGCTTCTACTTTTAAAGTTTTCACCTAAAGAAAACAAAACAAATAAAATAAAACCAAAACCACCCAAAAGAAAATCAGCATTCACCTGACACCTATATTAAAAATTTAAGCCATCCCTCTAAATGTCAATGATCTGAAAGTTCAGCTGATTTCTTTCTGCCTTTCACTTTTGGTTACTTTGCAGTGAAAGTTCTTTCTTCATCACCAATTATAAACTTTATTGAAAGGGGACAGTTTTGCTCATGATGGGCAGAAGACTCTTTTTAAACAAAATATAGGAGTCATTAACTTAAATCCTGCATTATGCCAAGGCAGTCCAACATCCTTTGGTGCATTCCTGATGAATATTTCATTCTCTTTAATTAGTCACAAATAGAATTTATTTTTCTGTACTAAATCAACCAAGTATATGAGCCAAAGGCTTCATGCAGCAAAAGGGTGACTTTGTGCAGATCTTTAAATGTCCTGTTCAATTCAGTGGCTGTTGGCTGGGATGGCATTAAGGGCTGTTAGGCACTAGCAGTTTCAGGGTTTCTGGTATTGATAATATTTGTGTGGTCACACAGCTCAGAGGTGTCTAAATCTAAAAGTGCTCAAAGCATTTGTGAGGTACCAAAATGCTCCTCTGTTAAGGAGCCTTACTGAATTTCCTGCTTTCATTTTGCAATGCATCTGCTCTTGAGTGAATTCTCAGGGGCTGACTTCAAATATACATAACACCATGAAGATGGAGGAAAATAGAGACCAGCTGCAGGTTAGCAAGGATCTGAACTCATTATATGTGATAGTAGAAGCAATTTGTCACTGTCTGAGTCATCACAAGTGCTCTGTTCAGGGAGTCCACTCTTCCAATACAATTATTTGAACAAAGCATTAGAGATAATAAAGTCCAGAGGAAACTTACTTGGACTACTTTCAGGTAGTTCTGAAAAGCTTATTGTTGATCAGACTGTGCACTTCTCCCAGATTAAAAATCCTTTTCAGATAAAACCACTGGAAAGTGTGGAGAACAGTGGTGAGGGGTTATCTTTGGCTGTGGATAAAGTATTTTGTCTGTGAGACAATAAAATGCAGGGCATAGGAACTGGCACTCTTGATGACTGAATTAACTTTGAAATCTGTCTCAGTCTCTGAGACCTCAGATGGCACTGAAAAGACTTTCCTGACAAATAATTTTGTAATTACACTGGGGCTGAAGATTGTTTTCAGTGACCTCCAGCAGTTAATTATGGGCTCATAAATTGCAGATTATGGGGTTTTACAGAGCTGCACAGCTTGGGTTTTTCTTTTATAGTGGATTCAATAAAAATAATTTTGAAAAATACGTTCATGCCTTTTTGGACCATGAGTTTTGTCGACAGATGCAATGAAACTGATACATCCTGCAGAGCAGCTCAGTCTCCTGGCACTGACATTTCCCCCACAAAAATACCCAGAAGTTAACTTTCTGAGCAGCTCTTGTTTGCAATAGCAATACAGCACAAAAGCAACTATAAAGGTTCAGACAAATTTATCATCATTTTGTTAGGAGTGGCACTGCTGTCATTTTTTATTTATTTGCCCATCTACATGGTAGTAGGACCTTGGATTTGCAGTTTTGGTGTAGTGACAGCTCCTGCATGTGTAGAGAAAAAAGACCTTAATTTACAGGAAAAAAAAAACTTACTTTGGAGACTGCCAGGCATTTAGCCTCGCTGATATCACATAGCACTGAATTCCTCAGGTTAATTATGGCTGGTGTAAAAAAGCATTGCTTTTTGCCAGTATTGGAAACTAAATGTATTCATGCCTTCCTGAATGCTTTCTCAGCAGTTGACAGCCTTGACATTTACATAGGGGTGTGGTGAAACAGGGCACCGACACCCGTAATCATCACGAGGAAGGAAAGCATCCAATGATATAAAACTCTTTCACAGTCTCTGCCTTTCCCTGGAAAAACAGCATCTGGCTCAATGTAGGCACAGACTGTCTGCAAGGGCTTTTTTTGTTCTTTAAACAGAACTCAGCTGACAGGTTACTTTCTGGAAGAGGCATGGTAATCTGTCTATTTATGTACTGCCTTTGAGAGATGTAGCCTCAAATTAGAACAGGAATTGGGAACTGAAACAAAAGGGTTTACAGAAATGGGAGACACTGGGATTCTTGGCGTGTAGGCTCTGTGCAATCAGGTCTCAAAAGCATTTAAAAAAATAGAATAATAAGAGCTTTGTTGTTTTTATAGCTGATTAAATTGAGCTGACATCTCATCCTGCAGACATGAGCATACTGCTTGATCTAACCCACATTTGAAGATGTGTATGATGTTCAGTGAGAGCTGGAAACATCATTATCCTTCCTTTGGAGTTAGCCCAGTGTTTACTGAGTGCCTGCCTTTGGAAATGGGCAATCCCTCCCTGGGAGTTGACAGAGGAAAAACATTTGATTTGTGGTGGTCAGAATTCTGCCCTGAGCAGCCTGCAGCACTTGACAGTCTTCAGGCTCTGGCAATCCCACTGCCTCTCACATGAGTTTTCCTGGAAATGGAGAGCTCAATAAGACAAACTGTTTATTTGGGCACTGGATCTCCTATCCATGTTCAGAAAACAGGATGACACTGGTTGTACCTCATTGCTCTGTGTTTTCTCCAGTGCTCTGATGAACTTCCCTCCCCAATTCTGCCACCTTCTCTGGGTCCTGCTTATGACCCATCTCCTGGCCCAGCTCACTCTTTTTCCTAAGCCCAGTCCAGCCTGAGACCTCAGCACCCATCCCTCTTGCTTGTTCAGACCCCAAACTGAGGGGTTGCTGAGGCTTAGGAGGAAGACGGCTTTTGGAAACACTCAATATCCCCACATGCCTCATCTGAAGGTAAGGGAGGTACCTCAGAGTCAGGGGCCAGAGCTGGTATTGTGCCTCAGGTCTCTACCCCTCAGGTCACATAGTGACAAAGAGAGAGCTGTGGCATGCCTTTGCAGCTGGCCAGTGCCATGCAGTGACACACACTGGGGTTATGTGTGCCCAGAGAGATGAGAGTGGCTCCAAAAAAAAGCAATCAGCTCTCACCTGGGGTAGAGATAGGCACCTGCCAGGTGTTCTATAAATTAAGCTGTCTCTATGAATTATCCTGTGACACTGGAGACACAGAAGATTCTGTTTGAAGATCCATCTTCACCCTGCTTTCACAGCTGTGGAGATGCTCTCACATTTGCAGCAGGCTCTGCTTTGCCATAAGCA
Organism: Melospiza georgiana; assembly: GCF_028018845.1. Lineage (NCBI taxonomy): Eukaryota > Metazoa > Chordata > Aves > Passeriformes > Passerellidae > Melospiza > Melospiza georgiana. The sequence continues at coordinate 24,078,350 of NC_080432.1, read as the reverse complement.
GGGCAGCTCATTGTCTGGCATTGCTGTCACCACACTCCTGCTGCACTGACTGCTCTGGGTGACCAACACACTGCTGTCATGCTGCTTCTAAAAGCTTTGCTCCCTGTCAACACCCAGACATGCTGAAAATGTTTCCTGTATCAAGGGCTCTGTCTATACCCTGAGTTTAAAAGTGGATAAAGGAAGAGGAGGAGGCACACTCAGATCTGTGCAGGTTGTTTGGGGCTTGATGCCACAGAGCTCCAGAATAACTGCACTTGGGAGGTGAGGCTCTGGGGGGAACTGGGACACAACAGGCCAGCCCTTCACAGGTGGGATAAACAAGAGCCTGCAGGAAAACACTGTATGGCTTCCCCAATGTTTGCAGGTGTTCCAGGTCTTGTTACAATGTCCAGCTGAGCATCTGGGTGTAGCAGTGTAAGCAGGGCACATGTGTGGATTACAGCAGTGGTCAACCAGCAGCATGGACTTCACCTGAAAATCCTCCATTTGTCTCCAGATGAGTCCCTTTTACAGATATCTATCTATCTATCTATCTATCTATCTATCTAGATATCTAGATATCTAGATATATAGATACATATAAATCACATATCTTGTGTGTATATATATATATACATATATATACATGTATACACACACACACATATATATACCCAATATATTGCACATGTCTGTTGCATGCACCTTTACTTCCAAAGTTCTGCAGGTAAATAACCATTTGGTGTTTGATTTGTTCTGCATGCAGCACATCAGCTGATCCCGTTACAAGTAATTCAAAGGCTTTCCAAAGGGGTAAATCTCTGCTTATTTCCTGCCTCTAGCAATGTAGTAAAAAATTGTTTCATTTGCTGTTTGAAACCTGCAAGCAGGAGTGAAATATTCAGAAATCCAGGACAGGTCAGAGTGTAGATTTTTCCACTGTCCCAAAGCCTAGTTTAGTCAGCTGGTCGAATTAGAGTTGGTAAGTGTGTAGAAGGGCATAAAAGAAACCCTTCATGCTCTGTAAAAGCAGCCTTGAGGTGCAGCAGGGCTCTGCACAAGGGCACTAATTTGTCACACAGAGTGTCCCCAAGCTGCACTGCACAGCCCAGGCTGGACGTGGAAAGCAGGACACAGCAAGAATTTCCTAGAGCCTCACTGTGGCTGAGGGGTTGTCATCCATCCCCGGCAGATAAGTTTTTCTTTCCCAAAGGAAGGAAAAAGACCAGCAGACTCAATCCTGAAAAACAGTGTGCCTCTGAAGAAGGACATCCTCTTGCTTTGTGCTCAGGCATCTGATATCTGGCAACTGATTTTCTTCTTTGTATATACTGGCTGGATCACCCAGTGCCCTCCTGTACAGAGGGCACAGAAAAATTGAAATTGTTTTGCCTGGAAACAGATACCAGTTCAGATCACTGGAGAAGGGCAGAAAGAGAAGAAACATCTCACGGGAGTTGTTGACACAGGTAAGACGCTGGAGATGGTCCCAATCTCTCCAAAAGCCTTTTGTTCTTCTGTTTCCCAAGCAGCTTCTTCCTTGAAGTTTTTCCTCTGTGTGTGCAGGCAAAAACATGGTGGAAAGAGCTGAGCTGAGCTCACATGGATCACTGGAACTTGTGGCAAGGCTGCTCTTCCCCTAATGGAGAGAAATGCCTTGCTCCCATCAGGCAGTGAAATGACAAACGTGAAAGCCTCGCTTCCAGCTTAGTCTCAGTGACCAAAAGCTGCTGTTGGCTTTTTCTTTTTGCAGAAGGTCTCTTCACTCCCCACAGTTCTTCTCATTGCTCCCTGTAACTTTGTACAGAGGGGCAGGAGGAAGAAATAAGGGGGAAATGTTGCTAGGCCTAAGCCCCACTCTCAGCATGCAGTACTCAAAGCCTTTCTGCTTTGGCTTAATCCAGAAACAGGAGCCAGTGGAACCGTCTGTCCCTGCAGCACAGTTTGGCCATTGCTGACACCAGGCTGCAGGCTCTGGACTGAGTTTCCAAAGGCTCAGGACCAAGGCCTGCCAAATTTGGTTTTCCTGGACTACTCTAGAGAGCCTGCTGCTTTGTTTCATTTTGGTTTAGCTGTAGGAACACTTTCCTCCTTCTAGCCAGGTGCCTGCAGCTAATGGGGTTTACTTTCAGTAGCACTGCATGGTAGAGCCATAGTTTTACAGCAGCTCTGCTGTGCACTAAGAGGTGTTCACAGCTCCAGTTTCACACTCTGGAGCTGACAGAGGTCACTGTGAGCTTCGTGTGACAGCAGAGGTGCTGCGAGGTGGAAGCACAGGGTGCACTGAGGGGGGCTACAGGCCCAGTGGGATGGGAAGAGATGGGGCACGGGCGGGAAGACTGGAGCACTCACAGCCACAAACCACTCACCTGAGGACAGCTAGAGAAATGCATTCTCATCCAGATACAGCTGGATGAGAATGGTTTCAGGGGTAGAAAAGAGGACAAATAAGTAATATCTTACATGTAGAGAATCAGCATCTATTGTGAATGTGGATGTGAAATGGAGTTGCAATCCAATGAAATAAAAAACAGGTGTAAAAGTATGTAACAAATCATAAAACTGACCCCCAGGAGAAACTGGAGTGAGGAAGAAGAAGCCATCACCATCAACCTCACATTCCTCCCACAAAACAGCTCTAGATGCTGATGATTTCCTGTAACACCACCGTCAGAATGAAACCACCAATGATAGGATTTAGATGAGCATAGACAGAGGGAACATAAACATCAGCAATAGGGATAAAAGATAAGAAGTGTACAAAAGGCTTCAATTTATTTTTAATTATTATTATTGCTATTGTTTTTTTTCTGATTGGAGTATTATTTATTTTTCTGTAATCATTTGACCTAAAGTAATAATGATTTTTTATTAGATTTCAGTTCTACGGACACTCAATTCTCATCTTTATATATAAGGTATGTTTCCCTTTTGCCCAGAAACAATATTTTGAACATACACTGTAAGAAGATTTCTGAATAGCTCAGAAACATTCTGTATTTCTCACAGGTTCAAAATCACCAAATATTTTATAAGCTGAAATCACCACCAAATGTGAAAAATGCGTCTGCCCAGGAGAGATATAAGAAGCTTCTCAGCCTCAGATGGAAAGGTAAATAGTGTTTTGGGTAAAATCAACTTTTTAGTTTTTCCCTTCAAACATGTCCCTTCTTTCTTGGATGTTCTCTCTGTGAGTCAAAACTGATTCTGTTCCTCTTCTAGACTGTACTTTGTCAAAGAGGAAAGCCTCAACAGACACCTTATGAATTAGGAACCATTATTTTTAGCCACGGATCAAAATTCAAAGAAATAAATAGAAACCTCCAAACTCCTAGTCTCTTTCTAGTTCCTCAGTGAAGCTTTACGTATAAATGTCTTCCATTTCTAATGGTTCTATGATGTTTTACGGATGTATTATGCTTGCAATAAAATCCAGTAGCAATGCATTGCCATCCAAAAGGTGCCCTTAGCACCAGCTTTTCTAAACTCCTGGAGAAAAAAAAAAATAAGAAGAGGCCAAGGCCAAGAGCCACCAGAGCAGCCAGCCCTGTGCCATTTGGAACCATAAAGAAGTGAGCAAACCTGAGGTACTCCTAGTTTTGGGCTGGGCTTCTCGGCAGAATTGCAGTGTAACCTGTAATTACAAGGTACAGTGTAATTAGAGATGTTTTCACATCCTGGACATCCTGGAGCTGTGGTGTGGAGGTGATTGGCCAGAAGCCTCATGGCCATTCCTGATTCTGGGGTTTTGGCTTCCCTCTTCATTGGAGGTACTTGCAGAATATTTTTCTCTTGACTTCTATATGTCTCTTCACCAAGTCAACTCACAGGACTACCTAAAATTAATCTCTATGACTAAAAGCATCTTCCAGATGCTCCTTAAGCTCTGACAGGCTGAGTGCTGTGAGCACTTCCCAGGGGAGTTTTATCTTAACATCTGCAGCAGGTGAGGGTTGTTTAATGGCTATAAAGCTTTGGAAGATGTGCAAGATCTAGACACAGTTTTATGAGTGGCTTTGGTTTTCTCTTTGGATGACTCCAAACAACATTTGGAGATCTGATACTTGAATTCTCTCTAGTTTGAATATACTTACTGTATGTTTTTCTTCTTGTGAAATGAAAATAAGGATTTCCTGATATGCTGTATTTTCCCTTAAAGGGAAGCCCTGTTTTCCTACCAAAATGGTGAGACACCATTTTATTGCAATCTGTTGATTTATAGGATGCATGGAAACCCTCCTTCCTTAAACAGAGCTTGCCATAAAGGACTCTCAGTTAATTTCTTTTCTGTGAATTTAATTTTGGCCAGGTCCTTCTGCCTCATCCAATAGGACCTTCCCCCTTAAACCTGTAGGCCTTGGTCCCCTGTGTTTTAGCAGGGTGTTGCACAAGTCTGATTGCCTAATCCCACTTCCTCCCATTGCTGCTGGCTCTGACACGAGTCCCAAAGCGGGACATCTGAGAAATGCTTTGATCAAAGCTCCCCACCCGCCGGTGGGGTTTGGCCATTACCCTTTTGTTTATGCCCTTGCTGTGCAGCAGGGGCACTCCAGGTATTTCCCTGCTAAACAAAGGGAGGCGTTTAAACCCAGCAATCTGCTTTATGGCTCTGGGCACCGTTACTGCACACACCGTTTGACTCTTTTCTCTGCAGAGATTAATGCTGGCATCTTAAACGTTGCTAATGCCTTATAGACAATCCATTAACATCAGTCTCTCCTAAGTGGCCAGCCATACCATTATTTATAAAATAGGGATCCTTTCCCAGTGCTAGCACTAGCAATCCCTTGATTTCCCGAGCATGGAATCATGTCTGTTATCAGCTGTGGAGTATTTTACACTGCTACATATTTTTTTACTATGGAATGAGCTGCGTGTGTGTGAGTGACATGAAAAAACCCCCATAAAATAGCAGAATATTGCTATTCCACTTGCTGCAGTGTATGAGCTGATCTGGTTAGACACGAAATGCAGACAGAAATCCGCCTCACCTCTCAAGCTAATTTTAGTCTCTCCCTCTGTTCTCCGTGGCTGTGTGTGTATAAAATCACTGGCAGTCTGACAGCGTTTCAGTAACCTGTGCCACGCGCAGAGCGGGATGTACTCACCAGCCATCTGCTTGCATGGCACGGGTTAACTGAGCCTGTGGGATTGTGCTTACCTAAACAAAACCACTGCAGTGAGGGGAAAAACAATGAATGGGTGGAGATGATCAGCCCATGCATTCCAGCTAGTGCAGTCCAGGCAGCAATGACAGCCTGAAGGTTGCAGCAGCGTCGGGATCAGCATTCCAAGTGCACCAATCTTGCAGTCTGGAGTGATTTTACGTGGAGCTGTTCTTTATTTGCTGAGCCATGGCCAGTAACCAGGCCAGCCTGCAGGATGATCAGAGCAGGCACTGCAAGTTCTTATCCTACATGTTCTACCAGGCTGTGAGAGATCACAAGCCTGTGTGGATGCTGGAAGACATGAGAACTATGGAGTATTTTTACTGGGAGGAAAATGCCAGCCTACGAACCTACTCACCTTCAGAAGCCCTTCTCTATGCAGTGGTGCATAATCACCTGCCTTATGCTCAGTATCTGCTGTCTCATTTTCCAGAGGAGGCTCTCAAGGTGCCTGGGGAACACTTCTGCTATTGCCCATCCTCTGCTCCTCACCTGGCCATGGCGGTCACATACGATAGGAGAGATATCTTGGGACTGATCATCAAAATTGCACACAAGCTCCCCAGCTTGAACTCCTATATCAATAGGGCTGGCTGCTTTCATCTGGAAGATGGGAAAACACCCCTGCACCTTGCCTGCGAGCTGCTGAGGTCAGAGACTGTCCTCATCCTGCTCGGGAACGGAGCCTCTCCCAGGATAGAGGACAGTAAAGGGCTGACCCCGCTGGACGTCATCCTGGAGCAGATGTGGGACTCCAAAGTCAATGTCGCATCAAAGAAGCTCTGCCTCGACTACCTCTTGCTCTTCATGCCCAACCCACAGTTTAAGATGCGGAAAGTTCTGCAGGAGCATCCAGACCACTGGACAGCTTTGCTGGGAGAAGACAAATTCAACAGCCTGGTGGGGAACACACCTGCTTCTTTATATCTGCAAGCTATGCAAACTATTCTCCAGACTCTTCCCCCTTCCCACTTCCCTAAAAGCATCCAGGAACTACCTATACCTCAGGCACTAAAGCCCTTACCATCCTATGGCAAAAAGCTACCAGCAAAAAATGTGGTAAATGTTTTTCCTTGACTTTATTCAATGGGTCTTGGATTTTCCAAGGCAACTTAGAGGAGCTGGCTATCCACCCTCTGCATTTTAGTGTGATTTTAGTACTTAACGCATTCGGCTATGCTGGAAAATCCAATATTTTGTGACAAGATTTTAAATGTCTTTTCTAACTGATTGCAGGCACGGCACTTTTAAAGGCAAAAGCCTTCCTTGTTTTCTGTTTTATTGTGCATGTGAAGGGTTAACTGTAGTTGAGACTGTGTTATGTTTGGTTTCTTAGTTGTCAGCTGGTATCAGTGTATCTGAATTCCCAATATGATAACTGTATCATGTGTAATGCACCTGGGTTAAAAGGAACTACGTACCCAGTGGGATTTTTAAATGGTGTCACTGCTGGAGCTGGGAGAAATACCATCCCCTTCCAACGGGGTTCAAACATCAAGTTCCCTTTCTAACAATGCTCAAGCATCATTAGTAATAACCACAAAGTGCATGGCTGATGCTGCAGGGATGCAGAGGCAGTTCCTGCAGGATAACTGATCCTATCGAGTTACTTTACAGCAGGTCATGGTGTGGAGGGCATGAGTTCAGAGAGGGGCTGTGTGTTTATTCCTTGGGGATGGGAGATAAAGATCCACAGAATAGTTAATGGAAAGCATCCAATCTCATCTGGGAGTGAGGGGGTTAAAGGCAATCCCAGCCCCGATGCCTCTACAGACTTGTGCAGTGGGGAAGGAACCATTTTCCCCACTGTCCAGTAAACAAATGGCAATTGGAGCAGGGACATTGGGAGCCCTGTCTTTCATATGTGACATTATTTCTCTGTGGCTTGTGTTTTGGAACATATCTCTGCAGGAGATGTGGCTGGCTAACTTGATTTCCCTGTGGGCCTCAGAGCCCCAGGCATTTGTTACTTATCCTAAGCTGGGGTATGATGTTCTGCTGTTAAAAGTTGTTACTTGCTGTCAATTAGAGTGTTTTTGCCACCCAGGTCCAGATAGAAATCCTTATCTTGGAAGTTACAAATTGTTTCCACTAACGGGGCACTGCAGGCAGGGTGAGTTTGCAGAAAGTGAGGCTGGGTCTGGGCAGCCTTCTGGGTAGCTGTGAATCACACTGCCCTCTCTGCTCAAGGCACTGCTCCTGCTCTCCTGGCTGTTCTCAGCGTCAACAGAGCAGTGGCAGAATCCCAGCTCCCTTTGGGGGACATCCCTTATTTTGGCTACCAGCATTCCTCACTCCTTGTAAGCGCAGAACCCTCTGTTGTGCTGAAGGAGCACAACTCACTTCCCCCGCCTGCACTGGGCAGAAGTGGAGAACTCACTCTCCTCTTCAGCTGGATTTGGGGCCCAAGGCTGTGGGGCACAAACCACTTTCTGCAGGCAGTAGCTAAGAAAGATGTGCAGTCAAATCTCAATTGCTTTGTGCAAAAATGGCTCATGTCTTCTCTGGCTAATTCCCTGCCTGTGCCAAGGAGGCCGTGCTGGACCTGCTCCTGTCTTCCTGTCAGCACAGGGAGCACTTCCATTTAGTTTCCTTCTGCATGGGCTACCTCCTGTGTGACAGGACACTGGCAATGCCAGCTGTGGCCAGGTGGAGATGTTGCAGAACATGCCGTTCACAGCCACCTGGATCATCCTTTCTGAGGCACTGGGATGCTCCTCCCAGCCATCTCTTCCAGCATGCTGTGGGAGGATCTCAGTTCCGGTGCCACCTGTGCTAGGCCAGGTGAATGAGCAGCCTTGCTTGTGAGGTGGAGGAAATGTCAGCCCAGCCCTAAAGGTGGCAAGCAGGCCATGAAAGGGTTAACCCTTCTCCTGAAATCCCACATCTCTGGTGCTGCAGTATCCTTCCACTCCTGCCCCTGGGGACTTAAATGTCCTTCTCCATCTGTGTCTATTCCTCCTTGTTCGATGGGGAAGGCTGCAAATGGGGAAATGCAGGGTCAGCGTTGGGTGAGGGTTTTGGGGGAAGCCTGCGCTCGACAGCTTGTGCTGCAGACAGAGGCTGTCACAGCTTGGGAAGCAAAGCAGAGCCCAAGGCAGATTTGCATTACAAGCAGTGGCTCAGCTGTTCTGCCAAGCCCTCAGGCTCCCCAGCACTGGCACATACTTCCCAAAAAACCCGGAGCTGGAGGCAGAGGACAGAGCAGGCTCTCGGTGCCCGTGGCTGCCCGGAGTGACTGTGCAGAGCACGGCCCCTGTGGCACCGTGTGGTGCGAGGAGCAGGACTGGGTTTGTCCCAGCAGCACTGCGGTGTCTCATCCGGATATCGGTGGGTGAGAGGGGGAGGAGGCTGGTGAAGGATATTATTAGAATAGTAATTAGGTCCTGGAAGCAGAGAACCCGGGAAAGGAGGAAATGGAAATCATCCAGCGCTATTGCACTGGCTCGAAACCAAGTGAGTTTCAGTGCTGTGAAGAGTTTCAGAAAAGACAGGAGGGAGGGGAGGGCTGTTCATCTTACAAATCCAAGGAGGCAGGTAGGGACTGTTGGCATTAATGCCAGCACTTTCTATTAAGGCAGAAGGCCACGCCCAGAGAGCCAGAGCAGCCCACTGAGAGCAAGTCAGTGCAAAATGGTGCAGGAGTCTCCTGTTGGCTGCAATAGTTGTGGATCAAGGCAGAGGTCAGAAATCAGGCGCTTTATGGCTGGGTTTGTAGCAGACAGCAGGATGCTTGTGTGCATGCATTTGTCCCGGTGGGAGGCTCCCTCAATCCACCTGCCAAGAGAGAGGATAGAAGATGAATTGTCTTGAATAGTTTCTGGGACATTCCTGCGATTGGTGTCCCAGCCTGGAAGAAAGCTGCTGGTCCATTGTTGGCCAACATGGCCAAAAATTCTGGGGTGTCAGCCCAGAGTATAGACAAGTATCCACACAGGAAAGATCACTCCACAGCCCTCTCATTTCTCCTTTTCTTGACCATTTTAACAAGAGATCGAGCGCCAGCTTGCCCTCAATCACATGGGTCCTCCCATGTGCAGTCCCAGTGGGACAAAGTTTAGGGTCATTAGCACTGTGGCGACAGCACTTTCCATTGCCTGTAGCAATGTGACAGCAGGATGGGCATTCCTGCTGGAATAGGGGAATCTTCTCCCTAGACCCTGTTTGCTTATATTGTGGTGATCTGCCTGTTAGTTTGAGATCCCATTCATCTTCTTTGTCAATACAGTGACATTACATCAGATATGGCCAAATCTACCTCAGCCCCATCTGTGTTGGCTTTTTCTCTCCATTCTTTCCAAGCCAGGTCATTAGCAAAAGTAAACTCAAAAATATTTTGCAATATTTTCCTGCAACCTGACCGTCTTGAAAAATCCCTATGCTTGCATGGCAAATATGTTGCTGGCTTTGTTAATCAAAAAGGGTGCTGGGTGCTGTGTGGTGATGTTTACATTCTGCATATCTGCATACTGAGTAAGTGTCACTCAGATCTGTATTTCTGAACTTGGGAAAAAGAATAAACACAAGAGAGAAATGGGGAAAGGGTAAAGTCTTTTCTAATCTTCGGATTTAGGTTGGTTCTGCAGGTTACATCTCTTTAATTTCAATTTTGAGGAGTAACATTGTAAGGGTCTGAATTGTCTGTATGTGTGAGCCTTTGGTTTTGGTGAGAAGCATTTCAGTGAGTGCAGTGGGCTGGAGTGAGTGAGTGAGTGAGTGAGTGAGTGAGTGAGTGAGTGAGTGAGTGAGTGAGTGAGTGAGTGAGTGAAAATGTACAGATGTGTGTGTGTGCACGTGTGTGAGTGCCTGCCCTCCTGTCACACGTGTGAGTGTGTCTGCCCTCCTGTCACACGTGTCTGCCTGCCCTCCTGTCGCACATGTGTGTGTGTGCTTGCCCTCTGCTGGCAAATCCGTGACCGACTGGCAGCTCCCGCGCACTGCGCTGCTCGGACCGGCAGTGAGCGATGCCCTACAGAAGCCGCCTTTTCACGCTGTCAGTGTGTGCCCCAGGCCCCTGCTGCTGACAGGTAAGGACGTTTCTTCTCTTGGAAAGAGGCAGCAGTTTTGCTCTTGAAATGGGTGTTTTATCCCCGAACACCAAGCACAAGGGCTTCTGCTTGCTGCTACTGCAATCATCCAGTAAAGGGTTTGTGATGCTGGTCACACTTTATTCTAGAACACTTTTTCTTTTTTTTAATAAAATGCCTTAAACATACATCTTTGTCTTTCTTTTTTTTTCTGGGCTGCCAGTAAAATTCAGCTATGTATGACTTCCTAACCCTATGCTTCTGTCTATTTCTGCAGCATCATTAGCAGGAAGGACAGGCCAGATTCTGACCTCACTTACACGTAACTCCCTACACCTGAAGTAACGCTTTGTAAGTCGGTTCCATCACTACAGATGTTTGTCGGTCTAAAGGAAAAGAAACTGTTCGTGTATTTATGTTCTTCCAGGCTCCATAACTCTGACTTTACATATAAATAAATGTGACACTTAGTCCCTGAAAACATTTTTTACATTTTTTGTACTCAGAATGTATATAGATATATATTTTCCATCTCTAAAATCAATGACATTTCCCTGTTCCCAGTTCCCTTGGCATTTCTGGAATCAGCATGGCAGTGACAGATGCTGTTGGTCACTTTTAAGACTGAATGTTGCCATTCCCAAGTACAAATGAATGTTCATTGTATGATACAATTTTCTTATAAAGCCATACTTTTGTAATTTTGGTTTCTCTTTTTTAGGGGGGGAAAATCTTCCCCATTATTGTGTTTACACATTACTCGCTGCATGATTAAAGATAAAACAATTGTAACGTGCTGGAATCAATGATATATACATAGCCTGATATAATTAGGTACACTAGCTGTGAAAATAATTTAATCTTGATTGTGTTACATAATAAACTTGAAATATAAAATTGATGTGTCTTTTATTAGCCAACTGGTCAAAACCACCCACGAGTATCTGTTGCTTTTCCTTTGGCTTATCTTATTGTTTGATTATTTCATTCTGACTTCTGAGCCATTGTCTCAAAATATGTGTTCTGAGGAAAATAATATTTCCCTTCACTGGCTTATAGTAGCTGACTGTGCTGTCAGAGGATGACCTCAAGTGATGGGGTGAACCCACACTTCACAGATCTGCTGAAAGGTGGTGCTCAACAGAGGTTGAATGGTAATTAGTTTCAGAGATTTTCATTTTTTACGTTTGAGTTCAGCTTATGCAGCGATTTCCAATGAACATAAGAGTGCTGGTAGGCTGCTTTACTTCTCTGGTTTGTGCACCATCAACCAGCTCCTTTCCTTCCTCAGGTTTTTCTGGGTACAGGAAGGTGCCCTGGCAAGGCTTCCAGCACCAACCTCTCCTGTAGGCTCAGCTGAAGGTCTCCAGGCAGATGAGCACCTCTCACCCTCTGTGCTCTCCATGGGGTAATAAGGATCCACCAGATTCTGTGCCAAAACCTGAACCATCCAGATCCTCCTCTGCTCTGATAAAAACAGCTACCCAAAGTGTTTCAGGTGATGGGTAGCTGGTTTGGATGATGAGGATGGTGATGATAGTCATGGGGTGTAGACTCCAGTGCCAACTGTACCCACAGATCTCCTCAAGGCACATTAGTACATGCAAGCCATAACCAAGGGATGACTCCTTTGAGCCCGTGCTTGCATAGTATATTATTGGTTTCATGGAAGAATGAAGAGAGGGAAGTTTCACTGATCTCATTTAAAGAAGATCAAGACTATGTCCTTGCCTTCATAGCAGGAGATTTATCCCTAACTACTTCACCCAAGAATGTGGTCCCCAAAGATGTAGTTTTCTGGTTTATGTGCTTCCATGTTTCCTGTGCTTGAGAAAGGGAATCTGATTTAGTTTCTCTTGTGCCCTGGCAGCTCTGCTGGGGCTGACCATCAGGGAACTCCAGGCTGACACATTCCTCAGAGGCAGTCCCAAGTAGGTATTGGTTTTTTACAACTGTAGCTAGTTTGAGCCCACACACCAGCAGGCAGCAAGACAGAGATTTAAATAGAGAAATTGAAAGGGTATATTCCCTTGAGTGGGAGGAAGCACTGTCACAAGCGGATGATGCACTGAGCGAAATCCTGCCCACGCCTCAGTTACTTGGGTGCACCTCCCTGAGTGAGTCACCCCAAAAGCAGCTGACAGGTTTGGCATGTCCCACGCTGTCCCGTGTCTCCCTGGCTAGCACAGCAGCAATGCCTTGGGGGAGCATGCTCTGCCTTCTGCGCCACCACTCTCAGCTGGTGACATGGATGGCCAGCAGGCTCCAGCTCCCGAGATGCCTGCCTGTGTCTCCAGCCCTTTGGGAGCTGCTCTGAAGCCAAGAAGCCAGATTTCTCCAGGGGTGACTCCTAAGCAGTGCTTGGTCTGGAAAATCAGTCGTAATTTCTTCTTCTAGTAAAATGTGTGTGTGCTTTGCTATGGATTTGCTGTGTGAAGGAGAAGTTTATTGCTGGTGGGAAGGCTTTTTGCGAATTTCATGAGTTCGCAGAGATAAGAGAGCTGTGCTCTGTACACCAACCAGCTCTGCCCACCCACACAGATCCCCGAGGAGAACAGTGAGGAGGAGGAATGATTATCACAGAGCTGTCAGACTCATGCAAGAAAACCTGGGAGGAAGAAAGGGAAGAAAAGGGTTGGGAAAGGCTGTATGGCAAGATGCCTTGTGGGAAGCAGATCCCACAGCTGAACAGAAATAGGGAAAATAGTCTGGAGAATCCCAAACCACAGTACAAGCTATGAGAAACACAGAAACCACCCCCTACAACCTTCTCATAGAGCTTGGCTTCAGGGTTACAGAGAATATCAGGATGATAAAGAAGAGGCTGACAAGCATTAGAAAAGGAAAGAATCGTTAGAGCTGACTGGGAATTGATGTTTCTATTCCACCAAAACCAACAATATTGCAAAATACACTTCTGTTCTAATTAAAAATGAAAATTAAAACTATCAAAACGAATTTTACAAGGAAGAAAACTGATTCAGATCTATCAAGATATTTCTTAAAGAATAGTAAAATTTTGATAATGTAATACCTGGCTTTTTATTTTTAACAGTGTTAAAGCACTAAAAAAGAATCAAAATGTTATAAAAATACCCCAGTTCTTTTGATAGCTGAAAGTCTTTGTTCAGATTTTCATGTACCAGAATTTTTGTTAAAATAGGGACATAAAGCTAACAGTGCTGGGTTGTTCCCAGCATCATGCCATGTCTCCAGCACTGGCAATGGGAGAAGCCAGGTAAACAGAGCACCTTTGCCTGGCTACTTTCAGCAATACATTCCCTACTTAATTCTGTCAGTTCCCACAGCTGTTGGATTGGGGATATTGGAGGCTATGCCCTTGCCTAGTCTTTCAGAGTATTCATCTTTTGACCTAGTGTCCCAAATTTGTCTGGGACTTTTCTGAGCCTGTTGATACAGTCACATCCATGACTTCCTATGGCAGCAGTTTGCATTTATCTGCACCCAAGCTCACCTGCCACCTCTTTTTCCTACTCAGTTTAGTATGTGCATAGTTTACTACTTCAGGTGCCTCTGTGTGGTGTTTGGATACCTGGAAAACTCCAGCAGCACTGTGCACACAGAGCTATCACTGCTCACTCCTTTCTCCAGCCACAGGTTATAAACTAAACAAAACTGGTTCCCGCACCAATCTCCAGGACAGCCCACTGCTGACTCTTCCTCACCCTTTGCCATTCTGTAACCAGCTTTCACTGCATGAAATAACTCCTGTGATCCCACGACAGCATAATTTTTAAAAATAATCTTTGGTGTGGAATCTTGCCCACAGGTTTTTTTGAACCCAAGTACCCTATGTTCACCAGATCTCTCCTTTATCCTCTGTCCTTTTGAGTGAGGTAAGTAATTTACAAACAATTCCATTTTTATGAAGGTAATCTTTGCAGTAAAATCTGTTCTAACAGGAGATGGCAGAGTTTAAAACCTTTGTCCATTAGAAGGACCTAAAGATTTTTTTGCAAAGTCTGCTTACAGAAGTACAGCCCATGGTGTGGTTCTTGGAACTGTCCCGTGCAGGACCAGGAGTTGGACTCAATGATTCTTGTGGGTCCCTTCCAACTCAGAATATTCTTTGGTTCAGTGATTCTGTAAAACACTTTGCCTGGAGATTGCAGGGGAATTCCAGATGGTATTTCTTTAGAAGCGTCTCATATTTTTGAGGCTTTGACTGAAGCTGAAAATGAGCAACTATAGGACAAAAATCTCTGTTCTTCTGCCTGGAAGGTGTTAGGGAGTGACACTGTAAGCAGACTCTTCTTCTGAGTCTACAGATCCTAGTGAGATACTATTTTCAGCTGTGATGCATATATTTGCAGACACTAAACTTCCCACCAATAGAGGTGATTGCTTGATCAAATGAGGTTTTTTTATGCAACTCCTCCTGTGGGTAGAACTGAACTTCACTGATAGCTACAGGCTTTGGCTTCCTTCTCTACCAGCCTGCAGAGCCCAGCATGGTGACAGACAGAGATAAAATTACATTACATGTATAATTTGGGATTTCATGAAAGGAAAGCCAAAATGATAGGAAGAAAGAGCTCTGCCTAATTTAGGTTTCTGCTTAGAGGTGTGTTCCCTAAACCCTCAGAACACACATGCTTACTTAGGCTCACTGAGATCTGGTGAGCCTCAGGGAAGTGTAAGATATGGCAAGTAACCCAAATTTGGGATCAGGGAGGCTGAGAGTATCTTTCCCACAAAATTACCCAGCTCTTCTTTCGCAGAATTAACAGATTCTAGCAGCAGATTGGTGCTTTTTGTTCTCTGGAAAACATGAACCAGATTTCAAAATGTCTCAGTTCTGCCCTGACACACATGAACATCATCCCCTCAAGTAAAAAAACATCACTAAAATGACAAAGTCCAAACCTAGACCTGTCCATGCCATTTCTTATTCCCCTTTTGCAGATATTTAGAGCTGGGGAGCCCCCTCCATCATGGCCCAGGCCTTTGCCCCCACTGCCTTGGAGGGGATGAATACACAAATTTCAAGCTGTAAATTGACTGCACACGATACACAGCATACAGCATTAACACACATGCAAGCACCATAGCTGATATGAAAGAAGAGGCCTTTCATGAGTTTTACTTATTTTTAGAGTGAAAAGCCCCTGCCTCAGGCAGGCAGGAGTCCAAGACTAACATCCCAGTTCCTTACTGGTGCCAGCCTGACAGGTTTTACTGAGACGCCTGCTAGTGTAACTCCTCTAAGATTCAGGCAGCCAACTCTTTGCCTTTAGGATCAGGTCAGAGTTTAAACAGGCAACTTCAGCTTTACTTTTTAGCAGCTACTGCTAAAAAGTGGATGTGGACCTTTATACCATCTTCAATTAAATCTAGAAAGTGTTCAACCTGGCAGAGCTGCTAATGAATGTGCTCTCACCAGCTGAAAGGAAGAGAGATGAAAAAAAAGGAATGCCTTTTAAAATTAAATCCCTGTGTTTAAATTTTACATTTCAAATGCTTTAAGTGTTTTTTTTCTTCTTTTATTCCTGCAGTGTTGCCTGAAAAACCAGTTTTGCTCGGTTACTGTCAGCTTCACTGCATGGCTCCCTGTGTTTTCACAGTCAGTCCTCAAATCGCCACAACTTTGAAGTAGGTCTATCTTCCAAAGGGACACCTTTTCTTCCTCCTCTCCTCAGCATCAGTAGCACATGAGCGCTGTGAGGCTTATGAACTACAGTAACACTGTTTATTAGAATAGAAAATAGAGATGCTAACTCATAAAATAAGGAAACAGCTGGGCAGGGCCAGATAGGAATAAAAATGAGTTATCAGCAGCCTTCCCTTCTCTTAAGAGTGCCCTGGCTTGTTGGCTGCCTGAGCTGCGGAGAAGTAAAACCATCTCCTTACACCTGTGCAGGCGCTACCGGTGATCATTTCCACACATCCCCCCTGTCTTGCTTTGGGTTTGTTTTATTATTTTTTGACGACTTTTCTTACTTTCCACCCCGGCGGCTCCTGGAGCGCGGGCACCGGCAGGGCCTGGGCCGCCGCGCCGCCATCGGCCGCCAGGTGGCACCACCTCCCTTCGGCTGCCTCCGTGAGGGACCCCCCCCCCCCCCCCGAAAACCTGAGGGAGCCCCGGGCTATGAGGGACCCCCGGGTCGTGAGGGACTCCCGAGGCCCTGGGGGAGCCTGAGACTTGGAGGACCCCTGAGGCCCTGAGGGACACCCAGGCCCCGAGGGACCCTTGAAACCCTGAGGAACCCCCGGGCCATGAGGGACCCCTGGGCACTAAGGGACCCCTGAAACCCTGAGGGACCCCCGAGCCTTCAGGGACCCCCGGGTCGTGAGGGACCCCTGAGGCCCTGGGGGACCCTGAGACCTTGGGGGACCCCTGAACCCCTGAGGGACCCCCAGACCGTGAGGGACCCCAGGGCCATGAGGGTGCTGCAAAACGTGGAATATGCAAAATTTTCCTTGAGAAAGGACATTCTTTGGTGTTTGATCTGTTCTTCGGTGTTTGATCTTTGTATGCTTTTCAGCCTAATCAGCAGGAAAGGAGATTTTAGAGCAGCTAAAGAGCAATCCCTGAGTGATGCCCAGGTGTTAGAAAGATAAATTACTTGTTGGTGGAGTTGCCTTGTTAATGTTTAGGGCTTCAGGTGTTTCAGTGATCTCCTACCTTGGGGGAGGTTAACAAAGCCTGGGGAGAAGGATGTGCAGCTGATAGTGGACACAAAGAATGCAGAATTTATGGGCCACAAAGACATTTGGCAGGATCCCAAAGATAAGGAAGAAACTAATAAAGACAGCTCAGCAACTGTGCTGAACCAGCTCCAATTGGGTAAAATGTAATTCTGGCAGGGGGAGGTGGTGACCACCATTTCACCAACTCACAGACCCAAGAAACCCACTGACCAAAAAGAAGGGAAAGACTGAGTATGGGACTAATTAGCAGAAGAAGCAAGAGAATCATTAATAAGCAGAGGACAGAATACTAATTAAGAAGAGAACTATGTAACTTGTAGCCAGTGAACACAAATTCCTTTGTTTGCTAAAATGTATAAATTGCAATAGGCTTTGATAGTTGGTGTGCTTGATTTGTGGAATACCACTGAGCATCCAGGCAACTCTAAGATAATCAATGTCTCTCTCAAGTGTGTAATTATAGGCTTGTTGCCCACAAATCCCATTTTTTTTGTGGATGACAAGGTGACTCCAGGGCTGTGAGAAGACCCTGCCACTGTGAGGGGACCCCAGGATTGTGAGGTGACCCCAGTGCTGTTGGCTGCCCCTTGCCCGTGCCTGTCTGGTGATCCTACCAGACAGATCCATCTTTTGGATACAGTGTCCAAGCCAAACCCAAATGTGCAAACCCAGCTGCAGGAAGGCAGTGCAGGTGCCTGTCAGCCACCAAAGAAAGGTTTTTCAGCAGAAAGGTTTTTCTGGTTTATTCAGCAATGGAAAGGCCTCATGCTCCATGGAAGTTGACCCTGGAGCTGGGCTCTAGACAAAGAAGTACAAACAGATACAAATTTTTTCACACAGGGCATATGGGGTTGCTGGGCAGAGATGAGATGAGCAGGCAGACATTTTTCATCCTCTCTGCTGCCTCCAAGGGAAAGGAGAAGCTATGGTGCCTTAGCTGGCCGTGGGAGGCTGAGAGGCTCCATATCTGTGTTTAGCAAAGTACCTGAAATCCAGGGATGTGATGCAGCCCTGTTGGATCAGTGCTCCTGCACAGCAAAGCTCATTGGAGAAGTCAGTGGTGGTAGAGCTGTGAGAACCACCATTTCCCACTTTCCCAGAAGAAAAGTGGCTGGGGCAGGAAGCACATCCACTGCAGATCAGCAAGCAGCCTGCCTGTGCACTGAGCATCTCCTGCAGAAAGCAAAGAATTGATGAGGGGCTTGATACCTATCAGGAAACAAGGAAAGGTACTGCCAAAGATGTCTGCTTCTGGCACATCTATGTAACATCAAATACCTAGACAATGGTAGATGGCCCAATAGCCTGAAGTCTCAGCTAAAATAAAAGCCAGTTTGTATTTTTGGACCTATCCTTCTCTGATCTGGGGGTCTGTTCCTTTATTTTTTTTTTTCATTCCTCTCTGCTTCAAGGCTAATCAGCAGAGCTTGCAAACCAATAACAAATTGGTTAAAAATCATCTTTATATGCAAAGCCTAAAATAAAACATCTGTATATATCCCAGAAGCCTTCACTACCTCCTGTTTTATTAGTATCTCTAAAATAACTTTTCTTTCCTGACTCTAATTCCAGCTAGAAGCACTCTGCTAATCCTCACAGGACTGTTATGTGTATTTCCAATTAAGCAATTTATAAGCACTGGCTGTGAGGAGCTTTTTTGTTCTTAAGGAAATTATTTCTTCATTAAGAGTAAAACAAGGCTTTTTTTATCCCTGCTTAATATGAAAGCCCTTGTGTCCCCTTCACATATGTTTTAAGTACTGAACTCTGTAGAAGGAGATTAATCATTTTGTACCCCAGCAAGCAGGGAAGACACAGCAGCTGGGTCAGTCACTCAGGGAATAGGCTCTTCAGTGTTTGTTTTCAGAGAGAAGCAAAAGTCAGACAGACAGACACTTGCTTTCAAGCTCCTTGCCTTTGCCAGAGGCAACCCACACAATCATGAGCCCTTCTGGAGTCTGAGTCATGAAGAGCTGCAGCAGATAAAATGAAGACAGTCAAGAGGAAAAAAAAAATCCCATTCATGCCCAGCTAATGAGTAGAGGTTCCAAATTTCCTCTTGTTTTGCAGGCTGTGTACCTTAATTAGATGAATCACAGAACACTGAGGGTGGAAAACACAGGCCAGACAGCTCACAAGAGTCCACTTCATTCTTTCACACTGGCAGCATTATCTACCTCCACAGCAGGGAAGAAGGTCCCTTCATTTTCCTGGACTGTCATGAGGCATGGGCAAACATGGAAAATGAAGAGCAGAAAGGATGGATGATTTGAGTTTTGTATAGTAGCACAAGCATCCTATTCCAATTTTTGTCCCCAGGCCCAGCCATTTACACTATAAAGGCACTCACGAGCCCATGTTCTGGTCAAGGCAGCCCTGTGACCAAACAGCATGAATTGCAACATGAGGGACCTTCAAAGGGAGGGCACACTTGCTAATATCAGGAATGAACTTACCAGAAAGCTTCTGATGTGGTCACAGAAGACATTTTGAGCCTTGAGTGTTCCTGGAACTCTGGAAGGAAACCCCACATTAAGTGTTGTAAGTAGACTGCATTGCCTTCATTTTCCTCTAAGCCCAACTAGAAGGAGACAGCCTAATAATGGGATGGCTCCTGAATGTTTAAGGTTAATATCTTGTATCTGTTTACAGTAACAAATGTACAGAAATGAAGGAACTGACAACAAATGGAATTACTACATTAGTAAAGAGCTAATCTATAGAAATAGGTTAGAGATCAAGATGCTGCAGCATGAAAGCCTGTGCCAATGCTTGACTTGCACAGGGTCACTGGGAAATATCTCATGTACTCCAGCAGCACCAGGAGCCCCATGTATTTTTCCCAGGAATGAGTGCATAAAGTGGCTGATGAATGAAGCTACAAGTGGTGAATTCAGCTGCACAGTTCAATGTAGACATTGTATCATTCAGTGAAGAAATGATGAGTTTAGAATGATCTTAAAACCTTGAGGTTTCCTTCTCAGTCCCTGCATCATGCCATGCTCAATAATACCATTTATCATCTCCCTTTGTGTTATGGAATGGATTTTATTTAGCAGCACAAGGATGAAAATGCCTGGCTGTATTTCCCACAGCAAGCCAAATGGCGCTGTGGGTTTTGGTTATGCTAGTTTTGTGATGTCACTCTCTGTCTTAAAGGGAAATAGGTTTTGAAGAGGGATTTGAAAAAAGATGGGGTAATATGTGACACTGTGCATTGGCTCCTGGGACAGAGACAGCTCTACTGGCACATGGAGAGTCATTGATCCTCCAGGTCAAAAAAAAGCCACTTGTGTCATGGCAGTGTGAAGGAAAGAAAGAGGGCAGAGTGAAAACAAGTCATGCTTGGTGGTCAGAGTCAGCATTGCTGTCAGAATGGAGGGAAGAACAGTAAAAGAAATACCAGAAACAGACAAGCAGGTGGAGAAAGGCACTGCAGGAACCAGAAATGTGCAGAAAATAATGCTGTAGGGGGAATTGGAGGATGAGGAGGGAAAAATAAGTATTAATGATACCATCATTATGCAGGGCATGAGGTCAGTCTGGAAGTTGTGTTTAGGTTGGCTGCATTCTCAGGGAGGCCAGAAACAGAGGGGATAACATCTAGCAGAAGATAAAGTGGTCAAGGGCATGATCTGTCCCGGGTCTTAGAAACACCATAGAAGGGAAATCATTTGTGTTTAGATATAGCCTAATGTACAAAAAAGTATTGTGAGCAATCAGAGCTGTCTGGCTACTTCACCTAAAGGAAAAGGGATATGGCAGCATCTCAGTTATAAAAGCTGAGAGAACAAGAGGAGGCAGTCAAAGAGAAAGATCAGGATTTAATTTGCTCAGTGTTCAGTCACCAAGAGACGTGGGGGTGGCAATATTGCCAAAGCAAAACTGAGTTGAGGAAAATAGATTAGAAGCAGTGAGTCAGATGTGTGAGCTCATGGTGGCACAGCTGATATTTGAAATTGCAGGAAGAGTGAGGATCATAGGAACCTTCACAGGGACTTTTCTTCCTGGATTTTACAGTTCAGATCCCATCAAAACACACTCAGTTGAACAACTCTTAGTCACTATAAACCTGCAAGAGCACATCAGAGAAGGGAAAGGGAGAGGAGCAGGCAGATATGGAGCTGCAGGAATATTCCTTGAATAGAGGTAGGAACTTTAGAGAAAATGACTCTCAAATGTAGATCCTCACTGGTGACCTCAGCCCTCAGGGGAATCTTTTGTGAGTAAAGGTTTAGGACTTGTCTGTCAGCTGCTGTGAAATCTCCTCTGTGGCCATTCCAGGCAGTACCAACCAGATGATCCATAACAACCCATGGACCATGGTGGCACGAGTCATATTTCTGTCTGTGACTGCACACAGTGAAATAATTTAGTTTAACCAGCTTATCTTTGTTTGCTTTCCACCAATACCACTGTAATTTCTTTTGGTATCCAAATGCATTTTCCTCCCCTTTGCGAAAAGAGAACCACTTTGCAACAGCTCTTTGATTTTTACATACCTGCCTTAGTGACTGTGATAGCAACATGCTCCTGTATTGCTCTAGAAAGTAGCTTTACATGCACTGTTTCATCTAGTCCTTAATTCTTCCACTGGGGCACTAAATCTGGACTAAGCTGAAATACTAGGACAATAATTCTTAATCCACTGTGGAACATTAACTGAGTGTTAAGACAGCGATTTGCTGTATATTATGAACGTGTCTCCATTTCGTTTCCTCTCTGGAGATGCTGATTCACTGATGGAGTGATGTTCTTCCAGGCAAGAAAAGATTAAGTAGAGACAACAGACTCAGAAGTAATAAATAAGGCTGTAGAACAAAACTGCCTAATATTATATTATTTTAGAAGCCATATATAATCATGCCATCAGAGATGTGCTGTGATGCACACACGCGAGGGAGCAGAGTTAAGGTGGTGCCTCTCATCTTATACCGTGCTAGTTCAGGAGGTTACAGAGTTTACAACTGTATATTTTATGCTGCATCAATCCAGCCCTGGAGGGAGGTTTGCATCTATTTAGCCACAGCAGTGTCCTCTTGGTTCCCATCACAGTCGAAGTGTTCTTCAAAGGAATGTGAGCACTATTTCCCCTGGTTCCCACATGTGAACCCAAGGTGCTGGAGAAACAGCAGGTCCTTTAGTCCCTGAGATCAATGGCAAGTGCAGTACTAAGGAACCAAGTTTCCTGCTCCTTGCTACATGTGCAGTATGTGCTCCCACTGCCCCTTACTCGTGCCCTGCTGCAGGGAGGCTCCATGCTGAAATTCTGGAGACAAGTTTGGATAGTGCCTCTCTAATACACACAGAGCACAGGCTGGGATCACAGGCAGCCTGCCAGAATTGTCACATCAACCCGTCTGAGGGGACTATCTTCAAAACCACACAGCAGCAATTGATCCAAGACAAGGTCGTTGCTCTTTTGTTTCTGTGATTCTCCTGTCCTGAAGGCACCTGGGCTGATGCTGCTGTCCTGGCTTCTCTTCATACTGCTGCTGGGAGCAAACTAGGCTACAGTTTTTCCAGCTTGGGACAGCACTTAGGGAATATTGGGTGTGGGCAGAAAGAGAGGGTTCACTGGACTCTGGTCCTGGGAGGCTTTTTTCGTAATGGCCAAATGGCAGACATTTCAGCAGCCTGTTGAGCACAGTAACCTCCTCCAATTGCAGAGGTAAATTGTAATTGTAACTGTAAAGATAAATTGTAAATTCTCCTCTTAGTGGATGAAGGTGCAGAAAAGAACCTGAGGTTGCTTGTTCATTACAAGAAGCCACATTGCTATAGGAATTAAAACCACAGAATGCTTGCTTTTTTTGAGCAAACAAATCTCAGGATGTTGGTCAGTCGCTACTTGCAGGTCTTTACTGGGAATCCATTTCACTTAATCCAGACTTGCTGATGATATCTGAAGAGAGGGCTTGATCATTATTCCTAAACAAAATCAGGTATGCAGCATGCCCTGTTTGCTTTTGATGGTGTGTTGTGTTGCTGTGAGAGTTCAAACCTCCGGACACTCTGGAACTGATCCTGCTCTCTCCCGTAGGTCAGGGTGTTCTCGCAGGCCTGGAGCTTGTGCCTGTAATGCCCAGCTCTTCTTCTGCTATAGGAAGGGATGGGTGCCTGTACTGGTGGTTACAGTGCTATGTTAGCTCTCTCTTCATGCTCTAGGGAGCTTCAGTGTTTCACAGCAGAGTCAGAGATTACATTCTTAGCACATTCCTTTCATTTCTTTCCCCTGGCATAGCAATTACTATTCTACACAGTGCTGCTCCATGTGGTTCTTCACAATTTATTTTTAAGGTTTCTCCAAAAACTTGCCTAGTAAGAGTTTTTGCATAATTGCTCCTCAAGATTTGCATTTCAAAATTTCAACACAGTATTAGCTCTTGGAGCTGGCTGCAGGGTTATGTTACTTCCCACTAGATTCATCCACACAGCTCTTGATTGAATGATCTAAACACAGGAATATGCATTGCTTTTTGCCTCTATTCTCAGAACAGCATTGTTCTTTCCTGGCCACTTCATTCTTTTTAACTATTCCCAATTCAATTGCTTCTGCAATAGGCCTTAAAACTTTCCTGACAGAAGGGGGCTGCAGTATCTGCCAGAAGAATCTTTTGGTGCATTTTTGCCAGCTTGTCAGATTCTCAAGTTTTGCCTTGAGTTAGGCCTGGCTGATGGCTGATGGCATCAGAGAGGTCCTTTTTTCCTTCCTTGTTAATCATATGACTTAAATTCTCATCAGTGATGGGTTTATGTTCCTCCTTACAGGTTTACAGAGTTTCAGCACCAGTTATATCACTGGATTCAAAGGGAATGATGACAGACTGAACTGTATTTGCTTTCCAAAATCTAGCTTTAAAGTTTCCTCCTGGACTGGAACTCACTGATTTTAATTCATTTCTTGACGGCACTGATATAAGTAATTTTTTCACTACTCTCCTCAGAGAAATTATTCTCTACCCATTTGTAAATGTTCCTCAATATTCTGTCTTCACTTTGCTCTGGGTCATTTTAAAATTCTCCCATTTCTAACTGGTGCTCTCCTTGTGATGCTTGGACTCTTGCACACAATTTAAAAACATCTTCCGTCATTTTTACCTTTGCAGTTGTTACTTTGCCATGCTAGTTCTTTTTGATCTTTTCTCACTTGCTCCAAAAGTTCTTTTACTTTTTTTTTTTAATTTGGCATAAAATGTTCTTCAAGTTCAAGCTTGTGATTGTATCTGCTCCTATCTGCCAGCATCCATAACCTCTTCCTTAGAAACAGTTCTTAGCACTTTGCCAAGATGTCATGATAAGAATGAAATGGGGGTAAGTGCAGTTTCTAACAACATTCATTGACTCCTCCAAGTAATGATCCTCGGATTCCTCTCCTGACAAAATGTACTTGATACGGTGTCTTTTTGATCTTCTGATATGGTATAAAAATCACCTTCCTCCTTAGTTTTTTGATGTCATTTTAAATGCTATTGTTCCCAACAGGAAGTTTGATGGCTTGGCTTGATGAGTTTAACAAGCTGAGCTCCACTGGCCTATTTCTTTGATGATAAATGGAAGGGGAAGTAAGAGGGGAATAAGCTACAGGTGCACTGTCTCCCTGGGTGACCACAGTCATTCTTTGTGGTTATGAGCCTGTTTGAACCTCTCTCTGCTTGTAAACAAGCTGGTGAGGTAGTAAACAAACTGCTAGTAAACAAGTTAGTAAACACCTGGTAAACTCCTGGTAAGACACAGCTCAACTCATGCAGCCTCCAAAACAAGATATCTGCATCCAAACTGCCTATTGGGAATAATCTGCAGCCTTTGTCAGCCCCCAAACCATGCACAGGAAGAACATCTGACAGCCAGAACCAGGGCTGTGCTGGCAGCTTCACAGCACAGAGAATCTCTCTTCCAAATCTGTGTCCAGGCCTAGGCTTTGTATCCTTTGGGTAAGGTGTATATTGTGCTTTGTTCCTTAACCTTTTTCCAGTGTCACTCTTGAAGTCAAGAAAAGGTTTCAAGATGTCTCACCCAAGCTCCCTGCTTTGGGAATGATGGTAAGGGGTGTTTCCATTACTGCCATGAGATGTCCTTGGGCCTTTTGGTACTGTGATAGAAGGCTGACATGGCAGTGATATCTAAAATGTTCTATAACATTGTTTCTCTAGGCATCCTTTTCTGCAGCTCATGTCAGCCATACTTTGTAAAATTTTATCTGAAGTTCTTCAATCACACATAAAAATTAGAGTATGGCAATTATGTTGGCCTGGTTAAAAAATCTTACAATACTGTGGCTTGGAAGGCTCACTTTTTCCAGGCTCCATAGAAAAGTCATTTTTGGTATCAAGTAAGCCCCTTTCACTGTCTCCAGGAAATCATATCTTGGCCAAATCATAAACTCTGACTAATTTTAATTTGAACACCCTCAGTAGAAGCCTTGCTCTCTTGGCAGCTGAATTCCTGTCTGTGACATCTGCAGTGAGCACCCTCCAGCTTCTCCCTGCCAGCTCATCTGCCTCTGTGCAGCTCCAAGCTGAAACCTGGGGCTGGCACCTTCTCTGCTGGAGCGTGGAGCACTACAGGTGTGGAGTGGGGAGCAGGGCCAGCAGGAGCAAAAGTTGGACACTTGGAGGAATATTATGGGGAGGAAGGAGAGTAAGCAGAGAGAAAGCAGAACAGCATCCCTACAGCTTTTTATGTCTGTTCTTTCTCATCCAACACTGAAACAATCCAAGGCTTTCTTGAACCTCCATGTTTATTTGTTGGCAAGTAACTGTATTATCTGGTGGTGAAGGATGTACCCTTCATCCCTCAAATTTGTTGACTGAGTTTTTACCTCATGCAACTGATCCCTATGGATGATAACAGACATCTACTGCTACCAATTACTTATTAGCACATGAGGGAGAGATATGTACTTCAGACCTAATAGGTTTCAGTTCCATTTGGAGGCCACTAGGGTTTCATATAATATCATTTCATTTCGATTAACATGGGAAGTGACTTGGTAATTCCAGTAAATGACTAGGTACTTAAAGTAAACCTGTCTGGAAATACAATTTTTTGTCCAGCTGGAAATTTTTACAATTGACATTTTACTTGGGAAAAAAACCAGAAAAAAAGTTACTGCATTTTTGTGGTAAAACATTAAAACAAATGCCCTTTTAATTTTTCTCTGTGAGTTATGGTCTCAAAGGGTTAACATGAAGGAAATAGGGTGATCAAAGAGTTTATGGAAGGACGACTTTGATCTTGTAGATGGTATAAGACAGGACTTAATCCAAAATTAACATGCTGTATGGGTTAATTAAAGAAAACAAATGTGAGAAAGCTTGTTCTACTCTTGAACAGCTCATTTAGCTTGTCTTTAATGCAAATTGTCAATGAGGTTCCTGTCATGAAAATAAATCTCATTAAAAATACATCACTTGTTCACACACATACAAACCAAAGAAAGAGTATGCTCTTACCAGATGAAATTGATGTTACTCAGCTGCAGAGTGAAGGTGATGTGGGTTTTAAAATGCAGACACTCTTGTTTTTGTCTGGGTTGACGTTTTCTTAAAGATCTTTCTATTTCCCTCAGTGGGCTATCGGAGTCCTTAATGAACATGGAATGAAGAGCAAGAAGAGCTTGAAGCCCTCATTCCCTCTTTACTAGTAGACTCACATTGCCAAAGGTTACATGTCCTTAGGCTACAAATTCCTTGAGATTTTCTATAACTTTCCATTGAATAGAAGTTCAGATAAAATGAAACTGTGAAAGCAAATACTATTTGAAACTGTATAAAAATGTAAAAATTTATATTGGGCTTATAAATCATGACATCATATTATTATTATTCTCTTGGAGCAGTTTATGGAGCAGTAAAGCTAGAATTCTGTACAGAGATGAAAGTCAATATCTATCTCCATCCCTACACCAACATTAGTACGAAATATTACCAGACATTGCAAGCTAGGAAAGAAATAAGAAGAATATTAACTAGAGCCTTTTTTCCATATTATAGTCCCATATTAAAAACCAAGCAAGTATGTAGTCCTTCTTTGTATACTTACAGAACTTCCTCTCTACAGAGCAATAAAGAGGCAGAGATTCCTGAATGTCTGGTTGGATGAGGCCTGACAATTGCAACATCAGAGATGCTTTGAGAGGCAGCGATCTCCCCCCCACTGTAAGGTGAGAAGCTCTACAGCAACACATTTGTATGGGAAGCAGGCATAGAAAGAAAGAATTCTAATGTTTTCATTGTGTATTAAAATATATGTGTGAAGGTCACAGCAAAGCTTTTGTTTCATATTTATGGTCCCAAAGGCTTTATCCATTCATTCTGCATATCCTTTCCAGGCTGAGGTCACAGCTTGGTCACCTCAGCAAACCTCAGGTCAGGCTCCTGACCAGAGAGTAAGATACAAAGCAGGCTGTTTAGCACATTAAATTCTGTTCGGTGTCTGGTACGGCCAGGAGGTGGCAGGGCAAGTCTGATTTACCACGGCTGACTGGCAGACTCTGGGTATTTTCCAATCTTGACGCTGTGGAAACATGGTGAGTTCCTGCAGTTCTCCCATTTGCACCGTTTAGTGGCAACTGCCTGCACACCACTCACAGCATTTGCAAGGCTATAAAGAGGCTTCCAGCAAGCTTGCAGAGCTCTCTAGGAAATGATGGCTGGTATTGTTTTTCCTTTCTTTTTTTTTCTTTCTCTTTTTTAATTATAATTTTGCACTGCTGACTCAACTCTGCTGTTCACTGGCAGTTTGGCCAACACATCCTTTCAGAGGCAAGAATGAGTGTTCCTTGTGCACACATCCTTGTGAGCAAATGACACTGATCCTGCCACAACAGCACAGAGTGACAAAAGAGCATCGCTCAAGCAAGGCCTCGACAAGTAATGACACAGAAATATATCATGTATAATTCTGCATAACTGTTAATACAGCTGCCTCTCCTTCCTCTTCTTGTTACTCCTTCACATGCTAAGTGACCCGTGTGATAAGCAGAGAGAAAGCATTTGAGGTGGCAGAGCAGATGAACAGGAGAAAAAGCAAAAAGAGAATGACAAACTGGCCAATATCAGCTGGGGTACTTTTTGTATCAATTTCAGCTGCAGTCAGCTCTGGGTTGGGTCAGCGGATGATGAGGATTACTGAGGGAAAAAAAAACAGACATTGCCCCTAAGTGCTGCCAATAATTTGGTAATCTAAACTGTATCTAATTGTAAATTACTCTGTTAAAAAAGCAATAGGCTTCAGCAAAACCTTTTTCTTAAGAGCTACTGGTGCTGGTTAGTAACAAACCCCCAAAGTTTATTAACAGAAAGCAAACCCAAAATCTCTGTGTGTTAGGTTTAGTGGACTGCAGCAGTCCCAGGATAGATATTGGTACCTTCACAAAAGAATGCACTTACTGTCTTCTGCCTCTTGTGCAGATTTTTTGTATGTCTGTTTCCCTGGGGCAGCTGTGAGAGGAGAGATAGAAGGAAGGGCAAGAAGAGAAGGTGGTAATAATTTTCTTAGGTTTGATCACCTCTGAGAAAACACTGGACCAGTTTTGGTCTTGCTGTTTTAAGAGACTCAAAGGCCTGATGGGTGGCAATGGAGAGAGAGAGAAGCAGCTCCTTCAGTTAGGGCTGCAAGAGAAATTGATGATGCAGAGGTTTTTGTGCACAGGGTTGGATACAAAGTCAAGAGAACTACGCATGAGAGAAACAGGCTGTGAACAGAGGTGAACAGAGGATTCTTTGCACTGAAATTACTGGAGTTATTATGCTCTAAATTCCGCATTTATTGTCTGCTGGCTTCAAAGCAGCAATGTACGATAGAATCTGACCCTAAATGGATGTAGTTGTCAGAATCAACAATAGGAAGCGCAGATAGAAAGAGATTTGATATCTTCTCTACAATCCTGCCTCTGGTAATAGTTACTGCTAGAACTCAGAACTCCTCCAGAGGAGGGAGGGAAACCATATTTCTTCCAATACCTCTGCTAACAGCTCTGTTGTTTTTTAAAGTCTAAGAAAGGACCAACTATATAGCTGGGAAGAAATCACACAAAAACCTCCAGCACTGCTATTCTCCAGGGGTCTTCCCCAACCTTCTAACTGTTTTAGCCAAGTACAGATAAGATCTACGCCCTGAACACTAATCAGACTGTGCCCCCAGACAGACAGGTCTGGACAGAGCTCCTTAGATAAGAGAAAAGGTCACCTACCGTGGCCTATGTGGCCCCTGACTGCTCTGCTAATACCAGATGCAGAGATGGCATCTGGAAAACCAACTTATGGCCACAGGCTACTGAAATTAGAGCAATTAGCACAAGCAGACAGACAGAATGTGGAGATCCTTGTAACTTCCAATTTCTCCTCGCCAGGCTGGAGTTGAACAGGCATCTACTACTGAAAAGCTAAATATCCTGTGGTTCCTTCTCTGAGTTTTGTAAACAGCTCTGTGCATGTTACTGCAAGTCCTTTCACATCAGCCCTGGGGCTGTGGCTGCCATGCATTGCTTTAAGCCTCCAGGTCCAAATTTCACATCTAAAACAATGATGTTTGGATCAGAAATGTTGTTCTCATCCTCCTCTTTTTTTAGTAGCCCCAGCCTTGAGGATGATGGCTTAGAATAGCTGAAATATTTAAAAACTCCTCCAAGCGCTGTGCTGACAAAACAGCGATTTGTATGTGCTCTGTACTTCTGGCTAATCTCAGCACAGAGTTCAGAGGCTGAATGAATCTCCTTTTCTCTCATCATTCAGTGTATTAACTCGAGGTCATGCTCCATTGACACTTGCAAACAGCACCCGCCTCTGTCAGTCACAGCCACACTCAGAAGGAGTCTGAAAGGAATTAACTCTGTCTAATAAACATCCCTGACTTGCACACAGATCCTCAGGATGGGAGCAATAGCAGACTGAGACTGATGGCAAACTCTTGGAGGAGGGAGTAGGGCTTAGCCTACAGAAATGGAAATGCTTCCATTTGCAATGGTGTCACAAGTGCATAATGTCACAGATATTTCACTTATGGCTTGTTTTCGGACATCTACAAAATCCAGTAGTCATGGCAAAGCCAGCTGCCTTTGTTGTCTGTGGTTACAGTTTAAAAGACACCAAATGACACTTTGCAGCCCTGTGATCTGAAGCACAGTCCCCTGAATCACTTCAGGAGAAAGAAGCGGTGACAGGATTTAGTTCAAAGCTGTAAGAAAATGGAGAGAGCAAACCAATAATACCAGCAGTTAAAGAACTTTATTTCTTAAAGGAAAATTAATTCAGCAGCAATAAATAAAGGTGCTGCTCACAAGAAAAGCCTCATATTGCCAATGTGCAACATCACATAAATGTGAGGTTAGGACATGAGAGAACATCTGTGCAACTGTTATCTAAGGGCAGATCAATTCTTCTCCTTTCTTCCTTTTTTCTTTTCCATTCCATTCCAGAAGCTTCAGGAAACTTCTTCCTCTGATGCCAAACTAACTATTTTGGGAGTGGGAGCAATCATTTATATTCTCATCCCAGAATCACCAGGTCTTTACTGAAAGTTTGATAAGGCCTTACTGTGTATGTGTTGTAGGAAAAAAAATTGTATTTTATGCTCCAACAAGAAACTGAGGCTGTGGGAAGAGCTACTGAAGATCCCCAAAGGCAATAGTCCAACCTAGGATAGGAACTCAGCACTTCTGCCTTTTGTACTCTTCTCCCTAAATAATGCTTTCTCACTGATGAGAAAATCTGTCCAGGGCAAAAAGGTTAGGAGTATTCCATCCCAAAGAAGGACACTTGGATGCTCTGGTTTGTTTTGCCTCCCTTTATGGCCAGAATATGTTTACTAGGGTGGTTGGAAGGAAGTGACCAACTCTTCTGTCTTATTAATGTTATTTATTTGTCGATAAGACTATCAAGAACTGTCTTAGAAAAATATTAAAGCTGAGTCATATACCAATAAAAACAGACAAATTCACTCTGGCAGCTGCAATAGTGAATTTAGCTTACTTTTGCTGTGCCTTAGCAGTGTGGCATATGGTTCTATGGTGATTTCATTTCATTTCAGACTTTCTTTTTGACATAAGATGAAGTCTAATAATATCTCAAATGGAGTTACAGGAAGAGCAAAGGCAACTCTTTTTATTATAAACAAGGAACTCTGTGCATCTTCCTGCCACATGTAAAGGCACCTATGACTCTTGCTAGAGAAGTGAACAGTTGTTCTAAATGTCTAAATTTGATCTGTGCAAAGACCTCTGCATCTCTAATGTGCACGGGCAAGCAAGCAGTGGTTGAAGCAGAGGTTGTGCATAGATCTCCTCCTGACACTGTTTTGATCAAAAGCTCACAGTTGAAAAACATTGCTGCTGCTTCAATTCTCCTATTTATCAGCAAGATACAGCCTATGATTGATAACTATGAGATTCCAAAGTGAAAAGTGACATTTTTAGCTGGTGATAGGATATTTGCTGACTCAAATCACGACTTAAAAGATTATCTTTTTCTTTTGACAAAATATGCCAATTTTTGAGGCCTCAGACAGCAAAAAGAATGGTGATTTTCAGCAGCCAGAATGCAAACTATTAAATGGCACAGTATTCCTATGGATCCTGAAAATGGAGATGTTGATTGTTTCAGTAAGAGCACAATACTGACTCCCAGACTATGATTAAGTTGCTATTGCTCAGTTGGGGTGTTGTTCACAGTAATCTGGGTCTTGCTCATGCTGACTCACATCTCCTGCCTTCTCAGCAGGGATTTGTGTTTGTTACCATTCTGGCCTCCAAGGTACTGAGCCTCCTGTATCTTGATGAGTGTGGGAGGCCTGGGATCAAACATCAGGGAGCAGGAGCAATTACTGATAGAGTTTCCTGATGTGAAGATGTCAGACAATGCCCAGGTGTTGGGATCCAGCATGGATTTTTCCTCCTGTGGGGAGGGCAATGGGAGGAAGCCAGAGTGTGAGTCAGAAAGGTACAGCATTGTACTTAGAAAAGGATGGCCTTTTCAGTTAGTTTTGTTGTTTTATTTCACTTTTCTGCATCCTATATTACATAACCAGCGCAAACCAACCAGGCCTTGACTAACATGAATGGCAGAAATTGAACACTTGTGGAAGTGACATAAGCAGGTTTTAACAAGACAGTGTGGTGGGTCACTCCACAACCTCCATGGGCAGCATTTCCAATGCTTAACCTTCCTTTCACTCATCTTCCTCATATCCAAAGGGAACCTCTCCTGGTACAACCTGAGGCCATTTCCACTGGTTGCCTGGGAGAAAAGACTGACACCCACCTGGCTACAGCCTCCTTTCAGGTGGTTGTAGGGAATGATAAGGTCACCCCTGAGTCTCCTTTTTTCCAGGCTAAACACCCCCAGTTCCCTCAGCTGCTCCTCATTAGACTTGTGCTCCAGACTCTTCCCCAGCTCCACTTGCCCTTCTCTGGAGTCTCTCCAGAACCCAAATGTCTTTCCCATAGTGAGGGGCCCAGAACTCAACACAGGATTTGAGATGTGGCCTCACCAGTGCCAAGAGGGACAATTCCTGCCCTGGTCCTGCTGGCCACATTCTTGCTGATACAGGCCAGGATGCCATTGGCCTTCTTGGCCACCTGGGCACACACTGGCTCATGTACAGTGCTGTCAGCCAGCACTCTCAGGTCCTTTTCTGCTGGGCAGTTTTCAGCCACTCTGCCCCCAGCCTGTCATGCTGAACGGGGTTGTTGTGACTGAAATACTGAAGTATGACAAGTGGAGCCAGATAAAGAGACATCAGTTTGCAGGAGGTGAAAGAAAAAAATGTGACAGCAGAGCGCAGAGGATTAAACAAGTCATTAAGAGTATGTAAAAGTGACATGCATGGGGTGATGGGTTTTTCTACCACTCTGCATGCCTCTTACTGCAACTGAACAACACTGGCCCTGAGTTACAAAATTTCATAGGACGTGTAAAATTCTAATCCTGAGTCCTCTGGCCTCATTATTGTGTCTGTTGTAAGGGCCCCATCTGCACCTCATCAAAGTCCTCATAAATTTCTGGATAGGTTTGGGATAGATGACTAGATTATTGCTCTAATTTATCCATGTATACTATCAGTAGTTACCTACTTGTTCTTTTAATTAGGCTAAAATTTGCCAAAGCATATGAAAAATTGCTTATCCCACTGAAAACAACTGAGAGCTCACAGCCCATTCTTCAACTTTTGCATAAATATTTTTATTGCATGTTTTTATGTTCTGCATTAAAAGTGTGTCACTGGGGACATGTGCTGGTTGTGAATGCTGTATATCCCACCAGCACCTGCTTCTTGAGCAGGCTAAATGTGGAAACATATTGTAATAGCTGAGCTGTGCAGACAGTTTAGTCTCTGCTCTGCAGCAGCATGGGTAAAGCAGGAAAATTTGTATCTCTCTGAGTTGACCCAGAGGGAAATCTGACCAAGAGGCTTTAGCTTTGAACTGAATTCAGTTGTGTGTTGCAGGGAGACCTCGTTTGTTTTAGCTTCTGAAAAGTAAGCGTGACTGAATTTAGCCTTGAAAGATCCCACTGGGATGAAAAATAAAAGGATTTATATTGGAAAATGTCAGAATCAAAACTAGCAATTTCCTCCTCACTCTTTTCTCTTTTTTTCCCCTTTTTGCCAGCCATAAATGATTGTCCCAAATGCATTCAGACTTCCCTGATGGCCTGGGTTATGCCATGGCATTGCATTCTTCTGTAAATCAGCTCCTCATCCCAGGTTTGTGGCTTGCCTATTGAGGATGGCTCTAGAGCAGTACAGCATGGGCTGGAGGGAGAGGAGTGGTGGAGATCCTGTGCCAGCAGCAGTGTCCCTGCCTGTGTGACACTGTGACGCTGAGGGCAAAGGAAAAATGTCAAACCCTGGTAGAGGGAGGATAAAACTGCTTAGAAACCCTCGGCTATAGGCTGTCTTCTTGAGCTTCTGGTCCAGCAAGCAGGCTTGTCTAATTAATTAGGAAAAAAGTGGTGAATTCATTTGACTTAAATTCTTGGGTGTTGAAATAGACCTAAACTTCCAAATGTTTGTGCAACATCTCTCCTTCTGCACATAGTATACAAAGAAATGCCATATTCTCCCAATTCCAAAACCCTTGCAGAGTTCTAGTTAGGTTTCTCCCGACAGACCCCATGTTGTCAGCATGCTTAGGTTTTGCTGCCATTAATCATTTCAAGCCTAGCAAAAAGGCACTGCATATTTGAAGTGCATCTCTCTGAAAGCTGCCTCAGCCAGAGGCTGAGTGTGTTTGCCAGCTGATCGAAGATCCACCGAGGCAGCCATTGATCGAGCCAGCATCTCCCCTCCTCTCATCAGGATACTCTCAGTGAAGAAACTTTTCAGTGAGAGACAAGGTTTAAATAAGCCTTGCTATAAGAAGTGCAAAAGGAGGCTAAATTCCCTTTCTTTTCATCACAACCTTATTTATTCCATCACTTTACTTTGGATTTTACTGAGGTTATCATATCAAACACAGGCATAACCTAGAATATGCTGGAAGCAGTTCCACTGGAAACAAGTTGGTTTCCATCTGGGATCTTTCAGAAATGAACTGGCTAATTAAACACACTGATCCCTCATGCCACAGATTTTTTTTTAGACTTACCCATCTTAGAAGGAATTTTTTTGTAAATAAAGCTAAAGTAAGATTTCTGTGGATTGAAGGAGGTCCCATTTGCAAAGTCAAATTAGTGAAGAATGTAGAGCAATATTAAATGCTTTTATGTAAAAATAATACCTGATGGTTATTCCAGTGAACTATGGCTATTAGAATTGATATTGGAATCACTGTGAAGATACCTCTGCACTGAGACCATCTCCACAAAGATAGTATGGGATAACCTCACACTGTTCCTTTTGTCCAGTTCCCATCTCTTCTCACAGCAAAATTCCTCCTTGAAGGGAGAAAGTTCATTCTTCGTGGTCTGTGGAGTGAGAGCAAATTTTACCTGTGATATTCTGGACAAACAATACCTTGAATGGATTGAAAACCACCACTTCACATATTGCTCAATTTATCACAACTCTAAGACTATAACAAAGACATTAGATCATGACCCATGTAGCTCTATGTTCATTACCCACATAGCCATGGGGCAGATTCTTTCATCTGCCAGATCTGGCATCTTTCATTGTCAGATTGTTCTTTTGTTTCGAGGGGGGCCAGAATTGCTTTAGTTCTGATGTTGTATGTTCACTGAAAAATGTATGTTGAATTCTGAATTTAACCAAAAAAAAAGAATAGGAAAAAAGCATAGGTATTTTGACGACTGCATCACACTCCCAAACAGCAAAGGATATCACAAAACTACAGCATATCAGGACAGACATTCTTATCAAAAGCAAAATTGACCGATTAAGCCACCAAGAACATTTTTTTGAAAGCTCTCAGACCAAGCAAAACTGCCCATCTGAGCTCAGTATTTGTCACAGCCCTGCTGTGACATCTGGGTGTGGCTTTGGCAATAACCTCCAGAAAAAGACACAATGCTTGGGCACTGCAGAGAGCAGCACCATACAGAGGGCACCGTGGCAGAACAGAAACATTTGGGAAATGCTCCCATCACTACCCATGGTTTCATGTCTCTGCAGAACCCTTCTGCCGTACGTGAGCTGAAATCATACTTCAAACATACATCAGCACCTTTCCATTCATTAAGGTACTTAGGTAGGGGTAGGATCTGCACTTGAGCCTACCTTGAGGGTGTAATTGTGTGTTGCTAATGTAATGGCTGGAGCTGGTGATCCAAACGGCAGCATATGAAAGGTCAATGTGCAGAATGCAAGGTTGTGCAGAGCAATTGGAGGAAGAATGGAGTCTGATTTAACAGAGGAAGAAGGAAGAGGGAGGGCAAGGACAGTGAATGAGACAGTGATAAGATGACTTCTAAAAATGGGCCCTGCAGAGGTGAAAACAAAAGCATTAACTCCATCAGTTATATCCAATGAATGTCTTGAAAGGAAAGATTATAGATAAAGGAAGAAAGACACAAACCCCAGGAACAGAGCTGGCCATTTAAATGATGCGCATGCAGATTTCAGAGGAACTGTTTCCACATATATAACCACCATCATCATCATTATTGTATACATTATGTGTATGTCCTCATGGATGCTCTTAAAACATCACAGGCAATGTGATGCCTTAAAAGGCAAATCACAGTATAATATTCTGATCTTTTATACCCTAGTGAATGTCCAAAAATGGTTTCTACCAAGAGTGTGCATGGTACAAATGAAAGCAAGACATAATTCCTACACTTGTGTCATGTTTGCCACTGTACTTTGCATTTTCTTATGTGCCATCTGACAAATCTACGTGAATCTCAATTCTCCTGACAATCAGAAAATGTCAGAACCCAGTGAAGCATTATTACAGGGATTTATTTATTTCCCACATAATAAAAATAGTATCATAACTTAAACAAACAAACAAATCAGGCTAATCACATGGGCCCATGAGAAACTAATGAGATTCAACAAGTCCAAGTGCAAGATGCTGTACCTTAGGTTAGGGGCAATCCCAGACATGAAGACAGACAGGGAGAAGAACTCTTTGAGAGCAGCCTGCAGAGAAGGACTTGGCGGCTCTTATAGATGAAAAGCTGGACATGAGTCAGCAGTGTGTACTCCCAGTCCAGAAAGCCAAACTCATCCTGGAAGGGGATTCTGCTCATGTGACCCCGCTGGGAGTGCTGCATCAGGACCTGGAGTCCCCAACACAAGATGTGAACCTGCAGGGATGGGTCCAGAGGAGGGCCAGGAAGATGGCTGGAAGGCTGGATCACTTCTATGAGGACAGACTGAGAGAGTTGACATTGTTCAGTCTGGAAAAGACCAGGCTTCAGGGAAGCCTCACTGTGGCCTTCCCCTGCTAAAGGGGGCTTATAAAAAGTGAGTGAGAAACTTTTTATATGGGCAGATACTGACAGGACATGGGGGAACTAAAAGAGTTTTAAACTAAAAGAGGAGAGATTTAGATTAGATGTTAGGAAGAAATCGTTTACTGCGATCATGGTGAGATACTGGTTCAGGTTTCTAGAGAAACTGGATGCCCTATCCCTAGAAGTGTTCAAGGCCAGGTTGAATGGGGATTTTAGCAACCTGATCTAGTGGTTGGCATCCCTGCTTATTCAAGGGAAGTTGGAACTGAGTGATCTCTAAGGTCTCTTTCAACCCAGGCCATTCTATGACTCTATAATTAATTTTCTAGTGATCACTTTTGTGCTTCTATCACTGGTTTGAGGTGCTGTCATTCACTTTAATGTAAAATGGCTTGGACATGCTTATAAGGTTTATTTCAGTTTCTGATTAAATATTTCAGTTGGCACATAGCTCTTATCCCCATAGTATTTGGAAGAGTACATCACTTGTTTAGGGCCAACTCCAGTGGAATTAAGAATTTAAATCTCATTAAAATTATGCAACCAAAAACCCAAAAAAGGATCATTTATTTTCTTTGTTGGTTGTTCCCTTGCTTTTCTGCAGATGTAAAAACTCACATTTGGAAAAGAAAAACTCTATCCAACAGTATTAACCTGATACAACGACAGCTGTTACAATATACAGTCACAAGTCAATGTGTTGTGCACTCCAAATTGACTCGAGTTCTGTATCCCTGCAATGAGACAGAAGAATGCCATGGGTCCATGACAGTGATAATATCACAACAAAGGAATAGGCAAGAAAAAGAGAAATACAACTTTGACACTCCCTCCTTGTGAATGACACACCTAATCATGTCGATTTCCAGTTACAAATGGCCTGAAAACAATGTTACCACACTGGTTTATGTCAGATAAAGATCTGGTTGGTGTATTACTACACATTTCATTGTTGCCAGACCCTGCCATGGCCTCAGAAGGGCTGGCAGGAGGTGTTTTCATGGACATGGAGTTTTCTGAAGTACTCTGAATTTCCTCAGGTCACAGTTTTAAATGCTGCTACATAAACCTGTGTCTCAGGAGGGAGGCAATTCACAGCAATTATATGGAAATCAAGGTAGACAAGTCAAGCTAAATTCTTGGCATGCCTTGATCAAGTGGAACCAGTGCTCAGAAAGGTCTATTCCCTTCACAGTTCCGTTGTTGTGGCTTCCAGTTAGGGAATTTGGTCTTGGAAGAGACTGTTGCTACAGTGATTTCTGAGGAGCGTTCCAGGAAATATGGACTGCGGATGTGTTCAGAGGGATCACAGGCCACCTTGGGGGTCCATCACCTGGGAGAGTGGACCAGCCTGTCCTCTCACAGCCAGAGACCTGATGCTCATGACAGTCTATTCATTGTGTTTTCTTCATGTTCCTCATCTGATGGTCAGCCTTACTGAAGTCTATGTTCCAAACACTCAGCCGGAGTGCACAGCTGTCAATTCTATTACAAAGTTACCATTTTACATGTAAGAACAATTTCTGACCAAAAATGTGTGTGGCTTGGATGCATTAAGAGCTCCAGTTAACCCTCCTCACCTTTAAATATCTGACAGGTGAAGTTGGCAGAGCAGAGTGTTCAACTGGGCCATCATTTTCCAGGAGGATGTTTCTTGCATGCATCAAGATTGTTTCTAAGGATCAGAGAAAGCATGAAAAGTATTTTTCAAAGCAAACAAATGAGACAAATTCTGACTAGTCTCTTTATCCTTTATCTGGAAGCCACTTCTTCTAGGGGAATCTCATCCAAAAGAGAGTAATCATAGCTGTGACACTGAGAGCAAAACAACAAGCAATTTCCTGTACTTTTGTCTTTCTCATTTTCCACAAGTGCAAATAGCTTCAATTGCTTCCTCAAAGTTTGATGAGTTCCACAGTGGGGCCAGTGATTAACTGCAATGGAAATTTTTACTTTGCCCCTTGAACTTCTGCTTTTTTGGTAACCACTGAGCCATTCCACAGCAGCACTGTGGAATGGCTCAGTCCTAACTAATCACCTGGATGGAAACTCAAGGGGAAAGAAAGAGGTGGTGGCAGGAACAGCCCAGCCAAAACACTGCAGATGAAAGACTTCTCATGTGGCCCTCGAGTGTCATGCATTGGGAACTATTTGAGTCATGCTCTGAACACCAGAGCATGAGTAAGAAAGCTCAGCCCCCTCTGAAGCTTGGTTTTATTGATGGGCTGACATAAGTTCCTGTTGCCAGCCAAGCTCCCCTGAGCTGAGTCTCTGTGACTTCCTCTACACTGGTCCTCTCTGCCAAAATAGGTATTCCCACCCACCTGCAGCCAGAGCCACAGTGACTCAACAGACCAAGGAAAGGGGCATGCAGGATTTCTGCCTCACCTTCTCATACAGCATTGCCATAATATGGAAATAAAGACTGACTTCAGGAGCAGTGGAGGAAGGAGAAAGGAAGGTTTTATGTGTGTTGGCCCTAGTTCTCATGCTGAACTCATACTGCTGGTTGAGAGCCTTTATCTGAGGTGCTGACTGATAAACTGGTCCAGGTAACTTGAGAATGACCATGATATAAAATACCTTTAGAAGGTTTGCAAAGGAGGTGGATTCCTGATGAAATACATGGGATATTGGGCAGTGGGTGCCCTGCCACTCATAGCAGGTTGCAGGTTGGCTGGAGGGAGGAGGCAGACACTGGCCCAAGGTGTGGCTTTCCTCTCAAGCCCTGCGTGCTGCTCCTCTGCACCAGGTGGATCTCCCATTGAGATGAAAAGCACCCAGTCCATTCTATGTATGGAAACCATGTCTTCTAGGCATGCTGGCAGAAGCAACCCTTGGCTCATTTGCTAATGTTCCTGTTAAGAAGGTGACTGGTTTTCATCAGACAGTTAGCATTTCTTCAGTCAGTGTAGAAGGAAGACCACCTATCTAGTCCATACTGATTTACACTGCTCTACATGACATCTTTGTCAACAAACTTCACTGGGAAAGAATAGCAAATGGAGCATGTTCAGGCAGTAGTTTGGAATGAGAGTGAGAAAGGACTGCAAGATTCACAAACCAAAGAGAGGGCAGTGTTTCCTGAATAGTTTATTCCCTTGGCTTTATTTACTGAGAGCAAATGTAAAGTGAGGGAAAGGTGATGAAGCCAAATAGACAGAGGTCTACTGAGTGCCAGGGGGATGGCAACAGGTGCTGCAGGCACTCTTCCAGCTTGCTTGACAGCTCTGGGGCCTTAACAAGGGGACCGTGGAGTAAAAACAGCATTGTTACAGACCATGAAAACTTATCCATCCATACCACCAGCATATGGGAATTCTCTCCTCCTTGATCTAGGGGTGAATTCTTTCTTAACAGCTCACGTAGCCACTGACCTTTTTGCTAGCATTGTTGGGCAGCAGCTGCTTGACTGGATGATAGGCTTGTGAGGCAGGAGTCTGGGCAAGGCTCTCTTTGCCACTCTGTCTCCTTTGGCCACCCCCTAAGTTAAAAAGTTTCTCTAAATGGGAAACTGAGGAGTAGACAATGACATTGCTACCTCTAAACCTCCCCATCGCATTCCCTTCTGTATGGGTTTACTGAATGAGTGAGGAAAATGAAGATGCACTGGTGATTTTCTTTGACCTAATGACCTTCTAGGAACTGCTGCAAGCCTTCAGGGCTCCCTGAGCTATTTGGAATATGTGGACAACAGAAAAATGGTAAAAGATGTCACCCACAGCTCTCCCTCTGTGATGCTTTTGTGGCTTCCATGCAAATCTGTAAGCCAAGACCTGGGCTAGAACTTCACACAGAACACACTGTAGAAGTGCATCAGTACATGATGCAGATTTCTTCAACAGATACTTTATTGCACCACTATCAGTTGCCTGGCACAGTAAGAAAATTAGGTGAATATTCACCTGCTCTGGAACATTGCTTATTTAAACGCAGTTTCAACTGAATAGAAAGTTCTTCACTTCTTGGCCAAATTATTCTGCAGAGTCACTTGCTCTGCAGCTGCTGCATCCTCCTGCTCCTACATGGCAGCATTTCAGCAGTATTTGGAAGGGAAGCATCTGCCTGTCACAGCACTACACCGAGCTTTGGGATTCTCCCAAGTGGCACTCATTATAGCCGTGTACGGGGATATTATTAGCGTATTTTCATCCAGCAGCAGTCAATGTCAGATTGCTTCACGATGAGTTCAACAGGCATCAACATTGCAAAAAAACACCAGAAAAATGTCTTTTTACTTGACCTCTTTAATGCAGTCATAGATCATCTGCATGTTTAACATCTCTCAAAACCTCGATGTGTGTGTGCTTACAAAACAGATATCTTTTCACTCCTTATTTTCCTCCTTCAAGTGCCATGAGAAATTATTTAAGGAAGTTTTAATGAAATGCATCTGTCACTTATGAAGATAAATAGCCATAGTATGGCTTTCCATTACTGGAAATGGCAGAATTAAATTAGAAAATTACAATCCTCAGCATCTTCCCTGACTTGTTTCTGCATAATGTGTTAGAAAATATGCCCACATAGGCAGAATGCTGCAATTCCAATGGAGCATGTCATAAAACAAGACCCCTTTTTATGGTTGTTTTGTTAGTTTGCATTGAGGAATTTTCTCCCATGGATGAATTTTTGTCCTGTTTCTGGGTAAGGAAGTAAAGAGAACCTAACTAGACTGGCAAATAGATAAAAGTTTCCCTCTCTTCCAAAACCTAAGTTCTGGAATGGTTGGTTCCATATTTGCTCCCAAGCCAAATGGGAAGACCACAGTAGAGCATATTATCCAGACTGCATAATTCCTCATTTCCCATTTAAAAGGCATCTCCATTACATGGAATAAAATTACTGTAACCATTAAAATCCTTGGGGCAACACTTTGGACAGTAGGAATAAATATTGTACTCTGAGTCTTCATAGATAAAAATATGGCTATTAAAGGAGACATTTAAATGGACAGTGGGATGGTGTGTCTCTTACAATGGAATGGCCCCCTCTTAGACCCTCATTAGCAAGTTGGTCTTTTTGTCCTTAGAAGAAGGTTGTTAGTAATTGGTTTTGTCTTTTTAAGTGAAGAGTTAGACTCCTTAGAGTTTAACCCAGTTAGAGTGAGCCAGAATGTGATTTGTAGCTTTTAGCCCTGCCAGTCCTGGATGCAAAGAGGTAGCAACTGAAATAAGCTCATAATATGACATCTCTCCTCTTTTTCACCTGTGCTTCCAACTGGTAATGAAGGATGCTTGTAGAATACTGGAGTCCCTCAGCCCTCACACCCTCTTCACACCAGCTCCTGTTTCCCTGCTCCATTGACCTCTGACTCACCCAGCACCCTTCCACTCATCCTCCTGGTGTTTCTCTCTTTCCGTTTTTAGGGCATGTGAATTTTGCATTTTTTGTGGCGCTGGAGATGGCTTCAGCAGAGGCAGGAGTAATTTGTCCATACCCACTACCCAAACTCAAATTTCTTTCTAGCTACATTCCTAATGAGCCCTCTTCCCTAAGTTCCTGAATAAATACTGTAGCTGCTGTGTTTTTATTCCAAGCTGGTCACCAATGCTGCAGTGCCCTCACCAGCTGGCGTGAGGCCGTTCCGCTGCCGTTCCCGCTGAGCCCAGCGCTGCCTGTGCATGGCAGGAGCGTTCAGCCAGGAATCCTGCAGACATGAGGCAGCGCTGCCCTGCACCAGGTCTTGGGGGTAGCCAAATGCAGATGAAAAGGTGTGAGCAGAGAATGTGGGAGCAGGGAACGTCCTTGTAACTAATGCATTGCGTCATTTCACATCATGTCAGATATCACAGAATGGTTTGGATGAGCAGGTTAAAAAGGGAGAGAAGGAATTTCCCTATCCTACACTAAAAATTATGCTTATTTATTTCCAAATGAAATTATTGTAATTTTTGCTGTTCCTGGTTATTTCAACCTGCTAAATACCTGAAGCATTGCGAAGATTCCTGGGAGGAAAGA
Organism: Melospiza georgiana; assembly: GCF_028018845.1. Classification (NCBI taxonomy): domain Eukaryota; kingdom Metazoa; phylum Chordata; class Aves; order Passeriformes; family Passerellidae; genus Melospiza; species Melospiza georgiana. The sequence goes on along the minus strand of NC_080432.1, from coordinate 24,035,675 downwards.
CAGTGTGTTTGTTTGTGTGTGTGTGTGTGTGTGTGTCTGTGCATTAACTGAAAGTCTCAATATATTGAATGCATTTTGGGCAATCCCAGGGCTCTCTGAGAGCAGGAGGGAAGCAGATAAAACATATGGGGCACGAAGATGGGGTTATTGTGAGATGAGAGCTTTTAAAGCCCCAGCTGCTTTCCTTTCAGCCTCATCTTAATTGAACTGCTCAGATAATAGTAAACCTGCAAGAAGTAAATGCTGGTTATCCCAGCTTTGACCTTCAGTAATCCTGCAGGAGTGTGGATAGGGAGGCACAACACTTCGCTGTCTCCTCGACTATGTAAAGGAAGAAATATTCAGATTTGAATACCCAGATGAAGATGAACAGCATAATTGACAAATATGAACAGCACCAAGGTCACAGAGAAACAGCATAAGCAGTGGTCAGTGCTGTGTCTGTTCTCCAGCAGGGATCACTATTTGGTTCTTGCAAATGGGAACACACCCCTGTAATACTCCCAGTAGTGGAATTTTGTTTGAGCATTTACATCCCAAGATTAGCATGTCTTGGTGGCTTATCCTAGGAAGCTTTGAAATCTGATCACCTCTAAGTTACTTGACACTGCTCTGCATGTTATTAATAATTCTACACTGACCAAACACTTATAAAAATCCAGCCTTATTATTTAGCTCTTTGACTTTATCTCTAGCATATTCTACAGATTCACTGCATCCAGTGCAGAGAAGCCTTTTTTTTTTCCCATATGTAATGCCATTTAGTTTCATTAAGTTTTGCTTTTCTCTGCCTCTTCATGCTATCTGACCAGAGGTGGGATGAGCAATTTCTCCTCTATGCCTCCTGTCATCTGGAACAGGCTTGTCAATATTTTTGTGCTTTGGTGGCTTTCCATCTCATTCCAAGTCTCAGCTGAAAACTCCTCCCTTCTCCCTTACTTACTATCTTCATGCTCTTATTTTTCTCAGAAGCTACATTAGTGCTTCCTGTGAAGTGGTTGAGAGATGGACTTTGCATGATGGACAGAATTCAAGGACTTATTCCTTTAACCTTTACTTGCTAAAATATGTGCCTGTAGTGGAGACAGTGGGGTTAGAAGAATCTTCAGGATCAGGGCTATCTGCAGACCAAGTGGACTTTCTCCTTGGATACACAGAGGAAAGAGTAAAGAATTTATTTAGAACATTCCCAGTTATAAATGCTAACATCAACTCCAACTCCCAAGGACTTCATGGGCTACAGGGATACTGCTACAGGGCATGGGCTACAGGAATACCAGACTATGCTGCCCCAGCATGGACCTGGGAGCCAGCTGGCCCTGTGTAATTAGCAGCTCAGGAAGATAAATGAGCAGTGATGAGCTGTAGGAGGCCGCAGACAGGTAGTAGGATGGAAGTGGTCTTTCCTGTCAGATCCTGACACAGGTCAGGTTAGATGGAAGGAGAGGCTGGCAGTAGTGTCCAGAATGGGCTGAAAGGCCAAGAGTTTTTCAGAGGGAGAGGTAGGACTAAGTTCTGTTCAGGCTGATTTTAAAACTGCCTTGCAAGAAGCTTCAGCATGATGGTATTGGGTTGCAAAATGAGGCTGGCATTCTTATGAAAATGCTGGCAAGTAAGGAAAGGAAAATGCTATGGAAAACTGACCCTAAAGTGTGGATGTGGGATTCCTTTGCACTTCATATTTCATAGGTGGGGCCTTCCTTTGCACTTCATAATTCACACTCCATATTTCTTGGAGGTGAAGTGCCTGGTTGACTAGTGATGATGCAGAATGGTTACTGCCTTTGGTTAGTGATGATGCAGAATGGTTACTGCCTAATGCTGATTCTTTCCACGTCTCACCATGCTGAAAACCTTCAGGATTTTGGTTCAGGTTTGGGTGGAAGGAAGAGGAAACAGCAGCACACAATGTGACATGTTGCTCTTTGGCCATAAGGCAAAGAGGATAAAATTATGAATAAAATGAATGCTGGGCAAGAGGCCTTCTTGTAGCAACAGCAACATCACTTTATCACACTTTGTGTTTCAAAGTGTCAAGACTCACAGGAGGACCTGTATCCCAATTACTCAGCCTGGGCACTGTGAAATGACTGCTTGGTCTTACTCCACCAGCCCTTGCCTGACACAGAACACTTTTCATGCCCTATCAGGAGTCTTAGACTGTCATCAAAGTTTTTCAACTGCAGCCATCATCTAGGATAAGCAGAAAGCAATAGATTGACTTTGTCAATCATATTCTGCATATAATAATATTCAGGATATGTTAGATTAAATTTTCAGGTGGTGCACAGCTCCTGAGTAAAAACTGAGAAAACTACCCATTGACATTAGATTAGTAGAAACTCGGGCATGTGGACAATTATATCATCAAAGCCACCTGGAAGCTTTTAATACCTTGAAGAATGCGTGTGCATCTACCTTTGCTTCCTCCTGATACTTCAGGGCAAAGAAGGAAAAAAGCTGATGTCATGGTTTAACCCCAGCAGGCAGCTGAGCACCACACAGCTGCTCATTCACTCCACCTGTCCCTGTGGGAAAAAAATACATAAACCTTGTGAGTTAGGAGCAGTTTAATAATTGAAACAAAACCACCCATAATAATAAAACATAATAAAAACCATAATAATAACAAATAGTGGTAATAATTATAATATTACCACCAACAATAACAATAACAACAACAATAATAATAATGGAAAAGAAAAGCAGAGAGAGAGAAAACTCAGGAGAAACAAGTGATGCCCAACACCATTGCTCACCACCCCCTGACCAATGCCCAGCTCATCCCCTGGCAGCAATTGGTCCTTCCTGGCCAACTTCCCCCAGTTTATACACTGAGCATGACATTCAGTGCTATGGAATATCCCTGTGGCCAGTTTTTGTCAGCTGTCCTGGCTGTCCTCCCTCCCAGCTTCTTGTTCTCCTCACTGGCACAGCACGGGAAACTGTAAACTCCTTGATTTTTAGAGTTAGCCTTCCTAGCAACAACTAAAACATCAGCGTGTTATCAACATTATCCTCATCCTAAATCCAAAACAGCACTCATAAGCTACGAAGCAGAAAATTAACTCTATCCCAGCCAAAATCTGTACAGCCTTAGAATCAAAATTATGTATGAAGTGGAAAAAATTCTTTCTGTCCCTGGCAGGTAATCAGTAGAAGCTCCAGAGCATGGAATAAATTTTATGTAAACATATAATGTAGCAGCACCTTTTTTTTTCAAACCCACTTGGTGTTTCAAGGACTCATATCACAGGTTTAAATTGAAGTTTCTGCCCATCACTACTCTATTTGAAAGGCTATTCCAGGATGTCATTCTTCTGATGGTTGGAAACCTTCCACAATTTCCAGTCTAAATTTATTCATGGCCAATTTATATCCATTTGATCTTCTTCCAACATTATTCTTTAGGTTAAATAATCCTCCTCCCTCCCCAATATTTACTCCTCGATACATCTACACAGAGTCGTTTTCTCCCATCTCCAGTCTTGTTTCACTAGGCCAAACAAGCCAAGTTATTTTTTTCTCTTTTTTTGTGAGATAGATCTTCTGTTGCTGAGGAAAGAACTTTTTTTCTTCACCCGTGCTACCTTCAGTTTCTCTGCTTGGAACAGAGCTGGCAGGAGCTGTGGTATGAGAAATGAGGCCTTACCAGTGCTGTGGGTGGTGTTTCCCTGTGTCCACCAGCAAAGCCTGGCCTGATGCACCTGAGATTCACACTGGCTTTTCACCACCACTGCACCTCACACCCTGCTCCCTGTCATGGGGCACTGGGATAGAAGCACAGCTTTTCAACACTGGCAACATATTATTGCTGTGCAATTTGCTTGGATGTCAAAGGATATATATGTATTAGGAAGATGAAAGTTGCACTTCTTCCATGGCAAATGTGTTCTTTTTATGCAGAACTGTTCCCAACAGAAACATTCTAAGGAAAATTCTTAGAGTGGAAATTTCCATTCTCCCTTCACATGAATACAACGTGCTCTTAAATTGGAAGCCTAACTCCTCGGAGGACCCAGTAAGCAAACTCAAAGAGACAAGGCTATTTTGGACCTTGCTTTGCAGAAATGTGGGATTTTCTGACTTGTTTCATTTTAATTAAAGTAACTTTAGAGAAAGATGAAAAACAAAGACTTGTAAGTCTGAAGTGAATGGAAATAAAACAGTCTCAGAAGCCCCAACCTCCAAGGGCCTTGTCTCAGCTTCAGGAGGCAGCTGAGCTTGCTCTGCGCCTCTCTGGATTAGAGCCTGAAAAAAGCAAGTGCGGAATGCAACAGAAGTTTAAATTGCTTTAAAACAAGCAAATATGTTAGCAAAGTGAGTGATGATTTGCTGGGGATAGTAAGAGAAATAATTGTGTAGGGAAGCAGGTTTCCTTCTGTTGCTGTTGTTGTTTGGGGTTTTTTTTGTTGTTTTTGTTTTTTATTGTTAATATTATAAAGCAAACAGGAAGGGATGCACTGAAATACTGCAATTCAACATGTGATTAAAACAGAGTTATTTCTTGTTTCAACTGGATTTTCTTGTTTTTTGACTGGGATGCCTACCCAAGCATTCAGAAGAGTTTGGCTGAATACTGAATGTGGTTAAGAAAGGTCCAAGAAGTTCCCAGCACTTCTAATAAAATGTGTGAGCATTCTGCATGGCCAGAATTTGCACTGACCTGTGAAAATATTTTTTTCACACTGGTTGTACTCAAGTTTGATGCATAGATGACATAGGATTGGACCTCTTCTTCATGCTAAATGTTTGGAAAAGAGGGAACAGATCTCATTTTTCAAGAGGCTGGAGAGCAGCTGCCAGTTCAGGGTTGGACACTTTTCTGTTTGAATATTGCACCTCTTGAAAAATGCAGGTTTAGGTCAGTCAAAATCTGATTATGAACTGATGTTAATAAGTGATTTGTTAGCAACAGACATTTCTGACTGAAGGTTAAAATTATTTGTTTGCTGCTCCCCCAAAGAGAATGTTTCACTAAAATATTTACACTTATGTTTTGAAATAGAAGGACAAAGAAAACCAACCTAAAAACAACATGACATTTTGTTTGGTAGAAATGATTGATGAGAGGAAATGGAAGAGGGGAATAAGGGAGTATTTCACACTGGAAAACTGTTCTCCTTTGTTTACCTGTTTGTTTCAGGTCTGAATAAATCAAACCACTTCTTGATGTTTTGGTTTGGCCACTGCTCTTTTTCCTCAGGGCTGTCAGTCAGTCTCAGAGGACCTGCAGAACAATCTCCTGGGATCACACATATTTGTGCCCAAAGCTGATGTCTGAGGGCTTCTGGGGAAGCCACAACTTTCTTTGTAATTTACCTGGATACATTTTTCTGACATCCTTTTTTTCACCCTTTGAATCCAGCTAAGCCTTTCCCATCTTTGCAAAGTATGATACAAATCAGTACTTGCAACAGTATGCCAGGTGTACAACAGTGATCTCAGCTCATTTTCAAGGCAGATAATTAAGATTCAGTAAGAATAAATGACTGACCCATTGTTACTTTAACAATTCATTTGTGAAGTGCAAATGATTAATTGGAAGCTCTTGCTTTCCTTTCACCTGGCCGGGATGATTCTATCACAATGTAGGGAATAGACCATAAACAAACCTCTCCATCAGAAATCTGTAATCTTTTGTTGATGGCTTGCTTGGCAGCCTCTATGGATACTCTGGGATGTCTTCCAAGCAGGGCCCAAAGAAATTAATTGTATCCTAACCCATTTTGAAATATAGGTCAGCCTTTCATGGCTTTGCTAAAGCAAAGGCAACCTTAATCATCTAAGACAGTAAAACCTGGAAAATGTGGAGGTTTTCAGGCTCTCCCATTGAGGATATTCCAGGACAAAATAACATTCTGACTGCCCTGAAGATAGCCTTACTGTAAGAAAGGGAAAGGGGAAGGGGAAGGAGAAGGGGAAGGGAAAGGGAAAGGGAAAGGGAAAGGGAAAGGGAAAGGGAAAGGGAAAGGGAAAGGGAAAGGGAAAGGGAAAGGGAAAGGGAAAATGAAAGGGAAAGGGAAAGGGAAAGGGAAAGGGAAAGGGAAAGGGAAAGGGAAAGGGAAAGGGAAAATGAAAGGGAAAGGGAAAGGGAAAGGGAAAGGGAAAGGGAAAGGGAAAGGGAAAGGGAAAGGGAAAGGGAAAGGGAAAGGGAAAATGAAAGGGAAAGGGAAAGAGAAAATGAAAGGGAAAGATGGGATGTCCTAAAGCCAGAAACTTCTTTTGATAGTTTCTCCTACTCTTTCAGTTTCTTTCTTCCTAGCCACCTTTCAAATCCCAGAACATGAAGCCAGTTCTTAAAAATTGGCTTCAGTTTTTAATACTGAAGCAGAAATGTTTAGTGACTCAATCAGAGAAGCAACACGGAGTTCAGAAAGTTTAGACTTGCTTTCCAACACTGGAATCACCAAATAGCTCCCCTCTGGAGTGATTAAGTCATCAGATGGGATGATGAAGCAGACTCCTGTGGGAGGCTGTTGACGTGGTTCTGATGAAATTTGCTCCTCAGCCCCTTGTGAGATTATTGATCCTTCTGGCCCTGGCATGCTGCCCGTGCTCTGTAGGGGAGGCAAAGCCATCCTGTTGGGGCACAATATTCCCTGCTAAGTTCTTGCAGAGCTGATGGCCTCAGCACAGAGACACTGTCTATCAGTGGCTTTCCCACTTAGGCCAGTCACACATATGAGCATGAATGTTTGTTTACTTGGCTTATTTGCAGAGGATTTTGTAGTGAATTTGCTTCTTAGAGCATATTCTTCATCATATCAGGGAAACAAAGAGTTAATTTTTAACCTTTCCTCACTGAGATTTAGTAATTCTTTATCTCCTTGATGCCAATTTGCAGTACCAGTGTCAGAAAAGATGATCATCAGCACTTATTTCCTGGATGACTATAGAAATATCAAGACAAACTGCACTTATTTAAGGGTACATTTCTCAATGCTCTCAGGCTTTCCTGCTGTCTTAACATCAGCAGCCATTTAACCACTCTCTAAGTTTCCAGCATTTTTCCTAACTTGGTGTAAGCAAATATTGATTGTGACTAAGATAGTAACTGAGTTCATTCATGATAATAGATGGTCCATTGGCTGCGCCCATTAAAGCTCCTTTAAAAGCAAGAACGAACTTTAATTGCCTGGAGAGACATGGGATGATATTGCAGCAGATTGAAACCTATTAATAACAGTAAATTCAAGGTTTACCCTAGCTTGTTTATGCTTGTTAGTATTAAAGCTTCCCATGGAGTAGAAAGATGACTAAAAGGGTCATTTCAGACAGAATACCAGCCTGATTATGCAGCTTTTATAAAACACCCTCTTTAATCACTAAGAATATCATCATACAAAGCTGCAGTACTTTCTTGAAAAGACTCAGTTCTCTATTAAATGGGCTTTTTCTGCATTACCTGAAAGAGCTGTAAATTTGGCATTTGTTTTATGCCCTATCATTTTGTTTGCCATAGGACCAGAGGAGCAGAGGGCATCACTGAATTTGTAGGAATTATTGCAGAGGAAGGATGCACAATTTTTCAACTTCTAGCATCTGTGTCTGTTTGAAAACTAGAAACAATTACAAATATGTCTGCATGTCTCAATGAATGATTCTAGAGGCTTTTGTAAGCCAAGACCTTCAAGATATTAACCAAAAATGCTGTTTCAAGCAAATACAAGTGCCTTGCAGATGTATCTCAGAACCTCTCAAACTTCAGCAAACCTCAGTTCATGCGGTACACAGGCAATGAGCTTCATTTTTGTAGACACTCAAGCAGAAGAAACCTTATCCAAGAAGAAAGGATTAGTAATCTAAGGATGAGGGCAGGTTTCCTTTATCATATATTATTTCAGAACCACGTGGTCTTTCTTCAGTTCTCAGAATCACCTGTGCTTCAAGCACGAGAGCTGCTGAACTTCCTCAGCTTTGTCCTGGAGATCTGTGGCCCTGCTAGCACAGCCCCTCCTGTACATATGTCAAAGCACCTGTGAAACAATGCAAAATTGCCATGGTGGAGTTTCACAGCCATGCTGCACCAAGAGAAACAGTGAAACACATCTCTGGCTTCTTCAACCTATTATCCCCCCGGGAGATTATATATCTCTAATTTATCTGAAACCAACTGTTCATTAAAATTGGCAGGCAAGTGAAGAGGACTCCTGAGGACAGTTTCCATTACACTCTGCAATATACAGTACTTTGATTTTTTTCTGAATTTACAATGAAATTAGGTACTATATTTACTATGAGGTCATTCCATAATTTTGGAGGTTTTTAATAAAAAACCCTCCTGTGTTTGGCAGGATGGCTAAAGCTGACATCAGCAACATCTGGGAGTGCAAAGTAGCACCTCACAGATGCTGAACAACAATCTCACTGAAGCTAATGGCAAAGACATTTGTGCATTGCATACAAAAATTAGGCCCCCAGCCAACATTTTCCCATTTCAAGTAAGGCACTGCAGTCACTACTGACTACCACAAGCATGTTCCAAATGTGCCTGCAACAGCATTACATTTTTCAGAAATGAAAGAAAATCTTCTGCAGTTAAGGATTACTGCCCTTTTTATACAACCTAAAAAGTTTAGAACAAAGGCAAATGGAAATTTGACAGATCTGTCACACAGAAAAGCAATATCACTACTTGTTCTCCAAGAATTCTTTACAGTACCATGCCTTGCCCCTTGCCAGTGGCTGAGGGACACCCTACAGTCACCCCCTCTTGGGCAGTCACTGAGTTTTGGGGAAGGAGTACATTTGAAAATTAATGAGGGAAAGCAACTCCTAAGTGCAGTGGGTTCATCTTCATTTTTTAAGCAGTTTGCTGATTCTGCTGTCAGCCCTAAATGCCACCTCATCAGCAGACTGAGAAGTCCACTTCCTAAAGTTTCTTGCATATGCAGTTACTGTTCATTATTTCTCTTACAATGCTCGACTCACCATTAAATTAGCCTCACAGACAGAAGGTAAATAACTGTGTTTTTTGCTTTGAAATGGGAAAAATCATGCTTCTGTGATAACACAACAAACATCAAACAAAATGGTCAGCCGTATACACCAGCTGAATTTAAGGTCACTTCTCAGAAAAGGTCTTTTTCACTCAATTTGCAATAAGTTAAGATGTGACCTGTGCTCCTAACATAATAATCCAAAGACCTCCAGTGAACTTATTCCATTTCCAGAGAATGAGATACAGGAGCCCTACTGCCTATAAGGAATTCAAAAATTGTTTCAAACCCCAGTGAGGTGTCTAGAAAGCAGAAAGCCTTTATTCACAGCAATTTTAGGGTGAGCCTGTCTGTGTGCTAAGAAGATGGTCTGGCTGCTGCTGTGAAACAGCAAAAGCACGAATACCTGGGACTTATGTGAAGTGCATTCCAATGTAGTGAGGGCACAGAGTGGGCTGTTCACAGTCCCAGACAGGTGGCTCAAAGTCAGTAGAAGCCTTGAAAGCCACAAAGCATAATGACGTGTACAAAATGCAGAAGAATTTCAGGCATATGAAATCTGGACAGGAAAGAGGAAGGCAGCACGTCCTTCTTGAGAGGGGGGACTAGCTAAGGGAGAAGGGATATAGCTACACAAGAGAGGAAGTTTCTGTGTTTCAGAAGAAAAGCCATGACCTCAAGAGAACTCCTGAGCATATCAAACACCTGAGAACCAAGGAGAGCAGTAAGGGAAGGGAGACAGAGAAATATGCACTTCCTTGTGCTGAAATATCATTTCCTTGTGCTGAAAGTAAAAGGAGATAGTGCTTCTAAATCTTTCCATAAGCATATCTGTATGTTTTAGCCATATGTTCAACTAAAACCTTAAAGAAATGTATTATAAATCCAGAGCACCTACAGGGAAAATCCCCTAAGCAATAGAGTGATTTAGCACCAGATCTGATAACTCACAGAAGCTGAGCTACAGGTTGCTCCTCCTCTGCAGTGTCCAGAGACAGAGATCCTGTGTCCAAAACTTCATTGTTTCTGCAGGCTGTTCAGAGAAATGTCTGGGAGAAGGCAAGACCCAGCTGGGAGCTGCCTCATGAGTACCTGGGCAGCAGGAGCTCTTGGCAGTGCAAAAGCAAAGCCCACCAAGAGCTTTCCAGCTAGGCTCTGTTTCCATGAACTGCAGTTTGTGCCAGTCAGTACAGGACCAGGCTCCACACTGGGACATTACACGATGCTGGAACATTTTCCATTTCACAGTATAGCCCTTTTGAATTAAGGTGATCAGCTGAGTCCTCTTGGAGGAACTCTTTCCCAGATACAGAATTGCACTGCAAGGTCCTTGGGTATCTGTGAAACAGGAATGTTTTAGCGAGCTTGACTGCTTATAAAATTTCAACCATCACTTCAAATGCCATAAAATTGGCCTTTTCCCTTGTGTGAGCACAATTCACTTAGGGGCACTGAAGCAAGGCAAGATTGTATTTGTGCCTGTGTATTGCTCATTCAGGTGATCAGGAAAAAAAAATCACACTCTGTTGGTTATGTGTTGGATCCTACAAGGTATGAAAATCACAACACACTCTGCACAAACGTGTGTTGCTTCAGCATGCTCTGTTCTTACACATGAACTTTATCAGCTGTCTTGTGCACACCAGTATCCAAAGACTTGCAAACTGGTGCAGATTTAGAAGTAGATCTACATTTATGCAAGGTGGGGCAAGCAGGACAGGTAATGCTCTCAAATGTCCCCATGCTGTTCTATGCAGTGCCAAATATAAGATGGAATCAGATATATGTCTATATATATATATATATATATATATATATATTAATGAGAATAGCATTTCCCTCATTTTAAACACAGTAATTCATCTTACTTCATTTCTGTCCCCAAACCTGCTTTATAGGAAGAGGTTTCCCATTTTATAACCTGACACTCAGTGTTGATTTGTTTGTTTTTCTTAATGGGCAAAACAGTTGTACTGATGCACCCTGGTGCTGGGTGATATTAACAATCAGTGGTTCATGGCTGACACTTGAAAGCAGGAGCTTTAAGTGATGGATTAAACTTGTCATTCAGAAGCTCCATTCTGCTTTTATCTGTGGCATGCTCTGTCCTTGATAAAGATTCTCACCAAATAAGAAAAAATGCTCAGGGTGCTCAATAACAAAAGAGGAAAGATGAATCTGGATGAAAGTGAGAAAATATTTCATACAAGTGGTGACTCATCTATTTTTATTTTCCATGCATAATTCCAGGGATCTGTAGATAGCTGTGGCTAGGGAATAACCTCTGAAAGAGAAGCAGCTTGGCTGGAATTGAGAACCAAATTTGCAATCAGGCACTTAATTAGAACACAAACACTGTCAAATAGTAACATTATCACCTATAATTGGTCCAACAGAAAGAAACACTAATTGTGACATTAGAGGATAGAATGCTTTCAGGCAGGATCTCTGTTAAAACGCAAACACTAATTGACATGATGAGGAAGACAAAAATCCAAGGTAATAAAAGAGGCTATTATGCTTTATCTTGGCAAATGGAAGGCTACTTTAGAAACACTCAATAGCTAAAGAAAGGGTAGGTGGCTTAAGCAAAGCAGTAAATGAAATAATGAGCATTGTTGATTCACTGCCTTTGTCTCAGGGAGCCAGAGTGATTACAAAGTGATGAGCAAGGGCCACAATCTACTTTCTGCCTCATTAGTGTAAATCCAAAGTAGCTTCATTGAAGTCAGTACAGTGGATATTTACAGGCTTTCAGCTCTGGCCCCTCAGTTACAAGCTCTGGACTGTGAGCAGCAAGGCAGTGAATAAGGAATTCAGCCCATGCCCTTCATGGATTGGATGCTGATTGATCAGCCTAACCCTAGCAAGGGAAGATCAAAGCACAGGCTGGGCTGGCAGCTGGGCCCTGGTGGTCCAAGGTGTGTGTCAGGCAGCTCAGCTCAGCAGGCTTGGGAAGCAGGACTGCACTACATGGAGGGACTGAGGCTGCTTCTCCTTAAAGTTTGCTCTCTTCCTACACAGTCCCAAACAAAATGTGCATCACCTGCCCCATTGTCAGCTCCTTCTCTATTCTTCCATCTAAGCTGATGTGTCCAGACACCAAAAATTGTATCTAAAAATAGTCCTCATCTTCAGCTGTCTCCTTGAAATAATTGTGTACAGACACTTTGTCTTGAAGCCTTGCCACTGCACCTTGGGTCTAACATCCCACTCAGAGCACAGATAACAGATGACTTGTAGTGGGAATTCAGTGGAAGAGGGAAAACAGAAATGCCATGTCCCTCTGCACACCACCAGGAGTGCTAATACTCAGTAGTCACTATTTCTTTCCAAAATCTAGCCGGAAAACATTGCTCCTACACATGATCTCCTTGTAGATAGCTTGGCTTTGTTCCTCAACAGTGCTTTCGTGGCACTCTAATATGTCTGTCCAAATCAAGATCTCCACATTTGGCTGTGGGGAAGCATTCCCAAAGCAGTGTTGCCTGAGGAGCCGCCTGTTTGTATTCTCAGCTAAGTACAAGCAGAAGTGCTAGAGCAGAGCAATTTCTGATGCCTGCTCAGTCTATTACAAACCCATCTTTCACACACAGCACTCCATTTCCAAGAGTCTTCTGACTGATTTTGAGGCTGCATGGTATTGCTCAGGTCTATTACCCCAGTAATATTTCCTAGGAAGTTCTGGCAAAGGTTTGCTAGAATGTGGATATGTGAAATTTACTGGATCTTTCCCAACATCTAAACAGTAGAAATTAGATCCCAAACGGGTAATACATTTTTCCTGGCATGGATATCTTAATGCTTGAGGTTTGTGAGTCTTTTATCAGCAGAATGTGCCTTCCATGGGTGTCACACCTTCACCTCTCACACCTCACTGTGCTTCCACAGAAGTCCTCTGTTTGACTTGTTCTCTTTCACTTTTTTGCTGATGCTGAAATGCAGACCTACCAATGTGACTTTTCCCCATCCACAGTAAAGGTTAGCACTGTATTTAATCCCCCCCCATCCTTTGAGACTACCTTGGTTTTCCTCCACTTTTCAAAATTAATTGCCAGCGACAGAGTCAATTCATTAGCTAAATTAAAAACCTGGGAAGCATATTGTCCAGATCTGCTGATCCCAACCTATCACAGAGTTGAACAAAGTATTTCCTTACCTGGCCTTCATTAGCAGCTGTATTGGCCAAGCTTCTATTCCCTTCCAATTGTCCGTACCACTCTCCCTGTTAAAGACCAATTAAAAAAAGGAGATGAAAAAGCAGGCCAGCAACTCAACCACTGGAGATCCCTCATTGATTTCTTTGCCTCTCTTCATGCATTAATGGGTCCATTTTCACATTTTCACTTTTTCTCTTTCAAAGTATTAACAGCTGTTCCTGTGCCATTAAAAGACTATTAATAAAGACACCTCTTCATTTCAGTTTTCAGCTCTAACTTTCTTGTGGTTTGTGGGAATGAAACAAAGCAAAACAGTGGGAAAAGCACACATCTACATGCTTTGATGCACTACCTAATTTACTTGGGAGAGGTAAATAACAGTCTGTTAGCTGCCACTTGTCTCAGAACCCTACTTATTTTATTTTTGCTCATCAAGCACATGCAGATTTATTTCATTTAGTGCCATTTGTGCCTTAGGCATTCAAGGCTGCATCACCACCCAAATGCAGGCAAAGGTCACCTTCCCAGCTGTCCTGCCTCCAGGCACCTCAGGGCTTTTTCCATATTGTCCCCAGGAACATCCCCTCTACAGGTGGCAGAGCCCCTTGGGTCTGTACAGCGCCTGTACCGGTGACACTGACCAAAAGCAAATTCCCAGGGGCTGAAGTCAGGCACATCATAACACCCTCTCCTGAACAACAGCTTTTTGGGGGGCAAATATAGCTGAGAAGGAAGAGTCTTAAATATTAGAGTAGCTGATTCCACTCCAGGTAATATCATCCAGAAATATGAAAGGGGAGCCTGTAAGAAGGCTGTGGTGTGCCACCTTACATTTTTTTATTTAATTCTCAGAAAAGATCAGAGAGCAAAGGCTCCACTCAGGCCAGCCTGACTTATCACTGGGGCCAGCTTTAACTTCCTAGTTAAGATAGAGGTCAATGAGGTGCCCATATAAATTCCAAAATAAAGAGTAAATTTGAGCAGACATGGTCTATCTCAGCAAGATGGTGAGCATAAAGGAATCAATTAAATTGTTCTGCAACATTATCTGTAACAAATTATTCTGTACATTAGTTGAAAATCTGAACTGTGCCCAGGGTCTACCCAGTTACACTCAATAGGAGACTTACTAATCACTGAAATGAGCCTAAGCATTAGACTCAAATTGATTGAATCCCAGAGGAAAATACTGAGAACTGAAACCTGTAGAAGTCCCACAGCAGCAGATTCATTTGATGGAAATCTGATTGATCTGTGCAAGCAGGAAAAAAGCCCATAAGAAACTGATCGTTGAGATTTTTAGAACATTTCCTGTGGCCAGCATACAATAATCTGCAATAACAGACATTTTCAGTAGCACATGAAACTGTGGCAGAGTATGAGAGTCCAAAAGAACAAGGTGAAGAGGGCAGATTTGAGGATGTGGTTCCCAGTCCAGGGACATTCTGCACGTTTGTGCATGTTTATAAAGCTATCCACTAGAGCAGAAGAAGAGGTGGAATGAAAAGACAGGAGCACAGGATTAATTCAGTCCACTTAGCATTTATTTTGAGTGAATAATCTGAGCTCAAAGGAATAGAAGCATACAGATCGATTTGAAATCTTTCTGCACTGGATTCTGTGTTAGAGCACTTAGGCACTTCAGTTTGTTTGCAGTTGTGGACTAGTGAAGCACCAGGCATAATACAACATTGTGACTGTCGTGGCAGGAAGGCTGTGATTAGAAGAGAAGGTCCTGGGGAGGTGGGGCAGTGCTGAGCTGAGCCATCTTCCTGCTCTGCCTGGAGACTTGTGCTCAGCTCTCACCCTGGGCTCACTCCCTGGAGGATGGCTCCAAGGGCTGCCTGTGCATGTGTGAACAAAAGGGTGAGAAAAACCTGGTTTAGATAAAAGGTTAACTATGCACTATCTAAACTATGAAAGGTACTGGGTCAGAGCCCCTCACTCTCTTTTTTCCCCCTCTCGTTCACTTTCACTGTTTGCCCCAGCTCTGGACCATCTGCATGAACTGATGATATTCTCTGTTCCCTCTTCTCCACCTTTATTTCTCTTCTCCCTTGCTTTGCCTGGGCAAAGCAGAGCTGTAATTTTCTATTCCATACTCCATACTGTTTCTTGTGGGAATAGGGAGCTTGTGGATGTGTTTTGTGACTTGTGAGCCAGCACCTTTGAGCAGTTTCTTTTGAGGACTTGAAAGTTTATGGCAGTGTACAGTAAAAAATTAAAAGTTTCTTAGACACAACAAGTGGAAGCCTATTGTAGAAATTTAAGGGCTCTTTAGTCAGCACCTTTTGAGTCTCAGTAGAGGGCTGGCTGCTGGAGTTGAATGAACTACAAGAGTTCCCTGACCCATGGCCTGGTGGCTTTCTTCAGCCTGGTGAGAATTTATAACAAACATCATGGCCCTCCCTGCACCCTCTTCTTTAATTAAACAACAACAACACCAAAACAAACAAACAAACAAGAAAAAAAATTGTTGTACATCTGGTTCCCTGTGCTATGGGAAGTTCTGCTCCCTCTCAAACCCTCCCTGGTGCATCTTGCCCAGGAAAAGTGTTTTTCAGGAGAAACCCTCCTTTTCTATGAGAACAGTTTTAAAGAGAAATGGATGCACATGGCCAGTCTATGTGGCACATAGGCACAGTTGCTGAAAGCTTTCCATGTCCTGGGTCAGTGATTTCCCTGACCAGCTCCTGGGTCCTCGTGCACTGAGGCTCCTGACAGCTGTGTTTCATGGAGGTAATTCAGGTTCAATCCTGTGTGCCCTGAGCCCCTGCAGGCCCAGCAGCACAATCAGTCAGGTGGGCTGGTCTAAGCAGCTGCTGCCCTGGGCTGGAGGCAAATGCTGTGTCTGCATTGCTGCTCTTTTCTCCCTTCAAGGGCCTGGTCAGGAACACAAGCTGTTTTCCCCGGACATGACCATGGTGGCTTGTCTTGGTTTGGAAAGACAGGAGTCTGCTAAGAAAGGCAGGAGCCTCCCCTGAAATGGAGAATGTAAAACCCTCCCCACCACTCCGAATTGCTATAAATTTTAAATCAAGGGGCTCTCAGGCAAAAAATGTAGGAGCAAGAAATAACAGTTCTTTAATAGGGAAGAAAAATAAAAGGATAAAATAAACAATGCAGTACACTAGAAAGCACTGACAGAGTCAGAACCCAACCTGACACCCTGTGGGTCAGGGCGTTGGTAGCAGTCCCATTGGAATTGTGGCTGCAGTCGTCCTGGAGTGTCAGGTGTGGTTCTGCTGGAGCAGGGATCCTGTAGAGAAGGATACATTCTTCCTCTGAAGATCCAGTGGAAGAAGAGGCAGCTGCTGTTCCTCTGGGGAAGCCAGTGGAGAAGCCGTGCTGGTGTTTCAGAACCTCTGGATTATATCTGGGTAGCAATGCTTGGCTCCTCCCTCTGGGCAGAGCATCTCCCAATGGGATGCTGTAGTTTTCATCAGTCATGCAGTGACATTCAATAGCTGTTATCAGCAGATCTCCCCTCGGGAGGGAGGAGTGATTGTGGTCACTCAGAGAGAGAGCTAAGGCAAACCGCCCACTTGACAAAAGACAACTGCCATACAGATGGTAATAGAAAACATCTTGCATTGCAATCTGGAACATGGCTGAAGACAGATTCTCCTCGGTGCACACCAGCCAAGCTGTGGGAATGTCTCTGGCAGGCCTGCTGTGCCAGTTTTCAGTCCCCAAGATGTTGGAATTAAGGCAGGTCCAAGAGAAAGAACAGCTTTCAATTCTGAGTGACTGCTTTAATTGCAGATTCTGGGCAATGCCATTCCTAAAGGAGAAGTGATAGTTAAAAACCTGCAGGAACTCAGAGACCTTTGCAGAAGTCTCCTTTGGCTCTTTTACATTCCAGCTGTTACTGCACTGATGTGGCACTAAAGCAACCACTCAACTTCAGCTCACTGGTAAATACGAAGGATGGAGGAAGATAAATGTCCTGCTTTGAAATAAATCCCTTTCTGGACTCCTGCAACCACCAGTGGATGAGCTGTCCTGGGCAGCTTGTTCTGGGTGAGCCTGCTCAAGGAGGGGAGTTGGACCAGAGAACCTCCACAGATCCCAAAAGCCCATCAGGGACATCACTGTGCTGAGCACTGTGACAGAACAGGCAGGAAGCTGGCAGGTGGAGCTGTGGCTTGGAGACTCGTGAAAGCTGATGTGTCACTGGGACAGCCTGTCCCAGCGGCCCTCCTCCAAGCCCTGGGCAGCTCTGGAGGCTCTCTGTTCCCCCAGAACTGCATCCAGTGACTACCACACAACAGGAGTCTTTGCTTGTCCAGGTGATGTCCTCCCTTGGGGTCACTGCATGGTGACACTCACAGGACAAGTGAGTGGCTGAGCACAACCTTGCCCTTCCTTCCAAAATTCACCTGGGGAGCAGCAAAGTTGTCCTCCTTTGCCAGACAGGGCCATTGGAAGCTCTTGCTTGGGATCAGCCTGCAAGAACCAGGCTCTGCTCACAGAGCAGCCCCACAACAGAGGGGGCACTGGGGAGCTGCCACCCAGCCCAGCAGCCTGAGCATGGCAGAACAAGGACCCTCTGCCCTCCTGGGCTCTCTGCTCTGCACAGCAGCATTTCCTCCAGTGCCACTGGCAAGGACATGCTGGTGTTCCTGGTGGGTCTCCAATCCCTCTGCTTGCCAAAAGGCACCACAGACCCTTCATCCCACCCACACCAGTTCACTCCACTAGCAGCACATCCCTGGCACCCCAGTCCAGCCACAGGGCAGCCATCCTCACCTCTGCCAGCCTCTCCAGATTCCTGGCACTAGGTATCCCCCACTGGGTAAAGGACAAGGAGTGGAAGAGGGGAGCAGTGATGCCTCAGCTGGGGGAGCAGAGCTCAGGGACATAGCCCAGAGCGGAGACACTGCATGGCAGCAACTCACCTCCTTCTCCAGGGGTTAGACACTTAGCAGTCACTTGGGCTCCCTTTGTCCTGTGCAGCAGGAAGGGATAGAGAGAGAACTGGATGAGCCCCCAGCTGCCCATCCTCTCCTCTTGGACAGCTGTGCTCAACACCAGCTCCAAACACAGGGGCACCTCTGCCCAGCTGGGGAGCTGTGCTCTCCTGTCTGGCTGCTCCTGGAGCATTTCCCAGCTTAGCCCTGTAATGCTCCCACCCACAGCTCCTTCAGGGAGATGCAGAGAGGAGAACCAGTGCCAGGCCCTGCTGCTGCCCCAGCCCAAGGGCAGATGTGCCTGCGCAGCCCTGCCCTGTGGGAAAGGCCCATGGTGGGGCAGGACAGAGGTGCTGCCTGAGCCACGGCTCCCTCTGAGCTGCCAGGGCAGAAGAGCACCTTTTACCCTTCCCAGCTGGGGACCAAAAGGTGACCAGGGGATGTAGGACACGGAAATGTCCCCATCAGCTCACTGCCAGGGGAGGCAGAAATCATTCCCAGAGCGGTGTGTGCATGGCTGGGAACCTCTCCTGCCCTACCATGGGGTGCAGCAACACAGCTAACCCAGAAGTGGCACTGCAGGAACCCATGGGCCACATGAGAATGATGGAGGTCCCATCCTCACATCCTCATCACTGCCTTCCTCCTGCTCCTCCTCTTCTTCTTCTTCCTCTGCCAGTGCCTCCTTCCTGCTGCTCAGTGCCCACAGCTGGCCCAGGGCCAAGCGGAGCTGCGGGTGCAGAGAGGAGAGGCAGGCAGGGAGCTGCAGGTGGCACAGCCCTGGTGTCAGTGTTGGGATGGACACTGGTGCATCCACCACTACAGTGCCTGACTTATGCCAGGGCATCTCTGCCCTAAAGCCAGGGATGGCACCCTACAGGTGGGTCATGATGAGACTGAGACCCAGGGTCATTAAAACTGAAAAGTAAGGGATTAGGCTTCACATGTTGATCTAGAGGGCTCTGAAATAAGAAGAGCTGGGGTAAAGCAAAATTCTGTCCAAAGCATTTGCAGCCAGAGAAATGCCCGCTTATTGGATGAGCTTTGAATCAGCTCACCTGTATGAGCCTAAACACAGCACAGAAGTGGCTTTTTTTGGTATAAACTCTTATTATTTAACTAATCCTTCAGCAATTGCCCTGAAGTTCTTTCCTCAACGCTTCTGTAGAGAAAAGATCATGGTTCCCTTTTCTAGCATTGTGCCTGCAATTACACTCTGTGGCATTACAATTATGGAGGCATTACACTGTGGTTCTGCTCCACAATATCTGTATATTAACATTAATTTGATATAAGCGCAAGAATAACTGCACGACAGAATAATTGCACTCTAATGATTATATAGTTAAAGTACCTGGATTATAAAAATATACATGCATTAAGTATCAAACTAAAGAGATAATAATAAGTCATTAATTCATATAGGCAACTTCCAGAAATATGAATGAGTTATGATTAGCTATCCTAAGGCACAGCACTAATGTAATTACAGTAATTAAATTGTATTTATGAAGGGTAAAAAAGGGGAAATTGTTGCATGAACCTTTCTTAAGGCTGTTGTTTTCATGCAGAAATGGAAGAATTTTGATCCGTTTTTTAGAATGACTTATACTCTAAGATTTCTCCCTCCCTACTTTTCGCTTCTCATCTTTTTTTTTTTTCCTTTCTCTACAGGGGAAAGACATGCAGGGTTGCTTTATGGACGTCAGCCTTTAAGGAGGTAAGGAAGGTAGCCAGGAAGGGAATACAGGAAAGGAAGAGAGGAAAAGGAAGGATGGGGAGGACAGAGGAAAGGGAAGGGAAGGGAAGGGAAGGGAAGGGAAGGGAAGGGAAGGGAAGGGAAGGGAAGGGAAGGGAAGGGAAGGGAAGGGAAGGGAAGGGAAGGGAAGGGAAGGGAAGGGAAGGGAAGGGAAGGGAAGGGAAGGGAAGGGAAGGGAAGCAAGGAAGAACAGCGCACAGGTATGTCCATCATTGCCTGCACAGAGAGAAGAGGCGGGGAACGGGACCCCAGAGCCCTCCGCAACACGGGGGTGGCAGCCGGGCTCGGTGCCCGGTGCCCGCCCCCAGCCCCTCCGGGCCATGTGGGGGTGCGGCTCCAGCCGTGCTCTTGCCGGGTCCCCCCCTGGGGAGAGCAATGGGCCGCTGCCCTGCCGTGCCGTGCCCGCCCCCGCTCCCGGTGCTGCCGCGCGTGTCCCGGCCCGGTCCCGTGGGTCGCGCACCCGGCCCCGCTCCCGCGCCCGCCGGGCCATTTTTTTCCTCAATGAACGCTCCGCCCGCCCCGCCCCCGTTCATTTGCATAATGAGGGCTACCGGGGACGCCATTGGCTGCTGGGGGGCGCGCTCGGCCGTGACGTCAGCGCCGGCTGGGTAATGCCTGCGTTGTGGCGGGTAGTTGGAGCCGGCAAAGCCCGCGCAGCGCCGGCCCCGGGCGCAGCGGCCGCCGGCGGCCCCGAGCTCCGTGCGCAGAGCACCGCGCTCCCCGGCGCCGCTCCGCGGGCGCGGGACGGGGCGCTGCCGGCCTCCCGCGGGTCATGGCTGGGGACGGGCTGCCCGCCCGCCTCCTGGCCGCCGCCTGCCTCGCCTTGAGCTTGGCCCCGGGGGCGGCGGGACCGCGGGACACCCCCGGCCTCTCGCGGCTGCAGAGGAGGAGCCTGGCGATGGACTTCGTGGTGCCCTCGCTGTTTCGCACCTACGTGCGGGAGCTGGTGCTGGGGCCGCCGGGGCGCGCCGCGGCGCGGTGCCGCCTGCGCCTGGACTGCGCGCCCCTGCTCCGCGCCGCCCGCGGGGCGCTGCCGCGGGCCGAGCCGCCCGCCGCCCCCGCCGGGCCCTCCGCGGCCGGTCGGCGGCTGCGGCGCGCCAAGCAGCTGGTGCTGGAGGTGGGCGAGGGCACCGTGCGGGACGGCTGCGCCGGCGAGCCGCCGCCGGGCTCCGGCGGGGCGCACCTGGAGTTCAACCTCACCGAGCTCTTCGCCTGGTGGCTCCGTGCCGGCGACGGGCGGCTGCGGGTGCGGCTGATGCCCGAGCGCCGCGGCGCCCTCCCGGGCAGCGAGCGAGGGCTCTCGGCGGCCATCCGCGCCGCCCGCCCCCGCCTCCTCTTCCACGTCTCCGCGGCAGGTGAGCCGTGCGTTGCATGCCGCGCACCGCGCCGGGCAGCGCCCGCCGAGCCCCGGCCGTGCCGGGCGCCCTCCCCGCGGCCAGAGCCCCGCGCCGTCCCGGGAACCGGCAGCCCCGCCGGTGCGGGAAGCGATGCTGCCGCCCCGAGCAGTCGCGCCTTGTCCCTAAGGGCTGCGCTTTACCGGTGCGAAATGTACCGAAGCGCTTTGGTGGGGCCAGGAGGACTGAAAGTGATGAGGGATTTTTGCGAAACGCCAAGAGTTCTTGTGTGCTAGAAAGCCGCAAGGAAGACCTAGAAGGTTAAAGTGTCATTAGTCGAAGGACAGCAAAATCAGGTTCTTTGAAACTTAAAAAATATCATCCTAAAAAGGGATGTTTCCTCAAAGTGCTGCGAGGGTTTTCAAGGTTATGTGCCAGCAGATCAGGGAACAGCACAAACATCTCCAAAGCTGGGTCTGGCTCCCGATTTTGTGCTTTAATGCTACTATCTCTATTACTGGATATTGATATTAATATTATTACTCTTCTTTAAACACTAAATATAAGGGCTAATTGACATTTTAAAACCCCAAAGGATCCTTAGTGAACTGAATTCTATCAGCTACAGTACATGAAGTTGTACATCTGAGAAGGCTCATGCAGCACTGGTACTTGTGTGAAGAGAGAACCTGGTTTAGAATTTTGGTTCTGGTGGGTGGTGATTGGCAGCCATGGTTTGGGGCAGCTCCTTTATCTCAAATCAGGACTCTGTTGTGGGCCAGTGATCAAGAGAAATTTCCATTCTGTGTGTGCATTGTATCTTTAACAGAAGCTGTGATTCAGCCTTTCCTACTAGAAGAATATAATACCTAGAGGACTGCAGGTCCAAATAATTTGTCACAGTGAGTTAAGTCAGGTACCTTTTATGAAGCTTTGTAGAAGTCAATGGTGTGTCCCTGAGTAGCCACCTACTTAATGGACCACAGAATACACTTCAATAAATTCACAAGAGGAGGGAGAAGTCACTGCTGGGCTTTGAATACAAAGTTGGAGCAACTGATTTTTGATGCTCATCTGAAAAGATGGGATAGGCTTCTGAAGAACTACAAATGGAACCCATCTCCTTCCTTGCTGCCTGAAATGAAAACCAAAGCTGACTGTCAGGGCAGGCTGTGTGTGAGTAAGTCCTGCAGCTGTGGCTAAAGTCGGGTATCCAGGTTAGCTCTTCCCGTGTTGGATCTGGCAGGGATAGCACAGAGGTGCTGTCCACCACAAGGTGGCTAGGTGAGGCCAACACCCCCCCCCTCCTTGCTACATTGCCTTAAAGAAAGAATAATTAAAAATTAAAGACACCAAACCCTCCTGTCTCCTTTTCTTTCTGTTTGGGGAATTTGTTGTGATTAGCACTTGTTTCGATTTACAGATCTCCTCGGGCAGTGAAGCCTTAGTTGCAAATGCCATTTTTACTCAGGTACTTGCAGCAATGATGGAGCTTGAGGACATGCATTTGTCTTCTTAGAGGATGAAGGTGTGTTTTTAACCTGAGGGAAGGGCATACATAAGAACTAGCAGGTTCTCTGATGTGAATACAATGCAGGTGGAGCTTTAGCCAAAGCTATTAAAACTCACAGGCTTTATTTTGTCTGTTGTCTCACTGTTGAGGAGAAATGCATGTTTTTCCAGATCAGTAGGAAGGTATGCCCCTGTAAAATCATGTTGGAGAGAAAGCTCTGCTATTCTTACTGCAACACAGTCATGCAAAGTCAGTCACAGAGGAGGCAGGAAAATGAGGAGAAGAGGGAGGGAATATGGACCTCCTTTACCTCTGTTGCAGTGGTAACTTCTCCTTGCAGCTGTTCATAATCCTCTGTAAAAATCCTGGTCTCTTTCTGAATTGCACCTCTGCTTTTCCAGCAGTGACTCCACAGCACAGTTACACTGTTTATGGCTTTGCCCTGCTTTTGTAACGTGGGTTTGTTTAACAACATCAGGAAATGCATTCCTCCTGCTTTGCTGAGGTGCTGCCTGTGTGAACACCATGTGTCACTGCCAGCCTTGGGTTGGTGCTGTGCAGCCCTGCCGACAGCAGGATGTGCTGACACAGTGATAACAGCACACACAGCCTCCTCCAGCCTGCCAGATTCCAGCAGTTATTGACACCATTGCAGCTAATGTGCACAGGGCTTTGCTAAAGCCCTTCCTAAGGCTACTGAGCCTTTCCTTCGTTGCTTAAGCTAATTGGAAATGGATTTCAAACAACGCAATCCTCCCATCAACAATGGAAAACTGCTTCACTTCTGTTGGCATACTGGGCTTTTGTTTTTCCTCTTGTCTGTTAGAGATGTACAGGGTTGCAGTACTTCCCAGAAAAATGTATAATTACCTTGCTAAATTGTTTTCACCATGTTATCCTCCGTGTGAATGGAGTATGAATTATATTTTAGGGTGAGAAAAAATGGCAAAGGGATGAAGTCCCACTGACCTTAGAGGTGACAACAGAGTCCTGTAAATAATGCTTTATTCTCTTTAACTTATACTTTCATTTGCTGGCGCAAAGAAAAATTTAACTGGAGTGAATCCTTTCCCTTTTTAAGAGCATGCTTGTACAAAGCATAAAGCACTTTGTCTCAGTCTGTTACTGAACAATTAGTAAAGGATGTACTTATGGGCAGCTGTTGTTCAACAGACAAGCCATAAATTTGAATTTCTACAGGGCTCTCCTGCAAATATGCTTGATGCCAGATTTCTCTCACACTCTTCCTTGTGGGAACAGAGCATCCTGCAAGAAGCTTCCATTTAGAGAAACTGCATGGAACTTTCATTCAGTTGGAATAGGACCAAACCTCAGCCCATCTACCATTTCTCTGTCAGCTTGGCCTTTTTAAATTTGGATTCAAGAAAGTTTTCCTCTCTTGGAAATGCTTTCAGACTTAGTATTGCCTTCTTAGCCTTCTCCCAGTGCTTCTCTGGGATAAAAAAAAAAATCCAAATTATTTGAATCTTTTCTGTGTGAAAGGCACACAACAAGAAATGCAGAGGAAGGGAGATGGAAGCTTGGACAGGAGTGCAGTGCTGCAGATCTCCTGGATTTGAGGTCCAGATCTCCTCTCAACTACCAGGTTGCTGTTGACTTTGCTCTCATTGTCTGTGGTTTTGACTGGAAACTCTGCTGTGCCTCCAAGGAAACCTTTCCCAAAAGAATCTAATGAAAACCAGCACATTGCCATGGGGAACTGAACAGCCAGTGTGAACATTACTGTCAGGAGATCTTCAGTTCTGGCTGTAGTTCTGGTCTTACAGGATTTGCTGTATGGTGTTGAACCACAGTGGGTCTCTGTAGCAGTGTACTCTGGATAGGTTATTGAGCTTTCTTGGGGGAAATAATCCAAGAGCCCTTCCACTCTAACTCTGCACTGGTTATTTGGATTTTTTTCATGTTAACCTCACAGGTAACCAGTTCTCTCACTATAGGGCACCTGAGCCACAAATGTTGCTAAATAGATTTCTTGTGAGTTTACCCAGGAAATTTAATAAGCTGAAATGGCCATAAAATAACTTCCCATGAAAATTAATTGCTACTTACATATGCAGAGGTGGGAAGCGTATGTTAAGAAGGGGCATACAGGGTTGAAAATGAGTCATTCTTCCCTCTAAAGGTCAATGTACTTTCATTCATGAAATAGATTTAACATTCCAATTATATTTTTTAAATAGCAATGCATAACTTTTCATCCTCTGGCTAGGCGAAATATTACTCCTGCACTGTGGCCTTCATCTAAAATTTTATTAACTTGCCACATGTATTCTCCCTGAAACTGTCTGCATTCACTACATACCAATGCTATTATAATGCTGAGGCAATTAGGCTTTACATCTTTAGGGGACTGCTACTATACACCTGAACTCATTTGCAGGAGGAACCCTTTGCCTCAAGATTAGAAAGAACTTGAGACTAGATAAAAATGTGGTTTTGAAACTGGACATGTTGTAAATGAAAATCCGAGCTCCAAGCTGAGATCTGACTGTGCTGAAGTCTACAGAGTTATTTCTGTGTATTTTAGAGGTACCAGCATTTAATCAAGGTCTCTTAGCTATATTTTTCGTTATATTTTGGTTTTGTTTTGCTGCCTTCAAAGGATACCATTTGGAGTTGTGTAATACTGAGCAGCAAACTGGTAAAATATATTGGTCACTTTGCAGTTGCTCTCTGGTTTTCTCTCACCCTCAGCTGTGTGCCACACCTGGGATCTGATCTTGCTCTTCTGATAGGGCAGTGGCAGAACTTGCTGGTAAGACTGAGGCACTGCCATCAGACTTCTGAAGGGTTTCTGCTGTAGTGCAAATGGCTTTGCTCCTTGCTGGGGTTTTGTGCTTTGCCTTGTCTGTCGGGAGAGCTTTGCCAATCCAAAGATTGAAGACAGCATGAGTTGCACTTGAGTTTGCTCTGGACATGAACTAGTGCAAATCAAGGCTTTCCTCTTCTACCCTTGGGTTGACAGTGGTACCAGTGGGTTTCCTGTGGATTACCAGTTGCTAAATCAATGAATCGTGTGAGTGCTTAGAAGCATCTTTCTCAGGCTTTCCTGCCCTATTAGGTGTGAAGCACTTCCCTCTAGACCTCCAGTCACTGGTGCTCTCCAGAAATGTGGATATAGTCAGTTCACAGTGCTTCTTCTTGAACTGGAAATGCTTCTTGAAGAGGAAACTGTCTAGTGATGGGATTTGCCTGGCTTTGTGGCCAGTATGATCCTTGATCCTACTGCTGTCCTGCTTGTTCCTGTCCAAGTCATGTTCCTACTCCATCAGCACTGAGAAAACTCATGGCTTATGAGTCTTTAGAGTCAAGATGCCTTGTCCATGTTGACCACAAAAATTTAGCTTGCAAAGCCATGAGGCTTTCACAGTAAAGCCACTGGGATTTGCAAATTTGTTGCTGATTATTTGACAGATAATATTATAAATTATGCTCAGTCTTTGAGTGGTTTATGGAAAGTGTGATGTGATCACATGGTTTTGTTTTCCCAGAGTTTTGTGGTGTTGCTGATCCTCATCGGGAGCCAGGATTATGCACAATGTGTTTATGATTTCTAGATCTGTTTTCTGCAAATTTTGTTTACTTTTAGGCTTATTGTTCTTATGAATGTTCTTATTCATAAGCATGTTCAGTAAAATAGCCATAAACAAACACCAAAAGGGGCACAAGTAACAATTTATTATGTTTGAATGAACATTTATGGCACATTGAAAAAATATGTTTTCTCTAAACTTGCTGTGCTTTTATTTCCACACCCTTAAAAACAGGGAATAAATATCTACAGTAAAGAAGTGCACAGGGAAGCTTAAGTGCTTTATTATACAAAAGCAGAGGCATTCTTCAAAATAATGCAGTTTTGCAGTGTCTGAGTGAATTGGATCCTGAAGTAATCTGGTCATTTGGTTCACTGCACATCTCACCCAAACATTACATGATAGGAAATAAAATGTGTGTTTCTGACAATGTTTGTGAATTAGCCAAAAGAAGTAGAAGAGTTGAAGGGAGACTGGCAGGATTTAGCACTTACAAAGTTCCAAGTGAATCTTGTGTTAATAAAGAAGATCCCACCTTTTGGATACATCAGTGCTAACTCCATTGGAGTGATGATATTTTGAGAATCCAAGTTGCTTCCCAAACAGCAGCAAATTCCACACTGTGCCTGGACATTTCCTGTCTAATTCTCACACCAAAGCATCCTCTTGGGCTACTCAGAACAAGGGTACTGAGACTAGGAGATGTATGGTTTTGGCACAAGTGATTTACCTAATAGCAAACACCAGTTCAGGTTGCCTGCTTTCCATATCTCTTTTATCCACTGAGCAACAGCATCTGTTTCCTGGGAAGCCACTTCTGAACTCAACATGGCTGCTGAGACTGCAGTGCTGGGCTGAGAAAAGTCCTTTATGAAATGTGCCACATTTGTCTTGCTTCTTTAATTCAGAAAGATTTGGTTGGAGAAAAATGTCATGGAAGCATAAATGCAGATTTGATAAGTCTGACCTTTCTTTTCTTGCGAACAATAAATGTCAGAAAGCTTAAAATGACAAGCTGGAATGGTTGGAGGTTATTTATGTGTTTAAATATTTAGGCAAGAAACACATTTTGAGACTAAAGTCTAATTTACATGAGTACTTTGATTTATGACTGGGATGGCCATGTAGCTTCATGGTTGTCACTATCCTGCTTAGCATGGCTACTGAGAAATTCCCTGTGGCAGCATTGGTAGGACTTAGATATCCCTACTTGCAGAAGCTGTGAACTCTGTCAGTTGTAGTGAAGCAGAATCACCTTCCCTCGTTAGTCAAGCAGGATCTGTGAAGTGGCTGAATGTTCTAAGTGTACCCAGTAGACAGAGCTGGCGGCTGGCTTCAAACTGACTTCAGACAAGTTTCTAACTACAGGCATTTCTTTGGCCAAAGAACGTCAGTAGGCAGCTGCAAGAACTGAGTTCTAGTTTGACTTCCAACTTAATTACTGTGCAGTACACAGCTCTGCCATTGACATCTTGTGTGAGATGAAACACTTCCCTTTGTGGTGGTCACTTCCTTTGCAAAGCAAGGGTAGTTTTGACTGCTTTTGAACTTTGTTGGTAGATGGTGCTTTTTTTTTTTTTTTTTTTTTTTTTTTTTTTTTTTTTTGTGGATTAATAATGCTTTTACTTTCTAAAACCTGAATAAAGGCTGTGAGGTGCAGTCTGAACTCTCAGCTTTTTAAGGGAAAAGCTAAAAGAGCCAGTGTACCATATTGATTTGTTCCCATCTCTGCACTGCTAATAGTCAAAGGACTGCTATTTCCTTCATTTCAGTGATAGCAAACTTAGAGTTTTGGTTGATGCTACAAGGAAATCAGTTTCTCTTTTATTTTGAAAAAAGTTGAGCCCTACCTTTGGCTGTTAAAACGCCACCTGTCTCGAAGCCAAATAGTCAAATTTAGATTTGAAATTTGAATACTCTGTGAGTCTTTGACCAAGATTATTTGTACCTATTGGAAAGCGATAATGCGATGGGCTGTGGCCAGCTGCTCACGTGCTTTTGGCAGCTGCAGCTGGGCACCATCTCCATTTGCAGTGAGGAGCTGCAGGTGTTGGCTGCTGCTGGCTAATGGGGACTGCTGAGCAAACCAAGCACTGTTTGTCCTGGCTGGGCAGGGAGAATGTTGTGCAGGCAGTGAGAGAAGGTTTATCCTTTATGGTTTCTTACTTAAGATATCAGACATTTGCACAGAATGGGGCATTTGATATAGTTTAAAACTTTAGTGGATTACCTGATTCTTCCTGGATTACACATGGCAAAGTGGAGATAGTGGGCTGAAGCCTTTCAACTATATGGTTCTAGAAATATGGGTCATCCCCTTTGCAACTTATCACCTTTTCCACTGTTCAGCTCAGTTTGCAAATCTCAAGAGTTTCCACTGCTATTCCAATGTTTACAGCAAGGCAGAAGAACTACATTTCCTGCTGAAACAAGGGTGTATGCTGAATCTAATTTTGGACTGGGATTTGCCTGCAGTAGTGTACTGTGAAGACAGAGGTGGAGGCTCTTTCTGTAAGCTTCTCTCCATTCCTTGCTGACAAGCAACTCTTGTTGGTCTCATGTCTTACAAAACCTTGTGATGAAAGAAAACCTTGACTCTATCCTCAAGTTACAAGCTGGGCAAAGGGAGAGAAGGCTGTAAGGTGAAGAGCAGAGAACATCTGGGTGGTGAGTGCAGGGGGAAAAAGCAGGATCCTGCTGTGTGAGGATGAGAGTACAGAGGGACATGTCCATGTGTGGATTCTTCTGCTATATATTTCTTGATTCTGTTAGGAAGAGAAAACTCGTCTTGGTAGACATGCTGGAAATGGTGATTTTCATATGTCTTACTCCTTCTAAGAATTTTATGTTATTGAAGTTTTCTTTCCAGCTCAGTTTTGAAAGCTGGTATGGTTCTTTGGAACATGGTTGCTGTAGGGCTTGTGGCATGCAGCTGAATATCTGTGACTTTACTTACTAGAAATCTGTGGTGATGCTTGAGAGCTCTGCAAGTTGCAGCAGACCTCTAATTGCAGCTTGTACATTGGCATTCTCCTGCTGTTTCTGCTGGCCCATTGAGTAACGAGTTATCTCGGATGCATCAGAGTGTCTGGGCTTTTTATAGCCTCCTTCGTGTTGGATTCTCAAACCACTTTAAGCCTTATCACCCTAGTGACAATGCTAAGCATTATTATATCTATTTTACAGAGAGATCATAGAAGCCAGGGATGGAAAAAGCATTATTTGATTATGTTAGACTGCAAGTGCTGAATAGAATTTTCTCATATAGAATATACTATACAAGGAAGTCTCTCTCTCTTTGCTTCAGCCAAAAGGCCAAGAAAGAACAAGAAACTGGAGTTGAAAGGCTCTCTAGCTTGCTGGAAATACTACAGCAGTTATTGGCAAAACTATCTGAGTCTCCTCTCTCTGCTCCACACCGTGATTGTGACACTCCTCTTTAAATAAACCTGGTTTTGTCACATTCTGCACCTTTTGTAATACTGTTTTCTTCTTAGTTTTGGGATCATCTGTGATCTGCTGAGCCTCTCCCTATCTTCAGACATCACCCTGTGGCCTTACCCTTTGTAGGGCAGTGTATGTCAGCATTATAGACCATGATGCAATGGTTATTTCCAAGGGCTGTTTCATTATTGATGCTAATTAAACTTGAAACTAATGAGAAAGGATTACTTTTCAGGGCTGGAGAGGAGGCCAGAATAGTTATTATAGGTTAATTATTCTTCTAAAATACTCATTTTAAGTAACAATTCATTTTGTCAACTTTTTTCTTACATTGTACAAGAGCCTTGTTTGAAGAGGTTTCAAAATATAATTGCTGCACTGACCTCATCTAGCTCTCAATCAGTAATCTCCTTCCATCAGCAAAAGGTTAATAAAATCTTTAAGGAAAGGAATTTTGTTCCTTATCTATGTGTAGACGATTTAGAATAGGTCTCCCTGCAAGTATTTCCTATTACCCTTCTGCATGATTTCTCTGGCATACTTTTAGATGTGAAAAAAGTTGCATTCCATAAAGCTTCCAAATTTAATGGTTGCTTTGCAAAGCCAGGTGCATTACAGAGGCAGGGACTGAATCTACCTGGGGCTGGCTGAGAATTGGCACATAAGACAGAGCACACTTCTTTGTTCTCAAAGATCTACAGCCTGTGGTGAACCTTTAAAAATCTGTCCTCACTTTGCAGGAGACTGGGGTGTCCCCAACATGATTAGTATCTGCTAAGTAACCAAGGGAGGAGATGAGACTTGTTTTACATGGGAGCCAAGGTCTCTTTCTGGGAAGCTTTTGAAGGGGAGGACACAAGCTAGTCCACTTTGCTTCTTCTCATCTGTTATATTGAACTTTTCTTCCTGGTTCTTTATGGAGATGAGGGATGGCTTCAAATTGTTACAATATTGTGCTACAAAAATGGTAAGGGAGAGCTGCATTAGTGATATTGTGAATGCTGAAAGCTGAATAAAATCACAGAATTATGTAAGTTGGAAAAGACCTCTAAGATCACCAAGTCCAACTGTTAACCCAGGATTGCCAAGTCCACTACAACACCAGGTCCCACACATTTTTTTAACACTTTCAGGGATTGTGATTCTATCATTCCTTGGGCAGCCAGTTCTAATGCTTGATAATCCTATCGATGAAAAAAGTTTTCCTAATATCCTAAAACTCCCCTGGCACAACTTAAGGCCATGTCCTCTTGATCTGTCTGTCGTTACCTTGGAAAAGACACTGACCCTTACCTGGCTACACCCTCCTTTAAGGTGGTTGTAGGGAGTGATAAGGTCACCCATGAGCTTCCTCTTCTCCAGACTGAGCGCCCCCAGCTCCCTCAGCTGCTTCTCATCAGCCTTGTGATCCAGACCTTGTTCAGCTCCACTGTCCTCCTCTGGAGCCTCTCCAGCACCTCAGTGTGTTTCCCATAGTGAGGGGCCCAGAACTGGACACAGCACTGGAGGTGCGGCTTCACCAGTGCCAAGTGCAGGGGGACAATCCCTGCCCTGGTCCTGCTGGCCACACGAGTGCTGATACAGGCCAGGATGCCACTGGCCTTCCTGGCCACCTGTGGAGCAGGTCCTTTTCCTCTGGACAGCTTTCCAGCTGCACTTCTGTAATGCAGCACTGCAGGGGGTTGTTGTGACCCAAGAGCTGTGACCTGGCACTTCACCTTGCTGACCCTCCTACAGCTGGTCTGGGCCCATCAGTCCAGACTATACAGATCCTCTGGTTCTGTGGACAGGAAGGAAAGCAATCTTTATTAACTGTAAATATTAGGGCAGCTTACGTGAGCCATTGACCATGGCCTGATGCTTTCTGCTTTGCATCTTGTATTAATGTGAGGGCTCTGAAGGAAACACCCGTGGATGACGGTGGTGCTGCGAGCAGCAAGGCCCCAAATGGAATGTGGGATGCTGTGGATTTATGAAAGCCCTTACCTATCTGCTGCACATTTCAATCTGTCTTAAAAGGACAGCATTCACCAAGCCTGAGTTCAAGAAAAGAGTTACATCCTCCATCTGAGTGCTGGTATCAACTTCAAAGATAAAACACCCTCTGAGTAATCACTCTTGCCACTGGGCTCTGCTTAGGCCAGCTCCTAGGATTTGGGATAATATTTGAAGTGCTGAGTCCCTTTTGTGATTAAGGTTTTAAATCACACAAAAATTGATCAAAAGCTCACTGTTTCCTTCTTTCCCTTTCCAGCCTACTGTCCTTTATCTCTCGAAACAAAGCAGCATTAACTTTTAAGATCTGATTCAATAACATTTTATGGATAATAATTATGACTGATATTAAGCCTTCAGCAACCAGTCTGTACAGAGACTTAATGTATTGAGGTTTATTACCACTGTAACCTATCTTTTTACATTGGCTGTAAAGCAGGATCAGCTATACTGATAAGAGGAAAGAGAAGCATCAATGAACTGTTTGCCTTTGCTTCTCTGCAGGGTGTTCGTATTGTTGCCACTTAATATTGCTGGCACGGTGGGAGTTTGCTGGTGAGGAGTTTTTGTTTACAGAGTCTGTTTGCGCAATTGCAGAATGAATGAACGAGTGAGTGCGTGAATGAGCTGCAGCAATCCTGTGCTGGGGAAAGGAATCTATTGCTGGATAAGCCCTGGAGACCAATTGATCATACTCTCCCTTTTAATAACAAGTGTGAGAATGCAGAATTTTTGGACAGAGCTCAACAGCTTTCTCTAAGGCTTATCCCAATAATGGAACCTCTTAAATATAGAAAACTTCTTTAGACACCCCATATTTGTGATTTTTTTCCCCAGAAGTTTCTCAGTTTCCTTGATCTCATCAGGATATAGTTGTATGTACACATCATAACAATGAATGGAGATGGTGTCTAAACCAAACTGAGTCTAAACTAACACCAGGCTGAGCTAAACCCCCTGGCTTCTGGGTCTTTAAATGCTGTGCACAGTGGTCTGAATATAAATTACAATATGAGGAAGGAAATTCACCTTAGTTTCCATACTGGGTCTTCAAGGAAAGTTCCTCTGTTGTATTGACACTGAAAAAGTCACCTGAAGGAGCCAGGACTGGGTCCTTGCTCAGCTGAACTTTGTGATGTTCATGCATCATTAACTGTAGCTGTATTATGTAGTTGCCTTTTTTGCCTTGCTTCTCGACATAACTTTCTGTATAAGGAAATCTACCTCTCCGGTAAGTTCAAATAAGATGCTGTCTGCTTATGTCCTTTTTGTCTTTTTGATGGGAAAGCAGAAGGGAATTCTAAAGTGCTCTGGGAGCTACATGGAGGCCTTGCTTTGACATCTCTAAATATGTGAGTAATGGGGTGCTTAGAACTGATTTTACGTGTGATGGATGCTCAACAATAAGGAATCACAAATTGTGAGCAGCAGAGCTTGGAAAGGAGAGCTGCTCAACAAGATTAATGGGAAGGGAGACCTTTAGTGTAATGAAAGACAGTTCCAGCTTGAAAACAGACAATGCCACACTAGGTGGAATCTTGAGGATTTGGACAGTCAGGTGCCTTTGTAGAGCCCCTTCCTAGGCAGGGAACACCGAAGAGGTGCACGAAAAGTGCACTGTTAAATTCCCACTTCACCTGCAAGTGAGTACACTGGGGCACCAAGGGAGCAGATTGTCTAAGGGATGTCTGTCAAGTGGGGGATAGGGCTGTTGAAGGAAAACTAGGAATTTTTTTGTTCTAAGAAGTGCAAGAAAAGAAAAGCAGATGAGACTGCAGTAGAATGTAGCTGGGTCTGAGCACTGCAGGGTTTATTTTACAATCATTTTCCTGTGGAGAAATGACCTTAGACAAATCACACAAGTGAAACGTAATGTGAAAAAACCCCAACTTGTATCTGCTTTCAATTAGATAGTAATTATCTTACTATTAGAAGAAATATCAAGTTTAAAAGAAAACAAATATCTGTACTTAAATAATAAAAAAAACCCAACAGGTGAAAGTGTAGCTCATCCATCCCTTCCATTCTCAGTAGAAAATTGCTATTAACTCTGAATATCATGACTAAAGGACTATGAGCAGGGAGCAAAATTAGCAAAATGTTAGTGGAGCTGGCTGCAGGATCATTGTTATGACTGCAACTGTTATTCTCTGTCTCTGACAAGGATAATAGTGTATGGAAATGAAGCCAGCAAACATGTAAAATACATCTAAATATAGAGGACAAACAGCAAATAATAACTGGACCAGTAATCAGATGCCGAGGCCTTATCTGTTAGTACAGTGGCTTGAAAGATGGCAGTGCTGGTAGATAAACATTAGGAGGACTATGAAGCTGAGGATAAATAGAGCAATATCCTCTAAACAGTAAAGAGCTGAAGCATAAGACCCTGGAAAGACATTCAGGACTTATTGCTTGAGAAGGATTCCTAAAGCTGTCAAGCAGATGTGCGGCTGGTAAGTAGATGACTTGCTGGGACGTTGACTGAAATGGTAGAAGGAATAAATCAGAGGGGATTGCATTAGTGTAACTGAAGGCAGTACATTACTTTGCTTTGAAGTATAGTGTCCTGTGGAGAAAGCAATGACTGTCATCCCATAAGAGTGATCAAACTGAGGGGAGACATGTCCCAGATTTAGGCTGCAGCATAGTCAGGGGTTTCTCTTCTGAGCACTTATAATTTTCAGGTTTTCTTGAAGGCTTTGGGCTAGACTTTGATGGGAGGGGCTGATCCTAAGCCTACTGAAGCCAATGACATCTCCCCATTGTACACCTGCTCCCAGGCACAGACAGACCGGGCAAGAACCACCTTTTCTGCTCTTTGCTGTTGGGCCAGCTGCTGTGAGTGCACAGAGAGACAGCACACCTCACGTTCTGTGCCAGAAGATAAAAAAATAGAACTTATCTTCAACCTGGCATTTTTTGTCAGCACTTAGTCTAGGTGGAAATGCAAAAGAAGGCCTTGGTGCTACATTTAGTGGTTGGAACAGCAGTGTCCATCTGTCTTTACACAGCTCAAATGAGCATGGGAGATACTAAGAACTCTTGTTCTTGAACTCTTATGGTTTTGTGGAAGGGGCTTTTGGGCACAATCACTGCACTGTAGCATGTGTGTTAGCCATTATACTCAAACTTCCTGCTGAAGCCCACTCTTAGACCTTTGGCATCATATATCTGGGTTTTGAGCTGAATTAAAACAGGGAAGCATTCCCAGTAAGAGGAATGATGGCCTGACAGCATCCTAGTGTAAGCAAAGGGGAAAACAGCTCTCCAGAGTTCAGTGACAGGAGGAAGGTGCTTGTCAGGCTTACCAGAATATGCCTAAAGAAATGATAGTCATCTCTTAAAATGTTTACATCCACTGTTCATTAAGCTTTGCATCCTTGAAGACCCAGTTTCAAGTTCTTTACCTTTATTAAAATGCAATTATGTTTGATTTATGCCAAGGTACTGTACAGAACAAACAGATCAGGCACATTTCCAAACTGAGGGTGAGCACCTTTTTACCTTTTTCATTCTGCCTATGCTACTGTGGTCATGCCTTCAAGGTAAGGCACTTTTGAATAGTATCCCAGACTTGAAATTGTAAAGGTTAACAAATTTGCCCTTTCTGCCTTATGAAAAAGTTCTCAGTACATGATCCTAAAATGATTTCAAATACACTTTTGTGACTTTAAAGTTTGAAAATAAGTTATTTTTTTAAATAGAGATTGGGAAGGGGAAAATGAGTCAATACCCTTTCTGAAAAGAAAAAGACAACTAAATTGAGATGTCCATCTGAAGGGAGAATGTGATTTTTACTCCAGAAGGGATGGAAAATGTCTTGTTTCTACTTCTAAAATCCTTTCCAATAATCAAATCCATCTGCAAAGATAAAGAGCTGAAGTATGACGTTGTCTCTTAACATGTCTTTTATCATCACGCTCATCTCTTTCTCCAGAAGTACTTGAGGATGGTAGAATGGAGTTCAGATTAAAATGCTTAAGGGAACAAAAAATAATAGGAAGGTCAGACTTGTATTAAAGATTGTATTGAAGTCACATCAGCAGAATTACCAGAAGGGAGAACAGGCAAAGTACCTAAATGAAAACTCTTATCAAACTAGTTTACAACTAACATAGAGGTATCTTTTAGTTCAAGCTAGAATAATTCAGAACTTTCCTTTCCTAGTCTCTAAACTGGTCCATAGATTATTTCTGTGGAGTAATATCCTGGGACACATCTGTTTTATTCATAATTTTGGTTTCATGGCAAGACTTCTTTCTTATGGGTGCACTGTGAACCATCAGTATAAACTTGGATTCTCTCTCAGAATTGCCAGAAGATAAGTTTTAGGTGGCAAATTTTGGGCTGCTCCATGCACATCTCTAGTCTAGCAATGAAAACCTGACTTTCAAGGGTGGCCTTGAGAATGTGGTACTGTCTAAAGCCTTATCACTGACCTCCTAGCCCTGGCCGCTGCTTTTCTAAAGCCTCTCTCCAGAGCCTCATGGGCACTTCCATTATCCAGAAATGATCATAGCATCTCTTGAGAACAGAGTCCTGCAAGCTCTGGAAGCAGTTCTGTTTTCTCTGGGTAAAACACAGGTATCTCTTGCCTCTCTGTAGCATCTGTTGTTGGTACACATTGCTGGAGTCACACACAGGGGGTTTTAGGTGTTCCTTTCAGTTCCATACCCAAGGACAGGGAAGGTTCTTGACTTCTGGAGCTGCAGTTCCATGAAGGCTCTGTTTTGCAATTCACCTTTTGTAAAATGTTGCAGGTAAAAGCCTCCTGAATCAGAACCAAAGCTGGAACAGGTGTAGCAAAGAGGTGAGTTCAGCTCTAACAACCTGCATCTCAGATACCTTGGATGCAAAGACCAGATAAGCTTTATTTTCCAGGAAAATTCATTTGTTTTTACCATAGGCTTCTCTGTTAAGGCCTTTTTTTTTTTTTTTCCCTATCTCATCAAGCTAGGTTCTGTGTTATGATTCTGTACTACAGCAAACAGGAATCCTTTCCCAAAACAGCCTCTTCCTCCAAACAGGCTGATTGCAGTGGAAGTTGTGCCTTGCTGTGACTGACAGCCTCATGACTTGATCATACACAGATCTGCCTTGATGTGACTTCCTCTGCAGGTTCCTTCCCAAGCTCTTTTTTTTTTTTTTTTTTTATATTGCATTCTGAACAAGTAGCTCTTCTCATAAAGGCACTTCATAAAAGCAATGTGTGCAGCTCCTCTGAGTAGCACTAAATCTGTGACAAACCTAAGGGAGGTTCCACAGAAAGGTGATAAAATACTGACTTGTCAACTATTTTGCTGGCTAAATGGGAAATGTGGCTGGCAGCTTTACCCTTTAAAGTGGAGAGAGATAAGGGCAGTTTCACTGTTTCACAGTCAGCCACAATCATCCATAAAATGAAGAGTTACTTTGTTTTTTAAACTGGTGTCTCAGTAGTGTAGGACTCCATTTTTCACTAGTATTCATGCTATTTATCCTGTGCTGTTCAATAACTGAAGATATTTACTAATGAATTAAACAAATAAGATTTCACCTGTTCACCATCTTCCTTGAAATACAAGTTTCAAAATGTTTACATTTGGAGCTGCT
Organism: Melospiza georgiana; assembly: GCF_028018845.1. NCBI lineage: Eukaryota > Metazoa > Chordata > Aves > Passeriformes > Passerellidae > Melospiza > Melospiza georgiana. The sequence goes on along the minus strand of NC_080432.1, from coordinate 23,998,466 downwards.
GAGGTCAATACAAGTAGGACTGACACCCAAGAAAATGACAAATTGCTAGAGTTGAGAGATGTGGAAAGTGAAGTTTTGTGGCAGTTCCATGGTCCTTCATGCTTCTCTTTTTTCAATAAAATAATGACATTGATGAACCTTGTGATGTTGCTGAAGGAAAAAGGGAATAGAAGTGAATTTGGCTTTCTCCCCGAGGCCTTGTGCTGAATGGGTTGTGCTGTAATCTGAGTCAGTGGCAACCATCTCTCATACTGCAGGGAAGATGAGGGATTCTGACCTCCTCTTCTTTGATGTTGGAACACTTCGTGGAGTTCACTTCTCCCTTTTGGTGTCTGATGTGATTTACTTGTTAGTGCTGATGAATGCGTGCTGCTACCCCAGTGAAACCCAGCAGTGAGTCACAGCCTGGTGCCTGCCAGGTCACTGCTTGGCCATGGGGGACAAAGGGTGGCAGTGACCCCCCCCCCAGGTCACTGCAGCCCTCATGCCCCAGTTAAAACTCTGTGTCTGGAATAAAGTGTCAGCTGAGCAGGGCCTGAACATCATGGCTTTCCTCCTGACCTGAAAGAGTTGAAATGCAAATATCTGTACTGGTGCAATTAGATTAGGAGCTGCAGAGAAGATTCTTGGCACACCAAAAACTTAGAAGAGTTTTGTCTTTGCAATTCCTAAACAGGTTCAGAACTCCCCTCCACCCTCAAAAATTTTGTGATTCTGTGACTGTGCACATCATCAAATAGAATTTGGCCGGGCTTTTTCAGGGCTTCAGCTTCAGCTGTGCTCAAGGGTGTTACCCTGTGGTGCATGTTCTTAGCTGTATTATTCTGTCTCTTTGGGAATGCCAGCAAACTGAGGATATTTGCTTGGAAGACTGGGCTCAGATATATGGTACTCTGCATACGTGATTGCTCACCACACATATCAGCAGAGTAAAGCAGTGCCTCTCATTAGGGAGCTGACAGATTTTTGACAAGATTGTCGAATCCCAAGTCATGCATGAGTTCCCTAACTGCTTTTGGGCACGGCCTGGGTGTCTGCTTGTTACACAGGACGAGTGTTTGGCTCACTCAACAGACAGCAGGTCATCCCATTGACACCTGCCCGCTCTGGTAACAGATCAGTGAACCCACTGCTGTCTAATGTTTCTATGATAATGCAACACAGTTGAGAATTGATTTATAAAATGCAGGTCACTCAGTAGATGCAGCAGTCAGTGAGGGAGCACAAGGTGACCATGAAACAATTCAGATTAGCAAGTGGGGGCATTGCAGCTGCTTGTGCTCTAATTGCATCTCTCCAGATGTTCCTGTGATGTGCAGGAGATGCCAAGCAGTCTCTAGGCATAACCATATTTCACTGTTCAGCTTTCCAAACACTCTTCTGTGGTCTGTAGAAAAGAGAGAATTTAAGGACCCAAGCCTTTTCATCTTCTGTGCTGTCAAATAAACTCTGTCATCTGAAGTAATATTTCCCAGGCATATTTTTTTCCATAGATTTCTTTTCACATTAAGATCAGCAAAAGCTCTTTCTGGGAAGCCTGATTAAAAATGCAGTTCCTCCCAGGAAAGAAAAGAAAATAACATTTTCAGCATCAAAAGAGATCACAAAATCATCATGAAAAATTTGAATTAATTTTGAAGATTATATGTTGCAGGAAAGTAGGTAAAAGTGACCTCAGGGCTTTCTGCTGTTTGTAAAATAGTTTGTGGGTTTTTTGAATAGACATCTGCTAAGAATAGAGGTGACAAAGACTCTCAGAGACAAGAAATATCCTGCTTGGATTAGCTTTGAGAAATTGAGGGAGATAGCTAATTTCTTTGCAAAATTTACTCTTGTCTGTATACTAAAAATAAACCAGCAAACAAAAATATGTTATAAATATGTTTCCAGTTCAGAACAAGAAAGATGGAGAGGAACTATTTACAAGAGCATATACAAGACAAGGAAGAATAGCTTCAAGCTGAAAAAGGGGAAGTTTAGGTTAGGTATTAGGAAGAAATGGTGAGGCACTGGCACAGGTTGCCCAGAGAAGCTGTGGATGCCCCATCCCTGGAAGTGTTCAAGGCCAGGTTGGATGAAGCTCTGAGCAACCTGGGATACTGAAATACATCCCCACCCATGACAGTGAGGTTGGAGCTAGATGATCCTCCATGCAAACCAGACTTATTTTCTGATCTTTAGAGAAAAATTAATCTACTAAGATGTATATCATTGTGTGGGGGGGGAGAGAATGTAAGAAAACAAAGATAGTGCAGAAGGTAATCTCACCCCTGAGGAGTTGCAGCTGCACTAATTACCAGAGATTAGGAACAGGCCTGCCCTTAACAGGCCACAGCTGTGTCCAATAATGATGAGTGCTATAGAAGGGTGGGTTACCTGGGTGAGGAGGGAGATGGAGTTTGTTGGCTGTGCTGTAAGGAGGAAGTAGTCAGTGCTGTGAGGAGGTGCCCATGAGAAATCACCAAAAAGGTACGGAACTTTGCAATATGATGACAACAACTGTGTTTTGATAGCTCAAATTCTTTGTAGCACTGTCACATTGAATGCTGCTCCAACTTGTGTAACCTCCATCTGTAACCAACCCCTCTCACGTTTCCTCCTCAAAGATCCTTTCAGATATGCGTACATTTTGCAGGAATAGAATATGTGTATTGTTATTAGCAAAAAATAATGGTGCTTCCCCGAGGTCCATGCTTTATCAGTAACTTTTATAAGGTGTGTTTTGCATCCTGAGATGTATCTAGCATTCCAGCATTGCATACCTGGAAGGCAACAGTGGCTGTCTTTCCAGTGTCTTTAATCAATCATTTAAGATGAGTTGTGTAAAATCCAACTGACCCTTCTATAATAACTAGGAGAAAATAGCTTTGAATTGTCATTTTGATAAATTTTGGAGTATTGGCAGTGTTCTGGGCTATGGAGCCAGGCATGCAAGCCTTTCATCTGTCAGTGTCATTATGAAATATCTTAAAAGAACAGGAGGAATAGCGACTCGATAAATCTTATCTCCATGAAAGAGTGGATTTTGCGTGGTTTCATAATCTACTAAACTCTAATAGCCTATATCCTTTGCTTCAGAAATAGCTGTTAGAGCAAGGTGTTTGATGAGTCTGTGTACTCTTTTCCTGCAACTCTTTAGATTTGTTTACGTCAATGAATGACTTTCAGTGGTGAACACCATAGGAATTATTTCCTTATGTGGTGCCTGCATGATTTTAACTATTTATTGTGTGATAAAACCAAATCTTTTGCTCTTCCCCATGTTTTTCTGTAGGGTAGAATGCTAAAGGCAGGTGGAACACCTTTCACAGCAGCATGGCAAAAAAAATTCAAAACTAGATGAAATCAGTTTTGTTACATGTGGTACCAAATAAAACGCTGGTTTTAGTATCCTATCTAATGTCTACTATGTGGCTGGGGCCTATGCTGATAACTGAGTGCAGTCTGAAGATCTACTGTGTTTTATTGCATTGTCTTGACTGTGTGCCAGTTTTAGTAGAAATTAGAAGTTGGGTTCATAGCTTCACACGCACCATAGTTTAAATGCAAATAACAATGGTATTTGAAAGTAAAATAAGCTTCCATTATAAGAAGGCCAAAACTCCCATTTTGCCACTCATGTTGCCATTTTTATTTTGGGCAGAAGAGGAGAGGAAGAGTGGAAAGAAGAGGAGAGAAGTAGCAATGCTGTCTTGCTGTTAGAAAGAATCAGACTTGGGTCATGCAAGGCCCTCTCCCAAATACAGGGTATTTCTGGCAAAGTGGCATGGGCAATGCTGCAACTGCCAAAAACCTCATGTCCGTACATCAAAATTGCACATGAAAAGACCCTGATTTCTGGATAAACGGCTTATAGGGTTTCACATTAAAAAACAGACCATTGTTTGAATTATTTTAGGCATACCTAACTTTTCCAGACTATTAAGCATTCTCTACAGTTTCATATTGAGTTAGTGTGACCACTCTTCATACTGAGGCCAGGAGAGCAGTGTCTCCATGAGATATTTTGTCCCAAAGAAGCTGCAGGTGGTGGGCAGGACTTGGTGAATAATGCAAGTATCCATGTAAAGACACTGGGAACATATGTGGTAGCACAGGGGTGACTTGGTGGGCTGCAGGGTGGGAATGAGAGTGTCTGTCTTTGTTTCTTTTCTGTTTGGTGGAGATGATAGAGCAGCTCTATTAGAACAGATTTACCATGCTTATATTTTATGGCTATAGTATGTCCTTGTACTCTGGTTGGCAGAGTTTTCTAGGTGGTGTCTTGTGTTTGAGGAATGATCCTGATGTTCCTGAGCAACTCCACATAGCACTGGCAAAACAGGATTATTATTTTCTACCAATGATAAGGTTCCCCCATGCTCTGAAAGGCTGGATAAACATAGCATTTCCTCAATATGTGTCTGGACAAAGCATTAGTACAAAATTTAGAATCTTTGCCAGGAAGTGAGAAAATAAAGTGCAGCAGTGTCATTTCAGAGGAAATTCAAGCTGAGTTTTGGTACATAATTATTTAATTTAATTAATATAAACACAACTGTTATTTTTTCACTAATTCAGCCTGCCAGCTTACATTTGTGTGGCTGTGTTCTCAAAAAATGACACAGAAAAATGACACAGCTCAGTTTGCTGGTGAATGAGAAGTTCATAGAGTAACTTGGTAGAAAAGAGCAAATGGACCTGGTGTTTTGAGCACAGTGCACAGAAAGTCTCGACATGAGGGAAAGATGAGGAGGCAGCAGGCGTGTCCTGACAGCGCTGATGAATGGCAGGTGGCCACGAGCCTGACTGCTTCTCTTTGGCTGCTGCTGCTGATTTCCAGGCAGGTGGGTGAGAATGTTAAAGGCCTGACACATGGAATGACAGATACCCTCAGTGTGCACAGCGCACTGGCATGGCTTAAAATAGAGCCAGCTGCATGCATAATTAAGGAGGAATAATTGCAATGCACTTATGTAAATTATCTTGCGGTTCATCTCTCCCCCACCCTCGCACCCTGCTCGGTGTTTCCATCAGGAAGGTCCCACAGTCAAAGATGCACCTAATCGGTGCAAAGCACTAAAATATTACATTTGGGGCAACAAAAAATTAGTTGTTTTCTGTAAGAGAATAAGAATAACATTGTATGAATGAAGTATGTGGCTCCGAAGTATGTAAGAATTGATGCTGGTAATCCGGCAGCTTGTTCTACAAACAAAAATTAATTTTAGAAACCTGCATGTGAATTTAGTAGTTCTGTCATTCTTGCTGTCTTGTAACTCAGATAAATATCTTATATTTCCTGCTAGCTGAAATTCTGCCTACATAAGCGTTTCCATTCAGCCTGTTAGAATCATTCTGGCAATATATGACTGTGAATTTAACCTCGTTTTTGTTTGTGCTAATTATAAGTTATATTGTGTTTTTACTTTCTTTGGGAGAAACACAAAAACTCTATTCCATATGTAATGGTTTTATATATCTCCCAGATGACTGTTCTGGATGCATCTGGAGCATTGTTTTCAATAAAATATTCTTTCACTTCCCTTTGCTCATATTCCCCTTTCTTTCTAAATTGAATAAAACTCTGCATATAGTTCTAACAAATTACTGTATTTCCAGATCACCGGTGACTGCGCGCGTCGGATTCAAAAACAGTAGTCCAGAAAGCAGGGGATATATTTCATTGCTTGGGAAGTTTGTAAAATGCTCATATTGGCCATTCAGTTTTCTCAGTATGTGATTGATCACATAGCACAGAAGATAACTTTCAAAAGCTCCGATGCACTTGAAGTTCCTCAGTCCTGGACTCGATTTGCAGAGCTGTAGCACAAGTGGTGGAATGGCCAGGTCCTGTGTCTGAGACCTCATTCTTGCTTTTATAGGACTATTTTTAGGAGCAGCAAGGAATTGAGTCACCCTTAGCTCACACAGTCACTGATCTGTGCTGAGACTGCTCTGGAGAGTGCAAGCTGTGCTGGGATGGTCTTGGGGGAACAATTACCTGTTATACTTTTCACTCAACCTGTGTTAAATATTGAGTACTTGGCCACTATCAGAGGTTGATTGATTGTAATTATCCTGGATCTAGTATGGATTTAAGCTCATACCGTGCATGTTTATTCCTGAATTTATTTATGCTTCTGGAACACAAGAAGTGTGCAGCAAAAAAGAAACACAGTGACTGCAGCACCTCCCTGCAGAAATTCATCTGCTTTCCCCTAGGATGTAAAAAGCAGGAGGTCAAGAAACAGGGAAGGCAGCAAAGCAGAAAAAGTAGCATAAAGCAGGAGATGCACATCTGCTCATTCATTCTGGGCTACATTCTATAATCAAAGCCCTGGAAAAAGTAAAACATCAAGTAGTATATGAAGCATGACCATTGATTTCTATTTCATAGTCTCTACCTTTTTTGCACTTAGGGACAGCTGAATTCAAAATATTTATGGTTGACTGTACAGCAAATGCTGGAATAAGCCTTTCCCTGCTCCTTTTGTGTTGCAGTGTCCTAACATGCGCAGTTTGTGAAACTTCAGAATGTATTTGAAAAAGGTATAAGATGTGGTGCAATCATGTGAAACTCTGAGGTGGGAAGAGTTCCTCTCATGCAGCAATCATCAGTAAATTTATTCAGTGGTTCATAGACCTCACTTTAAAGTTGATTAGCTCCCCTCAGAGCTGGTGGTGGTGATACAACTGTTTTTGAATAGGGGGTCCAAGGGAAGACAGACATTTTCCCTTGAAAGCTGGCAATATGTTGAAATAATTGAGGCTCTCTGTAAGTGCCCCATGCCATATTCAGATGGTGGATATGCAGTAGTAAGTCCTGAATTCATACTGCTGATACCACGTTTTAGTACATGGGATAGCGTAAAACATATCATGTACCAAAAGGCATGGTGTAAAAGCTACTGAAAGGATTAATTTAGATGCAGTGTTTTGAAGAGGCATCTTGCAGCACTCTAATATTATTGGAGCCCAGATCACAGTGCCTACAGAACATGTTGCCCAAAACTTTCCATTTTTAATATCCTTTGATTGCTTCTAATTCTCAGCCTTTAAAGCATAAGAAAAGAGATTTCTGCATGCTGATCATCTGCCAAAAACTCTTTTCAAGTAGTGCTTCAGCTAGGACATCTTATCCTCTCTCACCACCCCCCTCCCCCCCACCAAAAAAAAGGCATATTAAGGTAATTTATTATGGGAAAGCTTAAATTCTAAGAAATAGATAATGAAGTCCCTGTACTCTCTTTGAGTTGGGAAAGATGGAGCTACTGTTGCAATAGAAGGACTGCTGGGCAATGTCAGCAATAGCAAAATCTCACTACCTGCAAGATATAAATGAAACACTAGGAACAATTTTGCCACCTTTAGCCTTCCAAAAGGTTTGCAGCAATTTTAAAACAATGTATTGATTAAAAGGAATTGCTTGATCAACAATAAGTACAATGTGAAAAACTCATATAAACTATATGCCAAATTTCCCCATCACACATCAAGTGTTAGATCTTCAAAAGTAGTTGATCTGTTTTTATTTTAGGAAAATATAATTGAGATGGAGCCAATTAATTTGACAGCATCAATTTAATCAATCCCTAATATTTGCTTTGTTTTGTGTGTGTGTTTTAAATGAATGAAGTGAAAGTGCAAAAAACCATCTCTTTTAAGAACATCTGCAAATAATGAGATTAAAATCAATCAAAGTCTGGTTTAGAAAAAGTAGCTGGGCTTCCATCTGATAGAGTTTTCTGAGAATTGCAGCTTTGTCACTTTTGAAAATTGTCACTTTTTTCAGTGACATAACCAGTTTCCTCAGAAGTGATTTTTATGTGTTTGCCCACATGCCAGGGTAAGCTGCATGTAACCCTTACACAAAGTGCTGTTTTTCCCTTCCATTTTGGTTGAGTTAGATCTGACACTGCACTTGCCACGAGAGTATGGACAGCTTCTGCTGTGTCTAAGCAGAGATCTGAAAGGTCTCTTCAGCCATGGGTGTTGCTTCTTTTTATTTCACATAACACTAATCCCTTTGGAAAAGTCAAAGCTTCATGAATTGCTTATCAGGAGCTTTTAGTTTGCAGTTCTTAGTTTACCATCTGAAGTCTGATTTATGCTGTAATCTCCATTTTGTATAGATAATCTATTAAACAGCCCTAATAACTGGAACATCTGAAAGTTTCTGTCCTCACAGTCCTATTGCCTGTTCATGCACTGAATTTGTCTTTAAGAAAATTGGAGCCCTAAGCTAGATACCAGTAAATTAACCCAGTTTCTAATCTTCCTACATGGTTTTAAATAATATATTAGTCCAGAAATTATTTGGGCATAAGTATTAGGCGTTAATGTATAAATTCAGTGTATAATTCATTAATCAGATGAATAATTTCCAAAGTATCAACAGAAGTAAAGAAATTCTTAAGGGATGTGTATTTATATGCATATGGACATTATAATGTATAAAATTATCATCCTTAATATCCTATTGTGGCTTGTGCTTGATACAAATACTGCACAGAATGCAACCAAACATTTGCCTCTGCTCTCTGTTGGCTTTATTTTTTTTAGTTGAAGCACGTACACAAGGCCTAAAAGAGGTTGAAGCTCTAGAGGATGGAATTAACAGCCATTTAAGATAAACTTTTACAGATCTTCTTGAAGTCAAGGCTAAGTCTGCCTCCCAGTAGGAGACTCTTCCTTTTGGGTGTCCTTGTTTTAATTTGTTTATTTATTTAGCCTAGCTTGCATAACTATGGCCATGTTTTGGGTTGGTGTTTTTTTTTTCTGAACTCTCTGAAATGTTGTTAATTTATGAACAAGGGATGCATCTTTCTCATTTGATATTTATTTGGATATCCTGATAGTTCAGTGACATTCCGCATGACGATGAATGTTTCTGCATAATTTATTTTTCTCCTTCTTTGGTGAAATAACTTTTTTCAAATAACACCTCTACCCCTGGAAAAAGATGAGTAAATGCAGCCCCTGGAATGGGTACACTGCCTTCTTTATTACTAAAACAGCTTCTGAATGAGGCCCCTCATTTTACATGTGGAAGAGACTTAATCATACTGGTAGGTAGTTGCATTCTTTAATTGTCTATTGAGGTCTTCTTGATCTTGTGATAATTGGGCATCAATTTTGAAGGTCAGGCCAAGGAAAAAAATCTGATCAGATCTTTTGTAATTTTTTTTTAAGAAAGGCCTGTGAGTCTGCAACTGTCCTGTGGGATGCTTGTAAGTAAGCCATCAGAAGGCCCCGTGTCCAGCTGTTCCTGGTGACTATAAAATGTTAGCTTTTTAAAGTGTGGTGAGACTTTTGTCAAGGTAAATTTTCCAGAATTATGGAAAAATTTGACTCTGTGCAGTACAGATATGTATGGCTAGCCAGAGGATGGCTGAGAAAACTCTCCTAGATGAAGGAAAAGTCCATGGAGATATCTAAGTAACATTTCAACATGAAGAAAAAAAATCCCCTAAATAGTTGAAAAGAAAACTGGATTCTCCCACTCTGCTATACAGATATATGATATATGCTCTATACAGATCATATATCCGTCTTTCTGCTTGCACAGCTACACTGTGATCCCAGCCTCAACTGGGATTAAGGAGACATGAAGAATTTGGTTCAGTATGATTTATTACAAAAATGACAAATGAAGTTGTGTCAACAAAAGGCATCAGGGCAGGGGCCCAGGCTCCCTGTGCATGCAAAGATAAGCAGCACATGCAGGTGCTTGAATGTGTGCTCATGTGTGAGTGTTTCAGCTCTGCTTTCTGCAAGATCCTCCACAGGCATTATTTCCTTCCCATTGTCCTGGTTACAGAGACGGGGGGAGTTCAGCACTGTGTGGGTGTGACCAGGTTGTTATTCTGTGCCCCCACATCACTGCTGGGTACATGGTTTCAGCAGGGAAAGAAAGCTAGGGCTCCCTTTCGGGATTTGGCCATATCACCTTTGCTCCCATATCCCGCTGCATGCAGGAACGGTGTTTGTATCATCTTTGGGAAAACCCCATGGACACGTCCTGCAGGAAACACTCACCATCTTTTGTTCCCAGTGGTGAATGCCTTTCTGTGGTAAAACACCTTCTCTTTTATTGTATACTTCTGCTATTAATATCTCTCTTGTGCACATCTTATTCCATTGCTCTGGGTTTTTAATAAACCGTTAGCTCAACCCGTAATCTTCCTTTTAGTCCCTTCCTTAGCAGACAGGGAGGAGGAAAGGGAGTGGCTTATTTGGAGTTTAATTTGAAACAGCCAGCACACCAGTCTACTATTTTGGGAAGCTTAGCTGTCATGTGCGAAACTTAGGCATTTTTCTCAAAAGATAAGTTTCCTTTCATTTGCATATGATTAAAAATTTAGATTAGGACCTCACCAGAAGAAGGGGTGTACTGAAATTCTGTTAGATATTGAGGGTGAATTGAACAAATAGTTTTCTTAAATGCTTCTACAATTTTATGTTAAAAGCTACTTCTGAAAAGCAGTACATTAAACCAAAATTTGAGAAAGGTGGGAAAGAGGTGCTTTTTCATGCCCAGAAAATTTTGGTGGAAGCAGATTACTAGGGCTAATAAAAACCATGCAGGGAAAAAATTAAAAGTCAGGTCTGTGTCACCAAAATATTTCAGATAATAAGCTGTATAGAAATTTTTATCAATCAAATTTGAGTTCAAACAGATTTGCTGTTTTCTGTTTAACTAATGCCAGGCCATGGATAGCAAACAGGATTTTAATATGTCATAATCTGGCAGCTGAGTGACATTATACATTTCAAATAGCAGTGAGATCTTGATCTTCACCCTCCTTTCCATTCTGGGCATGAAATAGTGTTCTGACTGGTGCTTGGCTTAAATACATCCAATTGGTACCCCTGGAGAATAGTATGGGCTTGCAGAAAATAATCTTAAATGGACTCTTCTAGTCTGAAGTACTTAGCATCAACAGATGTTATAAAATTTTACTAGGAGTGGCCTAGAATGGGGATGGAACCTGTCATTTTTCTCATTTCAGATTGTATAAAATATGGCTGAAATCCAACTCTGCCCAGGTTGAATTGATTAATTTTCTTTCTGAGATTTGAATATTTCTTGGACTTTTTAATTTGTTCATGTCCTATGATTGGTCACTTTTGAGCCAGTCTGGAATTAGCAGAGTTAGAGTACTGCAAGAGAAAGCTACTGCTTTATTTCAAGGATCTCAAAATACTTGAAAAATTAATTAGTTCTCATTACAGTTCTATTAAGTAGGTGGATTATATAAATGTGTAGACTATGGCTAGGTGACTTACCTCAGATTACTTAGTGAGGCTTTGTGAAGATGACTTTCCTGTAGCTGCTCTTAATTTTGCCACCACATTGTCATCTGATCTCAGGGGTTCTGCCAGAATTTGGTGGGTGAGGTGGGGTGATGAAATTCAGTGAGGTTCTACTGCACCCTCTGCTGCGAGGTGATTGTGGGGAAATCTGGATGAAAGTCTCTTGGAGCTGCCTGAACCGCCAAGTCCACTGCAGTTCTGAAATAGTGTTTTGATTATTTAGCAAAAATTCAAATGGTGCAGAACACCTTGGATGTTTAGAAGGAAATGCTAATGAAATTAGAATGAGTACATTTACAACTGGTTTTCTTTATTTTCTTTTTTCATGGAATAGGGATTAAATCTTGTTATCTCTTTGGCAAAATGTTTTTTCTCTGTTCATGCACTCTTGTCTTGTCTGATTCTGAAATGCACTAACTAATTGCTTGGATCTCTTACGCTGATTCTCCTGAAAGTTCAAGGATGTTGTGCTTGGATGTCTGCTAATTAATTAAAGGTTATGAGTTGGCTCTTAATCAAGGATTTGTTCAGAGATTCTGAGACCTAGTAAGTGCATAATGTTCCTGGTTGAAATGGGCAGATGATGAGACTATTAGCACATTAAAATGGATCTCCATGATTGGATCTCTGTGATCCAATGGGTGGAATCTAGAACAAATGTGTGCAAAACTGCTGATCAGGGTGTAAAGCAAAGCTTTGCCACGTGGCCCTGTGGCACCTGGATCCTGTTCTGCTTTTTGTGAGTGTTCACACAAACATCACAGCTTTGGGAGCTGCTGGGGGTAACAAGCAACAGCAACTTTCAGTCCTGTGACAGATCACGGCCTGGACTAACCTACATGAAATAATTTGGACATAAGACATGCATTTATTTTCCTCATCTGTATATTCCCCTCCCCGCCTCATCCTTGCTTTAGGGAGTTTAAATAACAGCATGGCTGAATTTCTTGTTCCCTCAGTTACAGCTGTTTTTTAATAAAACAAAAGCAATTATTTCAGGTATTGTTTTTTGCTGCCTCCTCTAAGGACTGTATTTTTCTAGTAGTATAATACTTTTTTCTCCCCTTTCTTTCTTCTGATTTTCTTTCTGGCATAGGAAATGAATGGGTAGAAACTTGCAAAGGAGCACAGAGGAAACCTGATGGGGGCAAATTTTCCCCTCTTCTCTCCCATGAGCTGCCCCTCTGAGCTGCCCCTCACCTTGAACATAAGGTTTTCTTCAGCTCTGTCTCATGATTCCCCTGATGTCTCACTTGACAGTTGAATTGTTCAGTCTGAAGTCTGAGTAGTTGGAATCCAGCTCAGAAGATTTTCTATTTATGTGTCGGTTTTCTGTCTAGGTACAGATTATTAATGGGCTCTTCTCAGTTATACACACTAGTATGTAAATTATTTAAATTTAAAATACAATAGAGGAGGCATCTAATATTATCTTTAAGCAGAAGTTCAGCCCTGAGGATTGCCATCACTCAACCAGCCCCATTTTCTGCTGACCAGAAATGCCCAGCAGGTACAGGTTCAGAACATTTAACAGAGGTTAGTACATTAATGTGGCAGATTTCCTCCAAGGAATTAAACCAAGATCAGGCTAGAGATCTGTTTCCACAGGGTTGTATTTGTAATCCAAAGGTAATCAGAACCAGGTTAGAGGAACTCTCCAGTGTACTGAAAGTCTTTATAGGAGTGAAGTGAGCATTTGTTTGTACAGGTATCAGACAGCTACACAGATTTATTTGGCAATTAGGTATTAATCAGTCATGATCACTGCTTTCATGCCTACTTCATTATTCCTCAGAAAGGTAAAGTACTTGTTCTTTCCCCCCTTGAGGAATACAAAAAATGTTAGACCAACCTTTAAAATTGCTTGGTCAGTGGTTCTCAATATCTCATATATTATCAGCTGCTGAGACTCTATAAATTAGGGTACTAAGACATGATCATGATTAGATATATACATCTCATTGTAATTCAGATCCTACTTTCTAGGATCTGAATGTGCTGTAGTACTTTCTCTTCTTGTGTGCTCAAAGAGAATCAAGGTTCCCTGTATTTAAGCCATGAAATCCTAGGTGTCAAAAAACTACACATCTAAATATATGGCTAAACCATAGTATAGTCTCTCTAAAGCAAAAACAGGTCTCAACTTTGAACTGTAGCTTTCTTTTATCGCATAGAGAAACAGCTTAATCATTATATTACTGCCTTTATTTCATAAGAAAGCATTGCACTCTTGAAAACTTGCATAGATGGTATGCAAAAAATAAAAGACCCAAAAGAATCTTACAGTGTCAAATCACAAATACAATTTATGTGGATACTGGATCCACTCACTCTTGTGATCCATACAGCCAAAACCTGCTGTGTTCTGGGCTGTTGCAGCACCAGTGTTCCTGAGCAAAGCTGGACCATCACTGTGTCAGTGCTGGAGATGGTGCCTTGGGATGAGGTCTGCAAATTGTCAGGCACTGGGGCTGCTGTTGCCTTTTGAGCCCTAAAATCAAGAGCAAAACAAGGTTAGATGATAAATTGTAGTTACCACTTAATGAAGGGTCCCTGTGGGTGCACAACATGCTGAAACACATGTCAAAGATGTTCACGTGATGTGGGACCAGTTCAGTTTTTTAGGTTTGGCAAATTAGCATAATTGACAAGAATCCCCAATTAGAAACACAGGTAATGAAGTGATTCCCCCTCTAGGTTCAACCCCTTCTGAAGCCCCTGGAAAAGTCTCTTGGGAAGGTGTCTTGTCCTTAATTCCCATAAGCAGCAAGATTGGGACAGGCCTTCAAGAATTTGTTTGTCTTAATAGGAAAAGTTCTGAAGTTAGGCAACTATATAGCTATATAATAACAGTCTACAGAGCTATGGACAAATATGAAGAATATATAAGATCAAAAATCATTTTGGCATCACTGCCAGTGAGTCTGGTGGGCTGCCTGCTCTACCTGACCCTGCTCTGGCCCACGGATGGGTGTTGGAGTGACTGCTCTGTTGGCTTCTGGCTGATGGATGTCACCCATATATAAATATTCTGCAACTTCACACAGAAGAGAATAACAGCCCTTTATAATTACAGCTGCACTTTTGCCAACTCCTGCAATTTTACAGAGAGCCTTACAGTATTTGCTATCTTTTCTTGAAAAAAAATTAAACCAAAATCACAGAACAACCCTCCACTTGTGGAATCAATACTCTGGTTTAAAATCACAAACTTTCAAAAACATGTGAACTTGAATGCTTGCCTGTGAATATTTGGAGACCCCTGTGGGGTTGGCATCAGCTCAGCTGCGCTGTCCATGGTGCTTCTCAGGCAGGGATGTCACCAAAATGCGATTTTGCCTGATCCAGAGGGTTCAGTGCACTGCAGGGGCTGGGCTGCAGCAACGAGCAGCAGATTGACTTCCTTCAGCTGTGGTGGCTGTGAGCTCCTGGAGCAGTTTGGAATCACACCTGGTTTAGCCAGGTCTTTTAATAGACTTTTGATTTACAGTTTTATGTGAGGCAGTGGAAAATGTTCCTAACTCTTCCTACCTTTTTTTTTTTTTTTTTTTTTTTTTTTCTCCCAGCCTTCCCCTTCTAGTAAAAGGAGAGGGAAAAATTAAGGGGAGGAGTTGGCTCCTACTCAAAAAATTTTCTTAAGTATTCAAAGAAGTGAACAGGATTTTGAAGAAGAGGATTTAGATGCTTACACACATGTATATTATGGTCCCATGGTGCCTGAAAATGTTGCTGTAAATCCTCTGTAAATTCTTAATATGCCATTAACAGGTTTCAGCATCTGCAATGAGCTGCCTATAGTTTTATCTTGCAGTTGCTCTATTTTTGTGTCAGTTGTGCTAGCAGCTTAGAGCTCAGCTAATGTACCATTGACAAATGGCCCCCTTTGAAAGGAGGCTGTATATATTATATAAATTCATTTACATTGTATATATTCATTTGGAAATGAAACGCACAAGAGAAAAATCAGTGCTTTTCAAATCAAACATGACAAATTCACCAGTGGAAGATATTTGATTTTCTAGCATTTAAAAAGCAGACAAGATATTTACCATTCTGATGTATTTTGTTTTAAATGTAAAAAGACTAAAATAGAGCTGAATTTGTTTGATTGAGAAAACTGTTCTTGTGGGCCTTCTTCTTTTTCATTCTCTCTGAATTTCAAGATGAGTTTGAATTTGGAAGGCTGTATTTTGAACACCTTGATTGAAATGCTGCAACTTTGTTATTCCTTCGACCGTTCTAATGAGACAGGAAGGAAGAAAGGAAGTACCTGAATGGGCAAATGCCTTCCACCTAGAAACATAAACTCTCATACATTATTATTCATTTATGCTAATACAATTTAGAATTTTCTGGGCTCGGTTCCACAAAGGTTCCCCGGCACCTACATTCCATATAAATCCTGCTGACGCAATTCTTTTGAAGGCTGAGAACCCCAAAAATGCTCTCTGGTAGACTGGGGACCATTTGTGCTGCACTGCCACATCCTTTCAAGCCCTTTGAGGTGAGATGCTCACAGAGGTCCCAGCCACTGGGGCACTTCACACATGTGAGCTGTGGTCACAGCACTTCACAGGGGCTGGGAGGGTGTCACCATACCAGCTCCTGTTAAAAACACCTCCTAGCGCCCTATGCATTGATTGGGAGTTTTATCTGCTAGTGTTATAATTGTTTGGGTGTAAACTGATTAAATAAATAGTCTTAATTCTATTCTTGAACGTTTTGCCTGAGAACCATACAAGGTCCCAGCTCCACTCTTGTTCAGCATTGGGTAAAGAGAGCTGTTCATTCATCTTTGCCCTGGAGAAAAGTCACTGTCAAAGGATACCTCACTGCTCTTGGTTGCACATCTGCAGAATAATTTCTTTGATGAAGAAAAAAATCTATTTTTCCTTGGAACTACTTACACATTCTGGATATATTAATTAGTTGTAGTAGTAGAAATGTATCAGGAGTTACGTTTATTAAAGTGGCCAGTGGCTTTCTTTGTGTATTTAGAAAACTGGTTAGAGGGGTCACTCAGGCTGTAGGAATTTGGGGGTTAATTCTTTCTCTGCCTGAAGGAGTTTGGACATGCAACTCCCTCATCACAGAAGGAAACTAAACCATCAAGCAGTGCCGCAATCAGTGGGGGAGGCAGGACTGTCTGCATGTCTGTCAGAGGCCGCTCCAGTCTGTGCAGAGGTCTTGGATATTGGTTTCAGCAAGAGCTGGCACTCCAGTGCCAGGTGAGATCTATCTCCAGGAGGTCACTGCTTCTTCTTCTCTCCATTGGACAGCCACAGACCTCCAGACCTTTTGTACAAAATGGGACAACAGCAGGAAGAACACAAGGCAGTACCCCCGATAAGCCCTTGCAATTCCTTGGTTATAGGACACTTTTCTAGGAAGCAGGTCTCAGATGAGCTGTAGTCTTGCACCAGATCAAGGGATATCGGATGCAAAAACACTTTTCCCTTTTCCACAGGGACTTCCCCTCCCTGCGTACACATGCTCTCCTAGTGCTGCAGCAGAACTAAGAATTCAATTCCTCACATAACATTAACTTGAAGAGAGAAGAGATGAGCAAGTTAGGGCAGGGAAAAGCAGGAAAACAAAAAGAATGAGAAAACAGCAAATCTTTTTGAGAGAGCAGTTCAGCGGTTTTTGCTGTGGGTTTAGAGCAAGCAGATGAGGTGGTAATAGAAGAGTGTATTTAGACTGGTTTTTAACTGTCTGTGATATTAAATGAGCCAATACTCTGCCTAGAAACAAGGAGGAAACACTGCTAGATATTTATAGGTGTTGGTTTTCTGTGGCTCTTTTGTTAGACTGAATGAATGCTGCATAGAATCTTGTCAAGCCTTTCATTTTCTCCCCTTTTGTGAAACCTAGTGCCTTCAAACTCTTTCAGAAAAGAATCACTTTTGAGAATATCTGAAAGTAAACAAGTTAAAAAGGATCCTGGCTGGTTGATATGTGGAATTCATCACTGGATCAAACAACCAGTGCGTGTTGGGCTGGGTATTGTTGGGAAGTGTCTGACTGGGTGAAAATGAGAAAGTGGAGGCAGTGCTTAGCCGTGCAGTGTGGAAACCTCAGGTTGTTCTTGAGGTTATGGGCTGGCTCAGAGCAGGCAGCACAGGACTGGGTACAAGGCTGCTCAGATGGCTCTGGTGCTCTTCAGAAATCATGTTTGAATGTGTTATTTGTAACAGCAATATCAGTTAGGGGGTTTGCAAACACATGCTTTCCACACTGTTAGTGAAGGATGCAAACCCTGCTGTTCTAAATAATAAGACCTTTTTAAGGTAATTTAAAAAATGGTGTAAAAAAAGGAACAATTGAAGTCTTCTTGTGATTATCTCTGAAGATGGTAGCAGGGGATTAAATAATCTTTCTGGTGCCTTGTTAAAGTGCCATTTTGAGAATTGCTGTTCAACCCAGGGGCTCCTGTCGGGCCTTTGCTGGTGCATACACAGCTCACCATGCTCATCAGGGGCTCCCAGTCAAGCATAACAGCAGCTGTGTGAGGGATGGTCAAACAAAGGGCAGATCATGAATTTTTCAGCTTGGCTTTATCTGAGTTCTAAATCTTTAACAAACAGCACATAGTAAGATGTTTAACTTTACAGTTAATGAGGAAACATCATAAAAAGAGCTGATGGAAATGAAGGTAAAGAATTTCTTGGTTATCATCCAGACTGGTATAAGGATCCAGCTTCACCATGTAAATGAAGCATGCTGCTCAGTGGTATCAGTGGTGAGCAGATGGGGTCATGCAGTCCCTTGTGCATGTAACCCAAACCTATGAATAAGCTTGACTTTTTTGTTTCAAAACTGTAGCTGTGAGAGCCAGATGTGAGCTGGGAACCAAGGCTTGAGCTTTGCACACAGTGTAATTGGAGCATTTCTGTAGTGGAGAGGATGAGAAAAAGTAACCTGCTGATGAAAACTGCATGGGATGAAGGTGAGCTGCTTCCATCTGAATTGTGGTTCAAGGCTCCAAGGGGGAATGTGAGGAGTACAGACATTGGCATGAAACCTCCAGAGGGTACAAGAGCTCTGCTTATCCCACATTCTCCTTTTCAGCCCTCTGTGAGTCTGAAACAGTCCCATTCCAGCTGTGCATCCCTGCAAACTGGTCCTCAGCATTGGAGTCCCTTCACACAAAACAGACCCTTTCCTGCCTTTTTCCTCTTAGTTTTTATTTCCCTTTTTTACTCTGCCCATGACAGTGTGCCATGAAGCATTTCATGCTGCTAAGCCAAGGTACAATGGAGATCTTCCCCACATCCTCTAAAGCTTGCTGCTTACAGCACTTACATCTCATTAAGCAGCAAGTGGTTCTCTAAATTGCCAGGTAGATCGAAGTGTCATGCTTTTTTAAGGTATCTTAATCCTTGTTTCGTGATACACAACTTGACTGCTTTACTTGTAGAAACTAAATTATTTTGAAGAGGTATTTCTTTGAAATAACAGCATGGTCTTTAGCTTATTGATGCATCTGAGCCCACAGAGAAATTCCAAAACACATGTCAATAGAGGAAGTGGTGGAATGCAAATGGTGCTAATTGAGGTAAAAATTACAGTTCTGGTTAATCATAATGTGGCTCAGAGATCATTGTTTTATTGGAGTAGGGTTTTCTTCTGAGATGTGGAACCTATTTTTTCTTGTTCTCTGCACACTCAGAACTTGTTGTTACTGCTTAAAGCACAGAGAGGGGTTGCATAAACATTTTAATATTGCATGAGGCCTCTGTAGGCTTGAATGATCTTATGAATGCTAAAACCATGACATACAAGCACAAATGAAAGCAAGCAGCAAAGATTGTGTAGTCTTATCATCCGGATGAACTGATAGATAAGGCAACGCATTTTGGTGTCTTGTCATGTTTTGTTTTCCCTCCTGGGATAATTCAGCCACAAGCCTTAAAAATACTCTGCCTCTCATTATTCTTATTTTCAGCATTCTCTTAATATTTAAATTCACCAGGCAGTATATCAGTTACACAGCTGCATACTGTGACTCTAAAAAAAATCATATATGAACAGGGTCTTTCATTTGGATAAATGTCATTGCATTTTCTGGTCTTATTAATTGCACAAGTAATGCTGGAGATTTCTTCAGTTGTTCTTGCTGATACAAGTTGTATTGTTGGAGAAAAATAGCTGAATATCTGAGTAATACTAATTCAGAAATGAGATAAAGACTTTGAATGGTAACCAGCTATGGGAGCAATCCACAAAGTAGTTGGTGACTTGTTCATTTGCAGCCTTGTAACAGCATCCTCCATGTAGCAGCTGTACCACAAATCTGACACTGAGGCAGAGGTTTGGTGGTGGAGCTCTGTAACTTTCATTAGTTTTGTGGAATAAGTGATCATGTCTGCTAGCTTCCAAAAATATATGGATTGTTTATACCAAATGTTTATACCTGAATGTTTATACCAAATCAGACCAGGAACCTGTAACTCTGACAATGATCATAACTTAATTTTTTTTAAAAATGCATTTAAAAAGTAAGTAAGAACAGAGCATATTTAAAGTGGTACATTCCTTGGTATTATTGTGCCCAAATTTCCAGCAATTTGTAGCACAGGAACTTCATGGGGTGGAAGTCCCACCAGCACCATCTTGTTGAATAGCTTTTAATGGACTTTTCTTCTAAGGTTTTTTTTTTCTTATTTCTTTTGGGACTTTTCTTTGTACTTCCACAGAATTTTTGGACCAAAGTGTTACTATTTAACAACTGCATCATTTGAGAAAGAATTGTGGTTTAAAAGGTTTTGGGTGACATTACTATATGCTTCTAGGTTTTGACTTACAAAAAATAATTATCACATATTCTCTGCAAGTCATAATTTCATATTCCCTTATTATAAACCACTTCAGTTGTTTCTTTTCCAGGATAATAAATTCTAGCCTGTTGAAATTGTGCAGGTGTGCCATTTGGCTGATTATTTTCCTTGGCTATTGTTGCCTGAAACTTTCCTAGTTTCACTGCAACAGGCTCCCCAGGGCAGTGGTCACAGCTCCAAGCCTGCCTTAGTTCAAGAAGCATTTGGGCAACACTCTCAGGTACAGGGTGTGACTCGTGGGGTGTTGTGTGCAGGGACAGGAATTGGACTCAAAGGTCCTTGTGGGTCCCTTCCAATTCAGAACATTCTGTGATTCTAGTTCTTTTGTGTCTGTGTTGAGAACAAGAGGAAGAGGGGAGAATGGCACCAGAGTTGTAAAATCATGACATTTCCTGCATGTTCACAAAAAATTTTTGAAGTTGTATTTTTGACTTCTGTTGGGTGCTGAGATGGTATTTTCAGGGAACTTTGAACAAGGAGTTCAAAAACTTTATTTAGAGAAGCTGGCTAATTTAATCATTGTGGAATAAATACATTAGGGCTGTTGATCACAGTCTAATTAAATTTTTCAGGAAGAAGTACTAATTCTTAAGCTGTCCTACTCAGCCTAATAAAACCTAGTGTTCGATGTTCTTTGTTGAAGAGGTTAATGGATACCTTCTGCTTCATCTCAATATTTCTACTTATTCCTCAGCCTGTGTTTCATTGCAGCTGTGAGCGAATACAAGTAGGGACTCTATGGCTGAGATCTTGTTTATTTCCTGCAATGATAACTGCGTGAGCAAGCAGGAGTTGGTTGTGGGAGGATGGAAGGTACTGAAGAGAAATATGGATAATTAGGGTAGTTTAGTGTGCTTCAATTATCTCAAAGATCTGCCTTTTTCACCTTGCTTTTCTCAGAAATGAAGTGGGCCTCAGGTAGATCCTTCTGTTATCTGGCAATTATCAAGGAAATGTTCAAAAGGAAGGCCAGTTTCTGTCACTCTGAGTTATTAATATCATAACATCTGGGCACTTCACAATCTTTTCAGGTACTTACCTTTGCAGTAACCCCGTGGAACTAATGGTTGGTATTCACATCTTCAAAACCTTAAATAAAGATTAGAAGACTCCAACCTGTACCATGTGGCTGTCTGGATTCACAGAGTCCAGGGGCACATCAGATCCCTAACAAGTCTTACGGCAGAGAACTGAACCTTGGTCCACAAGGATAATATGCTATTTTCCCTTTTCTCCACAAACAGCACACACTTTCTCTGGCCAATTTTTAAACTGCAGCACAAGCCCCATGTTTTTCTGGCACTTCAGGGCTGCTGCTTTCTACAGAGGTGTGCACCAGCTTTGGGCTTCTGGTGCCAGCAGGGACAGTGGCAGTCCTGGAATCTGGTCTGTCTGTCCTCATGCCATCCTGTCCATTGAACTGTAGCCCAGGTAGACACAAATATTATCTTCTCCTGCTGCTTGGTATTTTCTAATACATACCCTGATTCTGCCTCTTTGCAGCAGCTTGTCCAGGACACCTCCTTCCTTCACTGAGGCCCTGAACAGATCCTGAGGGGCAACAGTTTTCCAGTTTTCAGCTGCTGCTGAGACCCTCAGTGCAGGCAAGCCTGACCCTTACAGCAGCAGTAGCACTCAGTTTCTGGTTTGCAGTTCCCTCACCAAGGAACTACTGAGCTGATAAGAGCCAGGGGCCCTCTGGCTGTGCAGACAATGTTCTGTAGCCTTTGCTTGCTGGGACATTGATCTCTGTGCCATCTTAGAGTAGTTTCTCCCAATTTATGCTGGGCTGAGAACCCAATAATTGACCATTGATGCTTTATGACCTTTTCAATACAGGCTGTGCTGGGTTTGGCTGGGCTAAAGTTAATTTTCTTCACAGTGGCTGGTATTGGGCTGTGTTTTGGATTTGCGCTGAACACAGTGATGATGATAGAGATGCTTTTGTTATTGCTGAGCAAGGCTTACACAGCTCCAAGGCCTTTCCTCCTGTTTGTACTCTCACACTGGCAAGGAGACTGTCACACAGCAGGGAGACATCTGGCACAGGTGACCCCAACTGACCACAGGGATATTCCAAGCCATATGGAACATGTCAGTATATAAAGCTGGGAGAACAAGGAAGGGGAGGACATTTTGAGTGATGGCATTTGTCTTCCCAAGTCATCATTCCATGTGAAGGGGCCCTGCTCTCCTAGAGATGGCTGAACACCTGCCTGCCCAGGGGAAGCAGTGAAATAATCCTTTATTTTGCTTCACTTGTGTGTGTGGCTTTTTCTTTCTGTTTTGAGCTGTTTTTATCTCAACCATGAGTCTTCCAGCTTTTACCGTCCCCAGCCCTGCTGGTGGGGAGTGAGTGAGCAGCTGTGTGGGGCTTGGCTGCTAGCTGGGGTTAAGTCACTAAACATCCCCATGGATAACCTCATGTAATACTGACATTAACATGTTTGACTGCATTTTCCCCAGCTATTCCTTCTTCCCTTTCACAACCTAGCAGAAAACTCAAAATACACTGCTACCTAGTGTAGGGGGATACAGTATGGGTAAATGAAGGTGGTATAGAATGTAATCTTATCCCCTAAAGAGTTGCAGCTGAACCAATTACTAAGCAGGAGCAGGCCTGGTGTTAACAGGCCACACCTGTAACCAATAAGAACAGTGTTATAAAAGAGTGGATTGGTGGGAGCTGGAGTCAGTTGGCTGCTGTGAGGACAAGGAAGAGTCAGTGCTAGAGGAACTGCCTACATGAAACATCAAGGAGGTATGAAACTCTAGCAATATAGAACCCTTGCAATGTAATGGTAATAGAACTCTTGCACTATAATGATAACAACCTAGTTCACAAGGGACAGGAATGGCAGCACTTGAACTCTGCTGTCTTCCTTTTGCTTCGTTTGTTATTTGGTGGCTTGTGTGTGTGCTGTTCTATGCAGGCCCAAGTACATTTACAGCAATACTAGATGCATTGTAAAAGACCAAAATGAGGAAAAGATGTGCAGTGTCTGTTACAGAGTTCAGTGGTTTTTCAGGTGTGTGCTAAATACATGGTGTTTCTCTGGGAGATGTAGGCAACAGAAGCCTCTTAGTAGAAGAACCTTGCATCAATTACTCTGGATGCTATTGATCTTCATGTGAACTGAAGGGCTTCAGAACCTTCCAAAAACAGATTGGAAATTATAGGATTACAATTAACTTAATTATAGGATTACAATTGTTTCAGTGGCCAAAGGGAGCATTGCTAACACAGGACTCTTACCATCCTCATGTCTTTCATGATAAAGAAGAGATGCTCTGTAAAAAGACAAGGGAGGATGTCCATTCTGCAGTTTTATGACAAAACTAATGTAGGAGGAATGGTATGTGCTGGGTCATCGTGTTTGCTTCCCCACAGTTTCAGTTGTAAAGAGTTAAGATTTAAAAAGCCCTTTTAAAAGTAGCCAAGATTCCCTTCCTGCTCCCAATTACTACTGCAAAAAGGTTACTGCTGGACCTTGCTCCTCTGCTGCTCAGAAGTTTTGGTTTTGTTTCCAGGTGTACTTTCTGAGCATCGATTTGTATTTGTTTGCTCACATGCCAATAACACTGCTTGGCTTTAAAGACTGTTTTTCCCTGCTATTTATCTCCAGACATATTAAAGAGAGCACTCCTCTACCTTTTCACCCTGAATTTCTATTTGATCCGCTTCCTTTTTTCTGTCCACACTAATAGCCATGCATGTGATCCAAGCCCAACTCATCCTGCTGGAAGGCACTAGGGCAGACCTGTACTCAGACTGGCAACTCAGATGTGTCTTATGTTTCATTTTGGCTGATCATTATTGGCTGGTCATTACTGTCAGTCACTAAATGTTTGTCAATACAGGCACTCTCTCCATAGTCTGGTACATCTATCCAGATATCCAATTTTTCATTTGAGGCTCTATGTTCCTCCTCCTCTTCCCAGAAGGGTGAGCTGCTGTCATTGTGAATAACACAGAAATAGTCCCTTTCTGTGTGCAGGTAGCTTCCCCAACACTGCTCACAGCTCTCTAATAAAAGGTGGTTTCAGTGTAGTCTGGAAAGCAGCTACAGAATTTGTACCCAGCAATATATGCAGGAATGGTCTGAGGACCTTTTGTGGTGTGTTCCCCTTTCAGGGCAGCTGGTTATCATTGCTTTGCTTTTAGCTACTCCCTTCTTTTTCTCTCAGCTTCCTCACTGACCTTCAGCTTTTCTAGTCTCATAGATTCCCTCCATGGTGCTGCCTCAAATGTTTTGGCTGTGCAGGGGGAATAAAATGCACTGCTCTTGTTTAGAAAAGCAGTTACCTTAGCAAATATCTGTGTAGGATCCACCAGCTTTTGCTAAACCCTTTCAGCCCTTTCTCTATTCCTCCCCTCTATCCCCATCCAAAATATTTTACACTTCAGAACATGTTCAGCCTTGAATTCTGGCTGGGTAAGGTAATTCTAACAGGTCTGTATGTCTGGATCACCCAACTTTACTAAATATAGGTGCTAAATCTCTGGTCATATGGTTCCATCGCTGACTTAATGGATTTATTTTAAAAAAATCTTTGCTTCTGACATGCAGTTACTTGTGCCTTGTGGCAGAGAACAGGCCAGGAAAAGGCTTTAATGAATATAGAGCAGACTCTGAGCAGAGAGATTGCTGGACAGAAACAAAATTCTGCGTTTTGTTTCACTTCAAGACTGAAACAGCCTCTGTAGTATCTAATGGCATCATTTAGAGGTATCAGGAAATAGTTTTCTGCTTTTCACATGAAATCTCAGTGAAAAAAAGAAATTCACTTTCATTAGGAAAATAGTACTGAAAATTTTCACTCAGTGAAAACCTTTTTTTTTTTCACAAAAAAACCAATATTTTCATTATTCTAACCAGAAGCTTGCAATAAATGATGATGTAGGCTTAGAGAGGGATGATGGAAAGACTTAGGAAGGAATGGTGGAAAGACAGGACCACAATTCTTCACCTTGGTGCTTCTGATTTTCATTTTAAAAGATTTGGGCCTTTTCTTTGTTTGTTCTGCCAAATTCATGAAACAGGCAATAGCAGTAATCTTGAGTTTTGGGAAAAGCTAAATTATACTGAAAAAACAAAGCAAACTAGGAGAGAAAAATGTCATTCAAGATGATCCTAAATGGCATGAGGGCCATGCACTCTGTCACAAAATCTGCAGTTTGCAGGCTGATAGACATGGACCAGTTTGGCTAAGCCCTCTGCCTGTAACCTGGGACTGGTTAGTTAAAAAGCTACCTTTTAAACTAAAGTGATTTGAAATCCTTTAATGAAAAGTAGTCAATATTAAAAATACTTATTACTTCAGTTCGAGTTTGGTGACTGTTCTCACTCTATGGATTATGTATTTCCTGTGCCTGGCTCTTGGAGGTGCAGTGGGAAGTGCAGGAAGTTTCATGAGCTCAGGGATGGGAAGGGCAGGAGTGTATTCCTGGCTGCTTCTGGGCTGTTTTCTTGTTGTGGCTTTCATCCTGCAGCACTGGCTCTGCACTTCTGTATGTGACATGCTATGGTGCCTTCAAATCCTGGCCGTGGAAGCTCTCTTGGACCTCAGATATGTAAAAATATGGCTTTCAGCACAGCATCCACATGCTGCACATGAATGGAATGTTTTGCATTCCATCTATTGCTGCTGGGTGTAAATTTGAAGAGGTTTCACTCTCTAAGAAGAAAATATTTTCTTTCTTTCTGGAAGGTGTGAGGGAAATTCAGTGTTTGGGCCACCAGCAAATTCTCACATTCTGAGGTTGAAAGTGTCAGAAACTATTTTGGCTGTTTCCCCAGGGACTGTGCTCCTGTTAGCAGCTGCTCAGCTCTCTCAACACACCAGCTCTGTTGCAAGTGGATGGACGACAGAGAGAATAAGGGGACAAGTAGCTGATCATTTCAGTGACTCCTGGTTGAAGAACATTGACATTTGAAATAGCATGAATGTTTAGGCAGTATTCCCTTGTTAATGTCCAGCTCTCCATGGGTATAACTTCTGTCTCTAAAGGTGAAACATAGTTCTGCTGCTCTTGCTTTCCAGCCTCTATTTGGAGACATTTTGTGTGTTGAGCAGATGAAGGGCAGCTACTAACATGTAATTTGCTTTCATGAGGAGTACATGGATTGCCAGGGCAATAAGATAAGAAATGTCTCAGACAAGACCAAGATGGTATTTTTATTCGCATGCACACATACCTAAATACCGGGGCAGCTGGACACATCAGAGTCTTGTTTCTTTAAGACATCACCAGAGAGCTATCTTCTGAATGATGACATTTATATATTTTAATATAATTTGTTGTGGTCAGAGAAATGTCCAATACAGTAATTTGCTACTCTATATCAGTTCTCAGCGAGTGACTAATCCATCAAATTTGTTCAGCACTACAAGTCAGAACACGATTTTTTTTCTAGCTGCCGATGTGGCTAGCTCATGCAGCTTTTAGAAAAATCAAGTTGTGGGTTTTTCCATCCTATATATCATCATCTCTGTCCACAGTAAACAATTTAGAATCAGGGCTTGACTGACTGGCTATTTTTCTCAGAGTCGCATGAGGCAAAGCAGTGTACAGCTTACTCCTCCAAACCTATTCAGAGTTTGAAGGTACCCTGGGATACAAATTTACTGAGCAGATAAGAAAACTTGGAAGGCACAAATGGGGCAGATAAGGACGACTGCAAAATCCCATGGATCTTTTCAGAATTGGTTTGAGAGTTTTTGGTGTTTTGCTTTGTTGTCTTTTTCTGGCATTGGTGCAGTGTATTTTTGACGAGCCTCAGCAGTTTTAGAAAAGCATTCAGAAGTTTTTGATGCTCATCTGAACCAATTCCATCTAATCAGAACAAGAGCTGAATGTTACTATTCTCAGGAAGCAATTGTATTCACAGAATTTCATCTTTTCTGATGTCCTCAATTTGTCCTCTGACAGAAGCAACTTTTATTAATCTGTCCTTTCACTGTTATTGATTGGCCCCTTATTATGCCAATGCATCCAGCTTATGTTTGCACATAAGCTGTGCAGTGAATCCAGTTGACAGCCATAATTTGAAACTCTCATAGATTGAACGAAAGCAACTGTCAAATTCTTGTCACTTGCCATATTCCATCTTCCAGGGGTGACGGGACAGACTTGTGATTTCAGATGGTAGAGTTCTTTGAGCTGTCTCAGTGTTCCTCTCACATTGCTGCTTTGGGAAGTCCCGTGTTAATACCTTCTTCCTTACCCTTCAGGTGGGCTTTGCAGCATGTGGAGGGTGGTTGGGTACTGAGAGCTGCTTTGAAGCCAGCACAGTTTGTGTGTGCCTTGGCCTCTAGCTGTTGTGGTACCTGCAGATTCCACACACTGTGACTGGGAGTTCACTAATGAATGCTGAAGTGCTGAAATATTTACCCAGAGCTCATTAAGGATGATTGTTAATGTCAGTCTGGGCTAAAATTGCCAAAGAAGTTGGCTTCTTCCTTTCTACTTGAAGCTGAGCCAGGTGTAAGAGCAGCTCTCACTGTGTTCCATGTCTACAGTGTGTAAATGGCAAAAGGCAGCACACAACCAGACCTTCCTTCAGCTCACTGTTTTTATTTTGGATCGGCGGCAAGATGAAACGTGGAATTCAAAGGCACTTTGCTCTGAATAGGCACTGCAGGTGGTCCTTCCTGCAGGTCATCTTTTCCTCCATGAGAAATGGGATTGTTTGCTCTCAGCACATCATAAGACTGACTGCTAAACTAATACCCACAGCAGCAGTCCCTCAAATCACCAGGCTTTAGGTAAATGCACTGCAAACTTATTGTCTGTTTGCACCATGTAACATGCCTTATCCAAAGTCACTGAGAACACAGCCCTGCTGTGTAAGTAGTGCTGCAGTTTCCCCTGCACGTTGCATTTCACTGATCTTTGTCATAGCTCCTCCCCTCATTGCTAAGCTGCTGGCCAGCTCTGCCATTTCTCAGGTTGGTTGCAGTTGGTTTGCTTTTCTCTGCAAGACTCGGGACCAGTGCTGGAGGTGCCTGCTGGTCTCTCCAAGAGCTCATTTATCCCCATTTCCCTCATGTGGAGGAGTAGGGAGGGCAATGCCAGGCACTTGTTCATAGATGCTGTGCAGAAGTTGTCATCTGGAGGTGGTTGCATTGGACCTGCTACCAGGCAGCTCTGTCTGTCCTGTGAGGAGCTCTCTGAGGAGTTCTTTACCCCAGGAAGACAGCTCAAGCTATTGAGTGCTGCTGCTTCTTCTGACAAGGACTTATCCATGGGATAGTGAGGGGAAAATAGCAGTTTATCCAAGAATCAAACAGATGTAGAGTTGACATTGATGAAGTGTTGAGACTGGGGAATGTGGTGATACTATCTCTCCAAGCACAGTTTTGTTAGGTTGAAAAATCACAATTTATGTGGCTTGAGCAAGTGGGTCTGCAGTTTTCAAAAAAACTAATTTTATTCTTTCAGAATGAACATTTTCCCCTCTGGTTGTATATTCATTTCACTGCTTCGGTGTAAAGGCAAAACTGTTTTGATTTCACAGTGGAATTATCATTTTCTTGTTGATTTCTAGCTTCCTGAGTACCTCATCATAATATCAAATCCAGCTTTGTCTCCGAGTGGTTCCATAAAATTTCCATATAAGTAATTTCTTAGCCATTCTGAGGTGGGCTGGCAGAGGGACACAGTGGTATGCAGATGATACAAGCTCTTAATAGCTGGGACAAGGTAAAGGAACAGCTCATACCCTGGTGCGTTGGTTGTTTTTGGCTGACAGAGGTTTTCTTCTTGGGGGGTTTGTTCTTATGAGGTTGTTTTCTGAGAGGTTACCTGCAGGGCCTGATGGCAGCTCTTGCAAGGCTGATAAATTAATGCTTTGCACACCATTCTCAGAACAGCTACTTGCAAAGTAAAGCTCTCATCAACATGGGAGAAGTTGGCTATGCTGTACGGCTTTGTTGAGAAGGAAAAGAACACTTGCAATATATTGTCTCCTTTAGGCTCAGGACTAAGTATCTATGTTTCTGTGGACCTGATTTATTAATGGGGCTGGTCCTGCAAGGCAGTGCTAAATAAGTCCTGAAGTTGAGTGATTAATGCCACTCTGGAGACTGCAGTTGAGGGGAGGCAGGACATGGTGCTCCTCTTGGTGAAGTCCTGAGGTGAGGCATGAGCTCTGGAACACAGAGACAAGGAGATTGCTTGGGCCAAACCTTCTTCATTCTCATTTTAGTTGGTATTTGTTTGCTTGTTTTTTTCTAATGAAATCAAATTTTGGGAAAGCTGAAGAGAGGACAGTATGGAGGAAAGAAGGCGTGAGAGGAGGTTAGAGTTGTTATATGGAGCAGATCTGGAAAATTTGGAAAGCCATGATACTGCATCATATTTGGGCATTTCTAGGATGTGACAACGGTTGTAAATAGCCTTGCTGTGGCATCATCTGTTGGCTTTTATTATTGTTGTTTGCTGATGACATTCCTGTTAGTCCTTGAAACATGCTGGGCATTTCTCCATTTCCTCTTGGTTAGCTCCCCAGCATGCTTTGTCTAAACCCTGGCATTACAGCCAGAGCCAGGAGATACGCAGTTACTATTCTGCTTGAAAATACATTTTGAATAATGCTGCATATATTTTACAGATTTTATATCCATTCTGTAATATTCTAACTGCCTCCTTCACTGATATACAGCCTCTAGATTAGGTCCTACAGTAATGGGAAAAAATACTATATTACATCCTGGCTCTTCTGTCCTCATTCTCCAGTTCTCTCATTCCTTGAAATATGATCTATTTTGTTCTTCCTATTTCTGTTCCAAACATACATTAATACATCCAGATCCCCATATGCACTTCCTATTACTGCTTAGTACTTGATTCAGGGTTATTTGACTTTACTGAGGCAAGCTGGCTAACTTAGCCCTCCTTGTGTCCTCCATCATTCCTCCTCTTTCACCCCATCCCTGTCTCTCCTTCTCACTCTCCCTCCCTCCTTTTCTCACAGAATTGCAGAATATTCTGAGTTGGAAGGGACCCACAAGGATCATTGAGTCCAGTTTTTAAGTAAATGGTTCATATTTTCACCTTCTATTCATAACAGAATCACAGAATCATAAAATGGTCTGCATTGCAATGGACCTTAAAGATCATCTCATCCCAAACCCCCACAACAGGCAGGGACACCTTCCTCTAGACCAGGATGCTCTGGGTCCCAATCCATTCATCTGCCTATTTACTTCATTTGCATGGAATTCTCTCAAGATAAAAATAATATATTTATGAGAAAAGCCTTCTTTCATTCTCACTAGAATGACATTGCCAAATATCAGCTGTACAAGTGTTTTGAAAATCTAGTTTCTGGTTATTTAGAGGAGAAAAATGGGTGTCTTTAAACACTGTGCTATGTAAGTATAATTACTTTTAACCATCTATTTTGTGTATTATTTCTTCATTTATTTTCCCAGTGAAGTAAGACAAGTGAGTTTTGCTTTTTTTTCCTGTTAGTCCTGGTTTGCATGCTGGTATCTTGGTTAGATGCTGAGTTTACAAAAACTGCAGAGAATATTTGATTGCTTTGTTCCTTTTCATTGAAAGGAATGAAAGATAAAATGCTAAGAAAGTGAAATTTCAATATCTCTTCTTCTGTGTAGCTCCTCATCTGTCACTGGAAAAGAAGGAATTTTTTTGACAAATATGATTGCTTATGTTTCTCTTTCAAAGCAAGATTTGGAAGTATCAGTGTTAGAAAGCATTTTTGGAGAGAGAGATCTGTATCATTTCTCCACACTGAGGATAGGAACGGATAGGACATTTCCCACACTTTTCTTTTAGTTTTTTATTTTTAATTTCTTAGAAAGTGGGAAGTAACAAAGACAGCATCCAGCCCCTTTGCCTGGTAAGAAACTAGGGCTGGTCTTAGCATGGTGCTGATCACCTGCCAGGAATTCAGCTGTGCCTGGAGGTTGGCCTTGGGGAGGGATCAACTCAACAGGAAATAGATTTTTCTTTTTTTTTATTTTTTTTTTCTTTTTTGTACCTGTATCAGCCTTGAAGATGGTACTCTTCAAAAACTGGTTCTGCAGGCCCTGACTTTTGTGTAGGTGTCAGTGAGCACTTTCCCAAACAGCTCCTTTAAATCAGTGGGCATTTTGTCCCACCAGCATTGTTTCTAACCAGCCAGAAAATCAGCAGGGAGGGGCTCTGAGATTTGGTTCTTCTGTGAAATCTCAGCTTACATCTCCTATAT
This sequence comes from Melospiza georgiana, assembly GCF_028018845.1. Taxonomy (NCBI): domain Eukaryota; kingdom Metazoa; phylum Chordata; class Aves; order Passeriformes; family Passerellidae; genus Melospiza; species Melospiza georgiana. The sequence goes on along the minus strand of NC_080432.1, from coordinate 23,967,106 downwards.
CTCTTTCCCAGAAAGTCACTCCTGCCCTCCTTCACTCTGGAATTCTTCCCCTCAGTGTGGCTGCAAAACCTGCAGGCATCTCTTGTAGGGGATCTGGGTGCCTGCAGACAGACATCTTGCACCAGAAAAATTCTTCCTGCCTGCAAGAGGTCTTTGATAAGCTTTTCAAAAGCAATATCCATTTCCTTCAAAAAGGCTGACCTGTCCCATTTGTGATGTGCTTTCACTTGCATGTAACTCGCTGAAGCAATAATCAGCTTCTTTAAAATTCTGCTCACTTCTAAACCACTTGAATATTTTACTCTATCCAGGATTCAAGTAGCTTGCTCCCGTGCCTGCCTTCATTTTTTTAAAAGAAGTTTTCATGAACAATGAACTCATTGAAGCAAAGAGAATTATTTGGCCAAAACCTCCATCTTTCTCTGCACTGACAATATTACAGATTATCTGCTGAGCTATCTGACTGTAATTCAGAGAAATGCATGACTTCTCTGGCATTATTGCTGCATTTGTGTGGGTAAGCCAATTCTGCTTCCCTGCATTTTACAGCTCTTGCTGCTCTCCTCACGTTGACCAACATTTTGTGCTGCTAAACAGGGCTTTGGTTCTCCCATTGGGTGTATTTAATGGCCTCTCTGTCTTAAATAGTGACTGGAACAAAAATTGCAACTTTCTGGTTTAGAGCTTCTGGAAGAACCCATTTTTTTCCCACTTGTGAACATCTCTGACCTGCAGTTCCAGATAAGTGGAGAATAGCAGCCCATTCTGGTGACTTGTTCTCCAAGAGATTTTCTTTAATAGCCAGCCTGAGATGGCCAAGCTATCATGCTTTCAAGGATGTCATTCCATTAATTCAAAGGAGAAAGGGTTACTCTGACAAGGGCTTTCCATTTAGTCTCTTGTCTGCTTCTGCTCTGAGCCTTCTTATCAGTTGGACCTTGGGTTTTCCTTCCATATGCAATGGTGACAATGTCTTGCTGCTTATCTCATGTTGAGATTTAGTAATTCATGGTGATGTTGGAGCTAAGTAGGGAAATGGAGAGGATTTATGCAGGAGAAAAGCCTTGCCTTGCTATTTCTTGCAAGTTCCTTTCAATTCCAGAGGTTTATATTTCTAGAGATCACTCTTGCTTTTTTAATCTAAGTCAGAAATTAAGATGTAATTTGTCAAACCTATCAAGACCATAACGCCAATGAAACATCATATTTATTAATGGCATGCAGTGGGCCTGATTCTATGTGCAGTGTGCACCTGCACAGCACAGTGCACACCTAAACATGGCACAAGAGTGATTTTCACTTTGAGAACCATCTCATGCAACTGCTCTCTGGCTCTGATCAGCAGATGGAGATGCTTGAAAAGGTTGTAAGCAGTGTTGTGGGTTATATGCCTCCAAATCCAACTGGCTCATCTTGGAAACATTTTATTAGTGTTCAGATTCTGCCTCGTCTTTCAATCTGATCCAACTGCAATGCCTGGTGGATCATCCGGGCTGTGGTCCAATATCCTGGCTTTATTTTCAATTTGGTAGCAGCACAGTAAGTTCCTCCAAGTAACTGCATAGGATAGATGAAAAGAAAGCAATTCCAAAATGCTGAATAAATATGAATGGCAGAATCCAGAAAAGGAAAGCGCATACAGGGAGACTGAGGAAGACGGATGGCTCACACTTAGAGTGGCTGCTCTGGCAGGGTTCCACCACAGTTCAGTCATGCATTCGGTCATCACCACTGCTCTCAGCAGCCTGTGTGTGCCTGCTACTCCACAGGTACCAGACACAGCCTTCCTGGATTGTCCAGGACAGTGATTCCAGTAAAACATAACCCAATTGAGTATCTCCACAGGTATCATTTCATAAAAGGAGTTGAGTCACCAGAATCTCAGCCAAAATCACAGTCTGTTCCTTCTTTAACACTTGAACTATTTCCCTTCTATACTACGTTGTAATATTCCTGTTAACAATAGATTGTCTTTCTTCTTGGTACATCCTGACCACACAGTAGAGAAACTGAACATGGCTCCAGAGACTAAAAACAAAGATCTATTACATGCTCTTTAGTGTTGTATCAATGCACAAGCAAAGTCTATGTCCCAATCCTTCATTCTTATGGCAAAGAAAGGATTATTTTATATTTAAAATGAAAATGGCATTGTATTAAAATGTTATTTTGTTGACGGCCATTGTAAAACCCAGGGCTTGCAAAGGGAGACAAAACAAATTCATCCTTATTATAATTGCAAGGCTCTGATCTTGTTTGCTTAGATGCTATGGTGATAGACTCAAAATTGGCTCTTGGTAAATACAACCTACTTTTTGCATAATATTGGTTAAGCTGTTCCAGGAATTTTTCACCTCTGGGTGAAATTGCCTGCTAAAGCAATGTTGAAATTGGCCTTGGTTGTGTGGAAACTTTGCCTGATTATTTTGTAATAGATCATGGTAAATTTGTTTCATGGTCCTATTAAGAAAGAATTGAGGAAACTGAACATTCATCGTTATAAAAATTGCTGTGTGACTGAAATTCTTTCACAAGTGCAAATCTGCCTTGTTAATCTTCTGCTTCCTTCACCCTCATTGGTACCATTCCTCAAATTTTATGCTAAGTGCAGATACACAATTTAGCAAGTGTAGAAAACAAAAGCCCTGAAGCAATAAGTTGTCACTAAAAAGCCCTTTCTGATCTCCTGACAACCCTGCCAGGTATGAAGGCCTCACTCTGTGGTGTCTCTGGTGGCAAAGGCAGTTTGATTTTCACCATGCCCACTCACTCCTGCCTTTGTCCTTCTGGCTCTTGCCATAGCTGTACCAGCACACTTATTTGAGGGACTTTACTTGGAAGACCAAATGAGCAGGGCTTAAAAAAAAAAAGTCAATTGCTGCAGGAGTGTGTGTGCTCTGTTTAATTTTGATTGAAGAGAACAGCTGCTTAGCCAAAAAATGTGTTTTCAACTACTGAAGCTGTTGACAGGGAGGAGGAGGGATGTTGATAAACAGTTTTATAAAATGAAAAATGAAATAAAAATGAAAAATGGTGTCCTGTTGCATCTTGCTGTTGAGATTCACAAAATGTAGAAACCAGGGAGCTTTGCTTCTCCCTGGTATCAGCAGAGACAATCATTTAGTAGACCTACGTTCTGATCTCTGCTTGATTTGGGACACTTTTGTCAGTGATACACTCTTTCTGCCAGACTGCCAGGCATATTTCAGCATTCCCTCCCTTCCCCAATAGCAGCTGAATTTATCACAAAATAATTGTGTATTGATTGAGATGGAGAGCAAATGTAAAGCTGCCCCAGTGGCTGGGCTGTGGCAATCCCTGGGCATTCCCATTTCTGAGCTGGGCAGACTGAAGGTTACAGTCCCTCTTCACATCATGTCTGAGAGCCCTCACCAGCAGCCTATGCATTATACCCTTACCAGGCACTTTTTCTCATGGTACACCCATTATCTGACCCCAAACAGATATTTGTTTTCCCTTTGCCCACCTATCTTTGATCTTTTTCTTTTCCTTGCCAAACTGAAAATACAGATTGAACAGACACAAATGACATTGCACTTGACTCAGTGTCTTAGTCATAGATTCTATAATGTCACAAAATTACAGTATTGATCCAGCACAGCTCAAGACATGTTTGGGGTATTTTGTTATAACCAATGGTATGTATTACAAAGCACTACATAATATTGGCCATATTAAGTAACTTTAGCATTTTGAGGTAAAAAGATACTGCACAAAGGGAATGTTATCACACAGGATTTTTTCAGAAACTTCTAGCTACCTAACCTTGCATTGGAAATCTGGAGAAATTGTAAAATAATTGCAAATTTTGCAAATGAGACAAAGAGCGAGATAAGGTGAACAGCAAGCTTAGCGCTCCTATGCGTGAAGCAGATTCAAGCAGTAGCAAGGTGAGCTCTGTTAAGCAACGTGCATTGAAGCACTGCCAGGTGTAAATTCTGCTAAACAAAGAGGGCTGTATGTCATTATCTCGTGTGGGATGAGGATGTAGCATTTTGCAAAGCCATGGCATTGAAAAGGAAATTTCACCTCTGGGATCCTATCCTTTAGAGCGTTTCACCATTTTTTTATTGGTGGGTGCTCAGCACAGCTAAGCCCCAGAGCATTTGTAAAGAGCTCAGTGTGAATTGAGTCATCTGACTTTTCAGCCCTTGACTTTGAGCTCTGTGTTTGACTTTTACTCCAGAGAGGCTGCTGTGATGAGCCAAATGCAAGCAGGGCATATTGCTGACACTGCTCCTGCGAGCAGTAGGAGTTGAGCAAAACATAATGTGCATATTTACTTTGCTCATTTAACATGCAACAAATAATTTAAATAAATTAAAATGCTAACGCCTTGGTGGGAAATCAATGAATCACTTAACAACAATAGATTCTCCTGTACCTTTTGTGTCTGCAGTAATGCTGCATTAAATCAAATTACTTTCATTATGATGGATGTGAACTGAACTCATTTAGCAACAGGACAACCAGCACTTTCTTACTATTAGAATCTCCATGTTTCCATCAGAAACCTTGGCTGAGGAAAACATGACAGTTCAAGCTAGGTGTGAGTTTCTGTACTTCAAGCTTCTGCAGAAATACCATTTACAAGGAGAGCTGAGGTTGAATATGTGCCCAGTGTGCAGTGGACTACACAAAACCAATAAAATGAATTGCTGAAATCCCACACAAATTCTTCCTTCCTGAGTATTTTTGCCATGTGGAAAAAATGCATGGATGATTTTTGGCTTGGTCCTGTCATCTCTCTGTCGTCTCCCTGCCCTTATCACAAAATCAACTATTCAATAATCACAATATTAGCAACTTCAGAATAAAAAAATTTGCACAGCTGATTTTACTTGCAAATTTGTCCTCTTCACAGAAAAATGAAATTGTTTATGTACAAAATTGACCTGATCTTAGAGATAACCAGCGATATTTAATTCCTGTTTTAAGACTCTGGGTCAGCCCTAAGGGATTGATACCCACCTAAAGAAACGAACGTCCCCCCAGCTTTTGTTGTTTACAATAATCTTGAACAAAATTCCCAGGAAACTCTCTGATCATAAAAGACAGTTCAGCTTAGCTACGTGTACCCAGCCCACCTGCTTTTTCCTGTCACAAAGATTATGTTGTCATCATACATTTTATTAGGAGTGATTGTTGTTTCTAGTGTACCTTGTGCCATTAGCATGAGGCACCGTGTTTATTCAAGAGCCTTGAACCAGGGACAGCAGGACTGATGAACCAGACCTTTCCATTAGCTCCAGAAACCCTTCTTGCATGGAGGAGTAGCAGCTTCTTCAAGTTCCTCTGACCAGCTTCTAGAGGTGCATAATAACGTTGCCCTGGGTTCTATATCCTGGGTCTGAAACTGGTTTTAGGACGTGTCCACGTGGATGTGTTTAGATGTTGTTGTGGTTCAGGAATGGTACTCCCCAGTTTAGGGCTCTCCAAACCACACTGCTGGTTACCTGCTCCCCCTTCCCCTCTCCCTGCCTGGCTGTGCCGAGCTGGAGAGGAGAGCTGAAGGCACAAAAGGCAAAGATCACGGGCTGAGGTAACAACAATTTACTGGAAACAGCAATGAGATAAGAAAACAAACAGTAACAGCAACAATATTAATGACAAAAGTGGACAAAAGAGGGAGTGATTCACATGCAGAAATGCTCACCAGGGGCTGGACCTGAGCACAGCCTCACCACCCTCACCAATCTCTAAGGCTTGGAAGCAGCATCACCCACTGCTCTCTCCAGCTCAGCACCAGCACCACTCTTACTCAACCAAAAGGAACTCCTTTTCCTTCTGGAAGAAAGTCCCTTTCCCTGCCCCTGGAAATGAAGTGAGGTGGTATAGAACAACTTCCATGCCCTAGCCATGCCTCCTCTGACTACTGCAAAAAGTTAACTTTATCCTGGAACCAGGACAGACATCCTGGAATTAACTCTGCCTCTACTTGGCATCAACTTATTGCAGCACTGTGAGAAATCTGATGTATCCCATTGGCAAGGCATGCCCAGAAAGAGTAGACTATTACCTACTGTACTGCTGGATAAGATGTGCACAGTAATTCTGGAGTGGCTATTGCATTGTAAATCCACATGCTAGTTTATCCTCCCATGCTACATCTGTCTAGTCAGACTCTTAAATTTATTAAATGCATTCTGGGCAAGAGCTGCTGTAGTATGTATAAGGAAATTTGACTGTGTTAAAAAGTCCTACATGAAATTCAGAGAGCAGTACCTAACCTAAATTTACATGAGTGAGGCTTGGATGTAACTTTTTATTTGCATCTGAGTCCTCATAGAGAGGTGAACTTCTGCTGTGAGATAGGCTGATATTTACTGAAATCTCTTTTCACTTGTCTCTGTCACATTGCAAGCCATTCAAAAGACATCCTTTTTGCATTTCTGAGCACAGGAGCAAGGGCTGCAGCTTCATGCATTATTGAAAAGTGTGGCCTCGGCTCGTACAATATAGCAGGGATCCAAATGATCTCCAGACTCAAGCTTTTTATATACACACAGATGGGTCAAAAATGAGGTTCCAGAGAGGTGTACGAGTGAAAGGACTGAAAGCAAATGCAGAACATAAATAAAAAGTTTGCCTTATGTAAAAAGGAACAAATTTTTACTGGGGAGGCAGCAGATGAAAATACCAGCATTAGGCTTCAGAAGTTCAAGTGACCTCTAAATCCATTTTTGTGACAATCTCAGCTGGCCAGGCACTCTCCTCTCCCTCTCTCTCTCACTTTCTCAACTTCTTCTCTGGAAGCTATTTTGCTCTGTGTATAACTATTGAATGCTCTTTGAAGCAGAACCTCAGTAACCCATTTCCTGGTTGAATGCTCTCACCTGAAGGTCATATTTAGTCATCCATTCCCTTCACCTGGCCTTTACTATAACGCAGAAAAGCCTGAAAAGTTATTTAATAGCTGATGGAAATGCTTTAGAGTGAGAGAATTGAAGCGCTTGGCCCCTACAGGAAAAGATCAAGGTGTCACTTTGGGAGGCTTTATGTCCTGTTTTTCTCCTTCTGGCACCAGCTATGGATGTTAATCCAGCAAAGTGAGGTAGGAAAAGGACTTTTGTGTGCAAAGTGACAAATCCCAACATGAAACACAGATTTCTGTCAAGGGGAAGTGGTAATGAAGTGTTGAAACAAAGTTAAACATCAAAGTGTAAAACGTTAAAGTGTAACATCAAATCCTTCCCCTTCAGGTCACAACTGGATGCCTCCTCTTGAAGTTCTGTTTTAAACAGAAGAGATGGGGCTTTAAAAAGGGGCAGCAGAGTGAAATGTAGGGGCCAGTACTATGGAAAAGCTCAGATTAGATCTAAAGCTGTGTCGCTGAATTCATAATGTAGGTTGCTTCCAGATGTTATTTCACATCAGGCAAGTGTGTGCATTTGAGATTTTGGAATTTTTCTGTTTTCTTGAGCAAGAAAGTGTTTTCAAAAATTTATTTTTACTTTTCCCATTAAGAACAAACAAACAAAACAAGAAACCCAGAACTAACTCTGGTCTACCTCAGCAGCTTGACCAAGTTCTTTCCTTCTCCAAGATTTTCCAAATGTCGGTTCCTCATGATCATGCCCTTTCTTGCGCACCAACTTGAGCACTGATACAACCACACACTGTGCTGTTGACTCATTTGTTGGCATTTAATTTTCCCTGGGTTTGTGGTAACACTGGGGTCACTGAAAATTCTATTCACAAACTCTCTCTGTTGGTCTTTCTATGTGTTTTTGCTAATTGGGCCTGGAAAAATGCCATCTACAGGCATGCTGCTGTATACCTATAAAATATTCATACTAGGATTGGCAAGTCAGTGCAGCTGAGACCTAAGTTACGCCAGTAATGCCCTTTTAGGATTCTGGTAAATATACCAGGGGCTTTTGTTATCTGCTTTGTTTTTTACAAGTGTGAGGTCTACACACATATGAGATGGGTGAGCCAGACTTTTTGTTTAAGATGTGCTAAATTATTTCCATAAATCTTGTATTGTTGGCTGTTTAAATTATTATGAGCCAAGGTCCCTGGCACTAGAGGCTACACACTACAATGAAACATGTTTATATTTTCTGTGTTTATGAACCTAAATTATGACAGGGTATTTTTTTCCTCTTCTGTCTCATGCTTTTTCTCCTCAGAGCACTTCACTGTGGATATTCACAGATGGGCTAATAACAATCGCAATGGTTGCCTATTTGTCACCTTGTCATAGGTTGCCAGAGATTCTTTATTTGTGCTATTAGAAAAACACAAATAAAAAACACCTTTTAGTTGTCTGATGGTCCTCCTTGAAGGCCTATTTAGTTTCCAGAGAGGCACTGAAAAATCAAGTTTTTAATACTTATAAAGAATAACAAGTGAGAAAGAAACTTCTTTCCTGCTTTATTGTAACTCAGCCGGGTCTGTGTTCTGCCACACATAGCACTTAAGCAGAGTGTTTCCTTCCTTTATCCAAGGGTAGGATACGAGGGAGGTTCAGATCACAACCAAGCAATGAAGAACAAGTGACACAATGTGCTCACCAGTTTGACAATAGCTTTATCTGCATCACCTGTGTGTTACAGGATCTTCTCTTTCTGAGCTTTTCTAGACCAAAGGTTTTTCCTACTTTTGTCAACCAGATGGCTTTGCCTTTTTTTCTCGCACATTTCCAGCAATTCATCTCCAACTTTCACCACTGAAACAATGACTTTCAGGTCCTAAAATAGAAACTAGTTCCTAGGGGAAGGGAACACATACCCAGCCATTGCAAGACAAGGTGTAATATTTCATATGAAATCACAGGTAAAACCTGAGTATGAAGCCCCAGGCAATTCTCCCAAGCAGGACTTACTTGGCAGTTGGTGCTTCACATCCCACTTTCCTCAAGAACCTTCCATGAGGCTTTTACAGGTTAGAAGTCATGAAAACCTTGCTGTCATACCCCTGGTGCTGATGCATGTAGGGCCACTCTCATACCTGTATGCTGGGCCTGGCTCTTTGCTTGCCAAGTGTCTTCAAAATACCCGTGCAGCAGGATCCAGGCCTTTCCCTGCCAGCACACAGCTCCTGTGTGTCATTAACTGCCTTTGTTCTGAGCACAAATAAAGTTTTTGGGGCAGGGAATATATTTCTCTTTGTTTTCAGACCACACATAAAAAAATGGAGCTGATCTTGGCTGGAGGTGATAGGTCAGGTCATGACAGAAACAGGGAATGCTTGTAGTGGCAGTCAATGTAATTCTCCTCCCTGTGGCTGGAGTTTACAGAAAGCCTCAAAGTTTTTGCAGAGCTCCATCTTCTAGGATCCTAATAAATCAGCTTGCTGGAGCTGGCTATCTGATACTCTCCCTTACAAAATTACTTCCTCTGGGAACTTTTAGTAATGGAAGACGTGGACAAGATGAAGTGGGAGCTTGCTAATTGGTAGTGATAGTCTACTGAAGCCTTAAGTACAGTAATCTTACTTTATACTGTTTTTCTCAGATCTTGTTTTTATCTAAACCTGCTGTTATATCTCCAGCTGGAAAACAGAGTTTGTCTCAAAGAAGATGCACTTTTCCCACATTCTGCAATTGATCATTCATTATAATAAATATGTGCAGCTCACTTTCAGAGTTCTGTCCCTGTTACAGTCCGCTGTCCACATTCATGCTAATGTGGCCATTTTGCTTAGGGTTTGCTGTGTGCAAGTGATAAAAGACATTAAAGTTTCCCTGGAGTACCTAATGGGCTCTTTCATAATTTGCATGTTCCCCTGTTGGCATTGGCTGACTTGTGGTCCAGGATGGGCACTTCTTCAGCTTTGCAAGAGGCATAATATTATTTTGCTAAATATAATGGCACTAAAGGGACTGAGCTTCTTGGAGTTGAGATTCCACAGAATTATAAAATCTAATCAGCAGTTAGAGATGTCAATCCTGACATGTAAAAAAGGAGCAAAAGGCAGGTTAGCACCCTGAATCTTGCACATGAAAGAGCAAGCAGGTAAATGTGGAGCACAGTCCTATGGACTCAATCCTAAGCTGCCTCACACTGCTGAACCAACCCAGCTAATGAGCAGCTGTTCCAGCCCAGCCGAGTGCTGTCCCCAGCCCAGTGACACCCAGGAGCCTCAACTTTTACTGAAATGCTTCAGACCCTTATGAAGACCAGACAGACCTGAAAAATGAAGTGGCCAGTCCTTTGAGGATGGTTTCTTTTATAGACATTAGTCATAGTTGTTCTGTTGCACATAATTAGTAAGTTCAGTAATTGTAGACAAACAGCTGATGTATTTTGTGTTGGTTGCCCTTGGTATATATTTACTTTTGACCTTCAGGATAATCTTAAGCATGTTTTAAATGTCAGAAGAAGAGGTACCATGAAACATCAGGGCAGTTCATCTATAGCTTAGCTCTTTTATTAATTTCAAATGCTTTCATTCTACTATAATATAATATTTTATTCACTTAATCTTACTTTTCTGTCTATCAGAAATTACCTTTGCTTAGCAATGATTATTTTCATAGGCTTGAAATTTCAGGTCTTGGCATCATTTGTGAGCTGTCCTGTGTGGGCACAGCACTGTGTGTGTGCACATGTGAGCTGCTCTAGCTCAGGAGCACCCTCATATGGGAATAACTCAAAGCTAGTTGTGTAGTGAAGGTTGCAGCAGTTTCTGCTGGCTCATACAGGGCTACTTGTAAGGCTTCTCTAAACCTCAGTGGGGCTAAGGAATTGCTGAGGAATTATGAATTGCAGTGCAGGATTTACCACCCAGTGTAACGTGCTTTCCTGCATCTTGGCCTGCTGTTCTTCTTCATCTTCCTTCCCCATGGTTTCTTGTCTGTCTTTTCAATCAATCTGGGTTTTTATTCTTCCTTGCTGCTCTCCAGTTCCCAAGATGCTGTCTGTATTTTCCTGCACAAGATGCCTGGACAAAGGCTACACTGGGGTTTATATTTCTAGGGTGACTAGTTTGTGAAAGCCTGTGCTGTAAAAATGTGCTGAAGCAGTGTGTGTGCCAGGGATAGGAGCACTTTCTCTTGGGTGAGCAGTACTGGATGCAGCTAAGTTTTATTTTGTTAGCAATGAACAAGTATTTCTGCTTGACATTGTATAGTCTGTGATATTAGAAATAATTCCACCCTTCAAGTTTTAAGTTCAGAGGTTCAGTTGCAGAAGATTTTTTTGTTTGCAGAAAAGAAGCACCTCACTGTTCTAGATTTAATGGCAAATAGCTTTATAAACTTTGAATTGGCACTGAGTAAAGGTGATGTATTAAAGTCATCACAGTGTGGTGATTGTAAATGACCAGGGCACCAAACAGTGGCAAGATCTCAGGCACCAAAAATATTCCAGAATCCATAATATTTATCCAGCCGTGTGCACGTCTCCCCTGGGGAAAGGGGTGGTGCTGTCCTGAGGGCTCTCCTTGGCTTGCCCAGGCAGAGTGATGGAGGAGAGCTCATGGGCTAATTGGGGAATGTGGGACCCAGAGTGGTGTGTGGGGAAGGACAGAGATTGTGCTTTGGAAGGCAGAGAGAGGGAAGGGGAGGATCAAACCTGTTGCAAGCTCTTACCAGGAGCAGGACCAAGGGCCCCAGGGGGATCAGACTGACTGGAAGGAAGAGAAGGAGACAAAGAGAAAGAGAATTGCATCTTCCTGCAGCGCACCCAAACCCACGTCCTACAGAATAAATAGGGTTGTGGTATTTGGTGGAGGCACAGTCCAGTACCAGTCTGATGGTTTCACCAAGCAGTGGATGATGTTGTGTTCAACCTACTACTTTTCATCATGGCTCACACTGTGTATTCAGAGATATTCACTAGGGGAACAGCTTCTTGATGCATCATTGCTTTTTAGGGATGCTTCAGTGGGGCTGAGACAGAATTCCTTGACTTATTCTACAGCACTGTGTTTATGTCATAAGTAGGGAAGAAATGCCTGTGAGACACTATTATACTCACCTTCCAGGTGATGGATTGGTTATTCCAGCCACAAGGCCCATTGAAGGGAGATCAGAAGATAATTGACTGTCAAGCTTTTGAGCAATGTTAAAGTCAATTGCTGCAGAGGTCAGTTTATTTGAACAATGGACCCGTTTACAAAGGGTTACTGGATGCTAATAATATTTTTTGTTTTAATGGAAGTTCTAATCATTGTCAAGGGAAAATTATTTTTTAAATATTAAACTTGAATATCCTCTAGAAATATGAAGGCTCTTGGTCGAAGAACCTATTTTTTTCTATTCCAATGAATGTGAAAGATTTGAAAAAAATATTATATGGAAATGCCAAAAGGCAATGATTTGATTGCATTGCAAAAATAATTGATTTTTACCTACAGTCAGTCAGCTGAATTGTGGGTGTGTGCATATTATATATATATATATTTATATATATATGTATGTATGTATTTTTTTCAAATTTCTCAAGGATTGAGAAAATAATTTGTTGGCAATACACAGAAACATGACTGAGGGAAGTAGCATGACTGGGTTAATAGTGGGGAAAAAAAATCTTAATTGTTAGTAAGCAGAAAAGAAGTTCAACTGCTCAAATTCCTGAGGCTTCTGCTCAGGGCACTGCTGGCCAGGCTGTGGAACAGACTGAAACAACTGTACTCAGAATAAAATCTTAATTATTTATTTTCTCCCCCCCTGCAGGGATCACTGTACCTTAAAAAAAAATAAAGTATATGTATAATTCCTCAAGTTAATTTTTGGCCACTTCATGTATGTGTAATTAACAGGAAAGCCATAAGTCCACCAACAACCTAAATCTTGTCTACTGCATATATAAGATGTTAATACTGGCTTTCTGTTTTCAAATCGTGCTTAGTGCTTAGTATCAATAAGTTTTCTGGTAAAAATTATCAAGACTTCAAGGCCGAGCCATTGGTTATGTTTACAGAATGTATTCTTTCTACCACTCAAAGTCACTAGAAAAATATCACAGTCCTGCTTCCAGTAAAATGTTGGAAAGCACTAATTTTGACATGCATGATTAATGAGCTTCCCTACTTCTCTGGCTAGTGGAAGCAGAGGAAACCTCTTGAACACACACACAGAAATCAGTGTTCATGTTTAGTTTCTCTTTATTTTTGTGTGTATAGAATCACACAGTGAAGCAGCACTGATGGGAGCTCCCTTGTGTCTCAGCCTGCCTGTTCTGCAAGAACTCTTTCTTCTTTGTCTGTTATTAATACATTTTTGTTATTAATACATTTTGTTGAGGACTCAGTTGACCAGACGTGTTTTTCAGGGAGAGCTGCCAGCAGGACACCCCTTGGCTGCACACCAGCTCAATTCTAAGGATGCCAGTTCCTTCTTGTGACTGTGACAATAGCTTTGAGTCTTCAGGGGCGCTGGGGAGCATTGAGCCTGCATGCTGCTGCATCTGCTGCAGCCAAAACTGCATCTGTAGAAGGAAGAGAGATGCTCAAGAAACCTGAGGAACATTGCAGGTTTATTAGGAAGAAAACAAATCAGGTCTTGTTCCTTTGGTGGACAGAGTTGGTGTCCAACAGAGCTTTGAACAGCTTACAGAGGAGTGGGACTGTGTCTGGTGGTAGGAAGTGCAAGGTTCCTTCAAGCAGGTCTCCATGATATTTTGCAGGCACAGGAGAGGGGTGTTCTCGAACTGCTCAGCCTCTGTGTCAGTTCCTTCCTGTCTGATGTGGGGCATGAATGCAGGTTGGGCTTGCAGAGCAAGTTCACATCTCCTGCAGAACACCAGAAAACCAGATACTTGAATGGATCTTGTCAGTTTAAGAGATATGAAAACCTCCCAGCTTTCTAGCCCTCTTCTACCATCTAAGTGGTTTAAAGAAGTGGTAAAACACATGAAAATCCCTTTTTTTCTAATTAATCACTACACTTGGAAATTAGAAGATTGAATTAGTTCCCTAATATCCCCAAGCAAAGGCAACAATCCATAAACCTTTGATTTTTATGTAAGTCTTCATTCTTTTCCTATTCAACACTTCAGCTGGAGCATTCTGACCTACATACTTCAGTTTTATTGCTTTTCTTTCTTTATGATATTTGTTCAAGCTAAAACAACTTTGGGAAGGCAAACAGTACCTCCATATAACAGGTTTTTTCTGGCTTTCATGTGCTAACATGCCCCTGAGTGTTTGTGCTGCATTGTCCTTAAAGGAAATCCTTACTGCTCAGCTTCCAGTGCAAACAAGTGAGATCCTAAGAAACCGGGAGCTTTCCAGAAGAGCTTAGCTGCATAAATATAATTACAAGACTGGAGAAAATGTTCAAGTGCCACCCCTATGCCATGTTTGTGTGAGGAATCCCATATAGCTGCTTCTGGGAATCTGGTGCTGGCTGTGATCCCTTTCTGTGCGAGTGCCACCCGAATAATAGCCACGGAAAGGGGAATGTGCCCAGTGGTGTAAAGCATAAGAAGACTAAATCCATGTTAGTCACATGCTGAAACAAAAACACTGTGCTGTGCACTGCTTCAAGGGAATCTCTGTGGGATGTACACAGCCAACTCTGTTGGGATTCCCCTGAAAATCCACACCTCAGCTGGAAAAAGCACGGCTCCCATATGAATCCAGGTCTATGCAAGATTCCTGGTAATCAGGAGTCCAAGTTTTCACATGCAGTGAGAGGTGGTCAAGGAAAGGGGGAGGAGAAACACCAAGAATAGGCTGTAATCAAATAATACTGTGAGTTTGGTTAAAGCAGTAGCAGCATGTTGCTAAGTGCTGCTGCATCTGCTCCAGTTCATCCATCTCTACTTAACAGCCTTTTGGCTTTTGTCTGTTAAGACACTTATAAAAATATCACTTATCTGATGATAGTAAATATCTGATATTTATATCAGATATTTATATCTGAATACTCTGTATGTTCAGATATTTTTAAGTGCTTTGCTATATTCTAGTTTCTAAATTAAGACATTATGGGCATATGCATATCAAGTAGTGCAAGAAAAAAGTAGGTTTTAGGATGTCCTCTTTAGCTTTCATAAACTTAACTGATGACACAAAATACCAAAAGAGAAAAAATGTTTAGATGGTTACATGATCTATAGAAGGCCACCACAGGCAGAAACAGAAGAAAAAGACAGAATTTGGGACACATAAGCACAGAATCTTCTTCCCAAGTCCTTAATCAAGTTTGTCTAGGAAGAGATGAGTTTACCCTACCTAAGTTCACATTGGAAGATACAGTAAGATTCTATCACATTTGTTGTATTTGGAGTTGGATTGTTTTTTTATTACCTTTTAAAAAATCAGGTTGTTAACTGTTGCTTAACTGTGTCTCTCAGTTTGGTGAACTATTTTCCACACCCTTAGGAGCAGTGGATCTCTTGTATACAGGGGTGAGCAAAAGTCTGCAGCAGTGGCTCCTTACTTGCAGGCAGTAAAACATTATGATGCTCATTTGCAGCACAAATACACAAGCCTGTTCCTCACATTGCCCACCACTAATGCATTTATATGGCTACAAATTCCATTACTTTGTGCAACTGGAAGGACAAAGGACTTTGCCAGATAGGGAGAAATCCCAGAGCACTCTTATTAAGAACCTGATGTCAGTCCAGAAAGGGATGGTATATCTTGTTTTAAACGTTCAACAAACTAAAGCTGAAAAAGAATCAAACTCAAGATGGTTTAAGTTCTGCTTCTGGGCATAGGCAGACTGGCACAGAAAGGTAGAGGAGTAATTGTCTGCTAAGCAGACCTCATCTCTGGAACAGGCACAGCTTCTTCAAAACATAATGATACGAAGCTCAGACTATTCTTCTTCTACTCACTGAAGAATGAGAAGTGTTATATACTGCAGGAGGTTGTTCTAAAGGTAGTTTCATTGAAGATAAACTTTCAAAATATTCCTATAAATTTTTTTTAAGACAGTCAAGTGGAGCCTGAAATTTTTCTACAGTAGCATTAGTTTTAAAATATCACTAAAATCAGAGGGCATAGATCTGCCAGTCTCACAGTGTTCTGATGGCAGAGACTTAGCTGTGTTCAGTGTTTAGAGGAAAGGCTGTCCTAGGAGCCTTCTGTTCCAGAGGCTGACCCAATCCTGGCTGTGACCAAGGGTGACTCCTGTGGATGTGATGGAGGCAGCTCTTTCAGCTACCTGGAAGATCTCAGGTAGGGTAATACTGAGTCTAAAGGCAACTGGATCTGAGCAGAATCAGACAGCAACAGA